>NC_141061.1:41698848-42246348 GCF_041138505.1 Cibotium barometz | reverse complement strand
CATATGTATGTATATATATATATATATACATATGTATATGTATATATATATACGCATATATACATATGTATGTATATATATATATACATACATATGTATATATATGTATGTATATATATATATACATATATACATATATATATATATATACATATGTATGTATATATATATATATATGTGTATACATATGTATGTGTATATATATATACATATATATATATATATATAATTATGTATATATATGTATACATATGTATGTGTATATATATATATATATGTATATATATGTATACATATGTATACATACATATATATATATATATATATATATATGTATGTATGTATATATAGGAGCACAGTGAACCCCATGGCGGAATCCACTTGGATTCAAGAAACAGAACAATTCTCAATGATATGGTTCTTCAAGAAGAAACAACATCTCTAATTATCGAACTATTAGAGAGCACTGGTGTTTTACGGTATATAACACCATATTGGGGAATATGGGAATTTCCCACAAGTTTGGGACACGTGGTCAAAAGTTTGGATTAACCATATCTTAAATACCACTAATCCAAAATGAGCGCTTTATAGCTCTTTAGATTCCATTTTTCAAGCGCTTTCCAATGATAGGTCATATGATAGGGTTTTGAGAAACTTACAAACATGTTATCCATGTCCCCTTTTTTAAGTATTCAAAAATGGGAATTGGGAAATTCCCAAATTCACTAATATGGTGTTATATATAGAAACTTCCTTTTTATGTAGCTTTTGTGTCTTGTTTGATTAATTTATATTTTTATTGAAACATTCTTTTTGCAACAGGGAATATATTTACTTTTTAGAACCCAGATTATTGTTAGGTTTGTATGGTCGAGATAGTTACGACGAGAGCTTTGGGCTCCTTGGAATTTACAATCTACGATTATGGAAGGTACTTTATATACGTGTAATGTTTGTGGATTATGAAAAGCCTGATAAGTTAGATTTTCGGTGCATAGGCAGCACTGGACAATATAGAATTTTTTGATTTATTGTTTACGAGCCTGTTCAAACGCCGTTCGCCTCAAATATTGATCCACCAAATGAGTTT
This sequence comes from Cibotium barometz, assembly GCF_041138505.1. Classification (NCBI taxonomy): domain Eukaryota; kingdom Viridiplantae; phylum Streptophyta; class Polypodiopsida; order Cyatheales; family Cibotiaceae; genus Cibotium; species Cibotium barometz. The sequence continues at coordinate 42,245,255 of NC_141061.1, read as the reverse complement.
TGTAAGCTTTTATCCTTATCCTACTTTTTTTCAACAAGAATTATATCTTCAATGCTAATGTTTTTTTCTAGCATACATTTTGCCAGATGGAGGCGCGGGGTATAGGCTCCCAAGGAGAGATAATCCAGTTGTCCGAAGATTATTTTGAAGCCGTATTCAGGTTTGTTAAGATTGTCATCAGTTTATGGGTTTGTAATGCAGATGTATATTTATATGCCAAAGTTTGGTGCTTTAGAAGCTTCTATATGGATATATATGGCAATCATGATGTGTTTATATATAAGGTTGGCAAGTTGAGGACGATGTATACATATATGCATGAGTGTGAACAATATCTATGGATATTATGGATGCGTGCGCATACACAAACACAGATCTACATGTGTGTATGTGACATGCACACATGCATTCATAGGTGCACACACACATACATTCATAGGTGCACACACACATACATATATCTTCCAGTTGTAGCATGTATGGTTTCAATGGATTACACGTACACGTACACATACGTATATGTACATACATACATCTTTATACGGGTTTGTGTGTAACTCGATATGCCTAGCTTCTAAAAGGAAAAGAAGGGTGATTTTATACATATTTCTTTTACCTGTAACTACATGGAAAATGTTTCCTTGAAAATGCAAAATGCTTCCTGCCCACCGTCGGAGACAGGTCGCGACACTAGTTTAAGTAAAAGCTTATTGGTTGAATGCATACATACATACATTAACATTTATATATGTGTGGATGTCTACATACACATGTATGCTATGGATACATAAGGGCAAATAAGAAGAGAGAGCAAATGACAAAATAACAATAACAATATTGCTTGAAACTATATGAATTGAGAAGCTCACCATGCATTAATAATTTCTTTACACACAAGATAGGAGCTCCATAGACATTTGGGGGGTATCCTTTAGTTCTCCTTCTCCTTCTCCTTCTCCTTCTCTCTATGAACTTCAGGAGCAATAGTTCTTCTTTACATGGGGAATTGTTTTTGGCTACTAGATTGTGAAAGCCCTTTCCAATGGGGAAGGGCTATCATATGACACTGGCTTTGAACTTTGTCACTTTCGGATGAATGTTTTAAACTTTACATGAACATTGAACTAGAGAGGTATGCTTGTAAGATTGGGATATGTAATTCATGCTGGCATTAGTGCTTGTCTCATAAAATTGTGTTGGATTCTTCTGCATCGAGGTTGTTGTCGAGTTATTTCAAGGAGAAATTCCAATGTTCTAGCCATGCATAAAAAGTCATTGTGCTCTGCACATTCTGCTTGGCCACAAGGGCGACCAGGCTAATAGACTTGTGACTCGTGAGCTCTGTAAGTAATGACACACAGTGTCTATAGCTATATTACATTCGAGTAGCGAGACTCGAGAGATTTGCATCCGTAAGAGAGGAGACATCATATCAAAACTTTGATGGATAATTCACATCTTACCTTTAATGTGAGAACGTGTTCGCATTTCAGATATTGAGAGATGAGATATTGGGAGAGCCATGGGAGTTACTCATCAGCAGCATTACTCGAAATTCGAGAAAAGGCTTTCGATTTTGGACGTGGGCATGGCCCGGCTTGGATTTGCATTCTAAATTTGTTTTTGAATTTGAAATCTTTAGATCCTTACTCTTTTGAATGGCAGACAAGGTATTGACGGAGAAGCTTTAATTTTATATTTCGTATTGAGGTAGGTGGGGGGATGGGGAGTTTTAAAAACCGAAGTGTGCGATGGCCGGATTATGATTAAGAATGTTGGCTTAGGGAAACGAGCAGGGTTAAAAGGTCTCGATGCTCGTGAGATGAGATGACGTAGGGGGGAGTGGGAGGAACTATGGGGGCTGGGGGTTCGAGCTAGTTACTAGATTCCCATGAGATCTGGTTAGGGAAGGAGGCCTTTTTTTTTCTTTTCATTCCTGTGTCTGGCATATGGCATGGCATATGTGGTACTCCATACAACATCATCGTTTGAGTCGAGAGCTCGAGGTCGAGAGTCTCGATTGTTAATTCGAACTTCGAAGGCACAAGCCCAGCAGCCTCGCGCGAGCGGAAGAGAGAGAAAGAGAGAGAGAGAGAGAGGTGTTTACGTACAGGTTGGCGCAGCCCAGTGAGTGATGTTTTGAAACCGGGTTCGCATTACGAGACGCCATTTACAGCTATATCTTCTTGTGTTTTTTTTAGTTATCGCTATTGTTAGCCGAAGCGAGTTGTGCTTTTTTCTCGATAATAAAGTAGAGCGGGGGCCCTAAACCATATTCTTTCCAATTAGAGTAGAAGAAAACTATGGTTCCCGACTGTAAGAAGACATTGGATCCGGGTGCTCAAGATTTCATCCCAGGTGGTGGTGGTGCTGGTGGTGGTGGTGGTGGTGGTGGTGCCGCTGCTGCTTGCGTCTTAGCAGACACAAGACAGCAAGGAGAAACTTCCACTTCCACTGCTACGTTTTCCCATACGGGGGGCGCAGTGGGCTATACAGAACAAATCTTGTATTCTTATAAGCTGTTTAATGGAGGTCTTCCTTTGTATACAACTACTGACCTCCCACCACCGTCACCGCTACCTCCGCCACCATACCTGGGTTTCATGCCCGCTTGCCCGAGTACACTGCCCGCGCAATCTGAGTGGCAAACTCCACAGCAACAACAGTATGAATGGGAATCTCTACAACAGCAGTTTGGGCATGCCCAACAAGAGTTTGTACAGGCAGGGCCTTGCCCCGCAGATCAATTCTTCAGGTTGCACCCGCCACTTCTTCCGGCTCCTTTGATTGTTCAAAATCACTCTTTCACACCCCCTAATCCAGTTCTCCCTATGCCGCATCAAGGCTTGATACCTGCACCTTTCCCCCCTGCAACTCCGACTGCTCCGACAGTTGCTTTTTCTGATTTTCCTGGAAAGTTTTGTAGTTCCAACAGCCCTAAATCTGTTGCGACACCTCACATGCCGGCAGGCCCCTTTGTTGGGCGCGACCGCATGTCTCGAGCCCTTCAGCTAATCGGCGTTCCCACGGAGATGAAGGAAGCGCAGCTAATCGAGGAGCTTGGGGCGTGGGGCGAAATCAGAGCGCTACAACTGGAAAGGCAGGGGGAGGGCCTCGTAACCGTGCATTACTACGACTTAAGATCCTCCAGGGCTGCACTCACTGACATCCAGCATCAGCACCTCCTGCATCAGCAACGCGTGCAGCAACAGCTCTTACAGTATCGCCAACAGAACGCGTTAGACGATCAGTCTACGGTGCGGCAAGGTCCGGCAGAAGATAGCTCTCCGGCAGCTTCTTTTGTTACTAGCCTTGTTGATACTCATGCTGCTGCCCAGCCTTGCCCCTCCGACGATTCCACTAGGGGGCTCGTGGGAGGGAAGGCTATATGGGCTCACTACACCATCACTGTAGACCTTCACACGGAGGACTGTCTCAACCAAGGAACCCTGGTGGTCTTCAACTTGGAAGTTGGCATGCAAGCCGATGTGGTTCGGGCGATCTTCGAAAGATATGGTTAGTCTATTAACTTGGCTTCTCTGGGCGTGCTTCTTCAAGACGTAGGCTTTCTGGTTGGGTGCGTTTTCACGGACTTTGTCATAGTGTGCTTTTTCAGGTTAGCAAAATCTTCCCAATTGAGTGTGGGCATAGATTCTGGCCCTCTAGCTGATCAATCTCTGTTAGGCATCGAGTTTGGATAAGATCCGAGTTTTGTGCTATGGTTTGTTCTGTGCTTTTCTGCAGGAAGCGTGAAAGAGGTGCGGGAAGCTCCCTTGAGAAGGCAACATAAGTTTGTTGAGTTTTTCGACGTGAGGCATGCAGCGGTGGCTCTGGAGGCTATGGACGGCACGGAGCTGGGAGGGAAGAGGCTCAAGATCGAGTTCAGCCGACCTGGCGGACACGGGCGAAGAGCAATGGGAGGCCGTGCGCCTGCACAACCTAGGTTTCAACTGAGCAGCTCTGCCATCACGTATGACGTACGGCCGCCACAGGCTTACCTTTGGAGCTGGCCTCCACAGCCGGAAACGGTCGGTGCTGCTGCTGGGATGGGCAGCTACATGTGGTCTCATAGCAGCTACGGCCCTCTTCTTCCAGCCCCGGGGATACCACAGCAGGCCGCCTATGCTCTTGCTTTTGAACCTCAACCTGTAGTCATTAGTCCAGGTGAAAATACATCCGCGCCTGCTCAGGGTACGAGTGAGGTGTTGGCCCCATCACCACTCATGGTCAGAGAAAATGTTCCCGCATCCTGCAGGGCACCGGGCAGGGTAGCGCGCCCACCTCGGCAGCAGAGGATGGTCTCTGACGAGCATGCATCTCAGGGTAGAGGAACTAATTGGGTGAGTAGGAGGGAGAATATTGAAGGTGGTAACGAATATGGAATATTGAGGGCGAGAAAAGGGATTGGCAGCGGCAATTATTCAACGGCGTGGAGGGGGAAGCTTGGCGGGGTACGCAGAGCAGCCTCGACTTCACATTCACATGAACAATTCAAATTCGACGAAACTGAAGCAGGATCAATTGGCAGCAACGCGCGAACAACTCTCATGATTCGTAACATTCCCAACAAATACACGTGAGTGCCAGCTTTGCCCCTCCCTCCCCTCCTCCGTCTCTCCCCTTGCGCCTGCGCCGCCTGCCCCTCTTTTTATTATGTGTCTTTAAATCGCTCATTGTCGGGATTGTGTGTTTTTCTTCTCTTTGCAGGCAGCAAATGTTGATAACGATGCTGGATGAGCACTGCATTGAGTGCAACGCTCAACCCTCCAATAACGCCGAATATGAAGAGCCTCCCTCGGAATTCGATTTCGTTTACCTGCCTATCGATTTCAAGTACGTCCCTCCCATCTGCCCTTCTGGTTAGCGTCTTCGCGTTGGTCTTGCTTTTAAGAGTGGATTCCAGTTCCAAAAGACAACATTTAAAGACCTGAACCGTTTGTACGTGTGCTATCACGTCCCGATGGAAGGAATGTTTTGAGTGTTAAAACATTGAGCGTTCTCTGTCAAAAGCCAAAGGTCTACAGAGGGCCTGGGATAACGGTCGGAACAGACGTCTTTGTCTAGCTAAACTCTAAAAATGAACCCCTTGCATTCTTGGCACAATACATAATAAGTCTCTTCAACTCTGCTCATTTTGTGTAATCAACGCAGGAACAAGTGCAATCTAGGGTATGCTTTTGTGAACCTCACTTCCCCCCAAGCAACTCTAAGACTACATAAAGCCTTCAATGGAAGGCAATGGGATGAATTCAACTCTCGGAAAATATGCGAAGTAACGTACGCCAGATTACAAGTAAGATGTTCTACAATTATTATTCTGTCTACAAGGTTCTTGTCTTTGAATTAATACCCATGTATTGGTACTCTGCAGGGGCGAGAAGCTCTCGAAGAGCACTTCAAGAATTCTAGATTCGTTTGTGATACAGACGAGTATCTTCCTATTGTATTCTCTCCGCCACGGAGTGGGACGCCGCTTTCATCAGCTAATTCAGTGCCGCATGCAGGTGCTGCTGCAGATGAAAAAGAAGGTAAAGAGGTAGAAGAGGTAAGGCCAATGCTCAGTACGTTGTCCAGTGAGATTTCACCGGCTTCGTCTGCTCCACATTCGCAGCTGGCGCCCAGCTCAACTCACCCTGCGATCTACCCCTCGCCTGCTCTACATGGGCACGTCGAGCCCAACACGACCACCACGAGCTGGGGCATAGCCCTAGGTAGGCGCTTGCATGGCTATCAATACGCAGGTGTATTGCAACATCATCATGTTGAGCAGCAGCCCCGCTTTTAAAGGTCTATTGTTATGAGCAGTATCACTATTTGTATTCTTATGAATATATATATATATATATATATATAAACGCATCAATATGTTTTATGGAAGTATTATTGTTAGAAATTCAATAACGGGCTGGTGGGAGAGAGGTGCCAGGAGAAACTGCCATATGTGTACCAATCATGGAATGCGCGACTAGATGATGATTCAAGACCACAGTCTTGTAACTGTCTGCAAAAGCCTGCGTTGACAAATATAATGGCCCCACAGTAGTACAAGGGCTTGTTACTCAACAATTTTGTTGTAATTACAGGCCCAAGCTATGATAAGTAAGGGTATGCACTGTGTTTGCATTTTGACTAGTCGGTGGCCGTGCATCAAAATAGTCGTTGGCCATGCAAGTTTATGCCATGCTGATAAAGGAGTACTAGTCGGCTTACAGCAATCAAGAAAAATGGGTCATAGACATGTAGCTAAAAGGGGTAATATAAGTTTGCCTTGGGTCTTCCAGGTTTTTAAAAGCTCAATCATTAATATGACATACAGTTGGAGCTTCAGTATAAAGATTTCCGCACCATTATATGGTGCGATGGTTATCTCGATCCATCGGACGCCACCCTCACGAAAGAAGCATGACTTGCATGACGAGTAGATAATTTACTAGGATGTTGCTAGCACTACAACCAAAAGGCATTATGGCTTCTACTTTTATTAAAACGTGACGTTGAAATTTCAGACATAGCAAATGGGGTGTCTTATTATATTATTCTACTGTGGTATAAGGTGCCGTTGTACATATGGAAGCTTAGTAATTGCGTTTAGGAATAGGAGTCGGCCATTTACCATGCTAAATGGCCTACATGTCATCCAAGGCGGATGGATCTGAAACTGAATATGATCAAAGCCTTGCTCTCCTTGTATTCGGTCTTTTTCATTTATTAATTAATGGCTACTCTTTGGACACTACTTATTTAATGCCTTCTAAGGTTTTTAAACCTTACACCTTCTCCCCCTCCTGTCTGAGCTTGCTCCAACCGAGGCCTAGAAAGTAAACCACCTCCACCTCCTCCTACTCCTCCGTCTACCAGGCCCGTCGGTCGGGCCTGCCTCGTCTGTTTGTTCTACTGTAGGCCATTGACGAGCACCCCCCACCCTTTTTGACTACCCGCTTGCAACGCTAGCAACCTTGCCCTTACGTTTCCACCTCTGTCCGCTTGACTCGGCCACGAGCAGTCCCACTCTCCTCTCTCACGGGTCCCCTCATCTCTCTTGTCCTCTTGGCAAGCAGAGAATCGAGCCAGAGACCCGGTGCCATATAGCTAAAACCTTTTCATACAGCGAAAAAAACATAGAATACCATTGGTGGGCGTTTGCTCAGTTGGAAATAGGTATTAGGTTAGTAAAATAGGTATTAGGTTAGTAGCCAACATGTCAAAAAGCCATGCAAAACAGTAGCCGTCGTGTGAAAATAGGTGTTAGCTTGGTTCCAACATGTCAAAAAGCCATGCAAAATAGTCGCCGTCATGTCAAAGAAAACCCTTACAGAATCACATGCGTATCATGACGTGGTCAAAGGTCTAAAACTTTGTAAATCTTGTGTGTTAAAAGGTCTAAAACTTTAAAGAACGTAAAGTCCAATTTTTTATGGGTCTTTTTTATTTATTAATTAATGATGGCTATTGTCGACATTAATTAATTAATGAAATGCCAAGGTTTTCATCCCAAAGGAGTTGAAGCCCTCGTAAGGTTGAAACTTTAATCCTCCTCGTCAATAGCATTGTCCACCTATCCTCCTCCGTCCATCCCTCTCTTCCTCTTCCTCCATCACCCTACCTTGTCTTGTCCACCTAGCCTCCTCCGTATTCCTCCTCTTTCTTTGCCCACCTCCTCCTTGGTAATGAGTTTGTTGAGTTAGTCGTCAAATGTTGTCTTTCCTTGCCCACCTCCTCCTTCGTAATGAGTTTATGGAGTTAGTCGTGAAATAATGTTGAGTTTCCCCTAATTATTCCAAGAGTGAAATGTCTTGGGTGCGAAAGTATGTTACATAACTATTACTAATCGTTAAGGATTAGTGACCTGATTCGCCATGGTTAAGTCGTCCTCTTTCCTTGCCTACTTTCTCCTTTGTCTCCTACATCAACGGTGCCATTTCCTCTTCGCCTACTCCTTTGCTTGGTTATGGTTGGAGAGAGAGAGAGGGGGGAGAGAGAGAGAGAGAGAGGGGGGGGGAGAGATTGTGTGGAGCCATGCGTTCTCCACCTACTCATGCAACGTCTTTGCTTGGCTATGTAAGTTCTCAAGTTCTCCTGATATCTGGTGTGGAGCCATGCGCCCTGCACCTACTCCTGTGTCCTTTGGTTCTGTGTGGACCCATGCATCCTCCTCCTTTGCTTGGCTATGGAGAGAGGTTTTGGTGTTAAGTGGAGCCACATGTCTTGATTCGGGGCAGAATCGAGACACATGGGCAAGCAAAATCAAGAGAGCCGGTCTGCATGTAAACTTTAGGAGTTTTGTTTTCAATTCAATCATACAACACAGGAGTTTTTTTCCATCACACAAGGTGTATAAAAAAAGAGGACACGCGTTAAAACCATGCAAAGTAATAGGAGTTGGACATTTTCAATAAGCAAAATCAAGAGAGCCGGTGTGCATGTATACTTTAGTTAGGAGTTTAAATCTAGGAGGTTTTTTTTCTACCATACAAACTTTAGGAGCTTTATTTTCGATCATATAAGGTTTATCAAGAAAATGGGACACGTCAAAAAGCCATGCATAGTAATAGGAGTCGGGCATTTACAATTATGTTTGAAATAACCATTTACAATTTAACCATTTACAATTCTTACATGTCATCCAAGGACACGACGGAAAGCGCTTGTGTAGGTTGCTCGCTCTCCTCGTTGTATTAGGTCTTTTCTATTTATTAATTAATACTCTGTGGGCACTATTATTTAATGACTTCTAAGGTTTTTAAACCTTTGCAAGGCTTAAAAACCTTAAAAGTAAACCTTCTACCCGTCCTTTGTCTCAGCTTGCTCCAACCTTGTCCTAGAAAGTAAACCTCCTCCTCTCTCACCCCAGGAACCTTCTACCCGTCCTTTGTCTCAGCTTGCTCCAACCTTGTCCCAGAAAGTAAACCTCCCTCCCCCCCTCTCTCACCCCAGGCTCGTCGGTAGGGTCCGCTTCCTCTGTTTGCTCTACCTCGAGCCATTGACGAGCACGCCACCCTCTTCGATTGCCCGCTTGCTCTGCTAGCAACCTCGCCCTTACCTGTATACCTCAGTTCGTTTGACCGGGCCACGAGCGCCTCACCTCTTTTGTGTTCTTGGCAAGTAGAGAGAATTGACCTAGAGACCTTGGCGGTGACATACAGAGAACCTTTGTTCTCATCACCTTCTGTACCAACACTCCTTGTCTTGACATGTTCAGTTGCTCCTCCTCCTGTAGACCAACATCCTTTGCTACCCAAAAAGCTATATAGAAGCACATTATCATTATCATTATCATTATGACCTGAATCTACTAAATCTTGTGCGAAAAGGTTTTTAACATAAGAACCTAAGGTACACTAATTTTTTTAAATATCTTCGTTAGCAAAAAAATAGATGTTGGATGCTTTATTGGTTTCCCGAGTTCAATTGAGTCTTCATTAACGAAAATAAATGTTGGATGTTTTATTGGTTTCTCCAGTTCAAGTTCCACGGTTGGTCTTGGTCGTATATCGATAGTAGAATATATATGCTCTCGTGTTACATTTTACAGACGTTAATCTCTCTCTCTCTCTCTCTCGTATTGTGGTGCTACGACAACACGATGTAGGTAGCATCAATGGAATTATTAAGGATACACTTCTCATGTAGCCTTGTACCCTTGCATCATTCACTCTCGAGCCTGGTTCCTTCCACTTTTCATTACTTGATAGCTACTGAGAAACTCTTCTGTCTTAATATGCCAAAGCCTTTAGTCCTTCGGAGTTGCACCTGTAGGTCTCAAAACTTCACCATCTCTTGGCATTTGTTCAAACAAATGCTCCAAATTTGTAGAGGAGGAATCTTCATTCTGCCCTTGCATAGGAAGAGAATCTGGTGTTCGACAAATCCTCTGATATCAAAGCCATGGAAGTGGGCAACTGTGTTGAGGCTCCTTTACATATAAGTCGTTTGAATCCTCTTGGATCGCTACGTCGATATCTCTAAGCAAAGCCAACTTTGTAACCAAAATATTATGTAGCGTTTGAATCCTCTTGGATCTTGTTTAAAGCTACGGTCTTAGTTAGTAGCTTGGTCGATAGTCGGGTATGGCATCCAACAAAAAAAACAAGGGGCTTCCTTTGTATGCATGCAAGGGGAGCCGTTTGTTTGTAACATGGTTATTCATATCATGTATATGATTGCATGGGCCAAAGGCTATGGTCAAGCGTAAAGACATGGTGAAATGGTGTGGAGTCATTTTTTTTTGGCCAAAAGTATGTGAAAGGGAACACTCAAAAATGGAAAATAAACATAGAATTGGTTGTTGCTTGTGAATTGTGCCATTTTAGGATTTTGAAGCTCTCTTTGGAGAGCTTTTCTAGGCAATGGAGATCAAGGGGGATAAGGGAAGTCTTGCTGGGAAATGTTGTTTGGATAGGGAGTGCAAACGGTAAAAATAAAAAAAAAAGAAGTTTGCTCGATAGTGCTTCTTGTATCACCTTCTATAGCATTCATGATTTGATTGCCTCAACCTTCCATGAATCACCGGTGCCATTTCCATCAAATCTTAGGTTCTTCCTATGCTCCATTACTCTTACACGTGCTGAATGATGTAAAATTTTCAATCTTTTTTGAAACCTTGGTTCATGGAGATAAAATGATTGAGATTAGGATTAACATCATCATTTCCATACTAATCTCCAACAAACTCATCTAAGATTTCATCAATTGGTATTTGCAAACATGAAAGAAAGCTTTTTCTTGTCTTTCTCTTTACGTTTATGTTATGGGGAATCATAAAAGTGTTCTTGATTTGAATAGAATCTCTCTTTCATTAGTGCTTGGTTGAATGATGCTATTTTAGTCAAATGATCATAATCACATGTTAATGGTATCATTACTCATCTCTAAGCATGTCAAGAAATGACTTGGAACTCTCATCATGCAAAAATTGGACCATCCAAAGAGGCTTTTCACCAAGTTGATATTTTCTTGATCTTTTGCATGATATCTTAAACCATTCCACATGAAATCCGTCAAGAATTGCATGAAGTTTCTTTCTTTTTTTTCATTGAAGTGTTATGCATATTTCATATGGTATACAATCATGAATGGAGATTGAAGAAATTGTTGAAGATATTTGGAAGGGATACTCGAGAAAGTACCATTAGATGATTATCAATCCATTAAAGTAAGCTTACTTTATCATGAACATTAACTTGTGTATTGAAATCTAATGAGCTAGCATACAATTATTACTGTCGGGAGGATAGTGGCTTAACTCTCATCTCATTTTAGCATTCATTCATCCTTGTACAAGTGTTGAAGCTGGATATATGGTGAGAGTATCTTTGGCATTGGTGAAGAGGCCAAAGGGGATCATGTATTGAACCTTTCATGTCATGAGTGTCTTGGTAAAGCGGTACAAAAGTAGATTAGGTACATGGATGTGAAGGCATGGCTTGAACCTTTGCCATTGGTTTCTAAACTTTGGTAAAGATCTGGGAAGACTTGGTTAAATTAGCAAGTAGCACTTCATCAATGCATATTGGTTGGTATTAGCATTGGTATTGAATTGGAAATGATCATGCAAGGCAATGCAATGGGAATGTCATAGTTTGTTTCATTGAGATTTTGTAAGTGATATTTAAAGATTGCCAATTTTTTAAGAAATCTGGGAATACTTGTTGGACATTGATTGATGCATTGTTGAGTAATGGATTGATACCACGAGTAAAGGGATGCTTTAGATGCATAGTTTTATGATTTTTGGTAATATTGATAAGTCTTACAACAAAAGGTAAAATCCTAGTTCAATAGAGAAGAGGTTCTGGATTGAAGAAAATTGGATATATGGTTGGATTTCTCATTCCTTAAGCTCTCATTTTAGTCCTTATCCTATCGGTTGCCCTATTTTTTACAGTTTTAATCTACTTTAACTCAATCAAAATTAACTTCATGGTTGGATAGTATACTCTTAAACCATCCTATAGAGCCAAAGAACTCACAAATCAGATATCATTTCAAGAATTAAAAGATCAATTTGTTATCGATTCACTTTTTGTAGAAAAGATGAAATATAGAGTACTAAAGCTTTGACCAAGTCAAAGGTGACCACACACTTGGATAGTAGACATCACAAGCTTTCTATACAACTAAAGAAATCCAAAATCAGACACCATTGAGGAAACGAAATATCATTCCTTAAGAATGACCTCAAAGGTGAGGGCATGTATCAAGGTGAAAATACATGTATGGATGGCTCTTGGAATAATAGAAGGTATTCTACAAGGATGCATGGGGATAACAATGATGAAGAAAGGGATGAATTCAAATGGATAAAGGACAAAGGGCTCTCACTAAGTTCAAAGGAGAAAACACTTCTAATAAAGAGTTTGAAGAATGGATCAATAAGATGGATATGTGCTTTCAACTTAATCCACGGAGTGAAGGGACAAAGGTCTATTTTACAACTCTTTATCTTCAAGGATATGTCCACACTTGGTGGAGGTACATTTTTTCTCAAGGTTATGAGGTCACTACTTAGAAAGCTTTTAAAAATGAAATTAGGGATACATTTACATTGGAATTTCACAAGGTCATTGGAGCTTGGAATGATTTGAAACAAAGAGGGTTGAGTGTAAAGGCTTACTCACATCAGTTTCTAAAGCTTGCTTTACATATATAAGGGGTAAGTGAAAAGTACCAAATGATTAAGTACATCAAGGGTTTGAAGTCTAGCATTGGCAAAAATGCAAATGCTCAAAGACCTCTATCTCTCAAAGAAGCTATGATGTTAGCCTTGCAACATATACGAGGAGAAATATACTCATAATGGCAATATAAGGGTCCTCAAAAGGGTTATTCAACTCCTAGCTCTTATTTGAAGGCTTTGAATAGTTTTACAATGGCACCTTCTATTTCAAGATGTCTTATGGTTTACGGGAGAGATACAAATTTTGTGGGTTGCAAATGAGCATGATGATGAAAATCATGATTATGAGCCTAGCATTCGGAGTTTTCTTTTGATCTAGATGGAGCTCATATAATGAGAATCTTGATGATGGATTGTCCACTACTTCATGTGTTATGGATTCATCAAAATGTAATGCTGCCTTCTTCACTCTCTAATGATGGATATGCCGTACAAATACCTTGAGAGACTCAAGGCTACAATAAATGGAAGGGTAGCACATGTTTTAGTGGATAGTGGGTAGCACACATTGTTTTGTGAATCGAAAATTATCATTGAATAATCTCAAGTTGTATCCTTTGGCCTTGTCTTCTTTGTATATGGTTCAAGTGGCAAATGCAGCAAATGAGTGTTGTACAATGGTTTGCAATGAGGTGGATGTCATATTCTCAAATAAATACACATGCAAGGTTTATCTACTAGTGTTAGACATGGTGCCAATAGACATTGTGATGGGTTGTAATTGGTTGTCTAGAGTTGGTACTTTCAACATGAATTTGTAGCAAGGTTTCATGATATTTATGCATGAAGAAGGGTGTGTCACATTGAGGGGATCTTGTTTCTCCATGTTGACATTGATCAATGGCACAAAACTCAAAAAGGAGCTCATGAATGGAGTGTGTTTATGCATTATAGTTTTGTAAAGATGAAGCTATTAAAGGAGATGACAAAGTAATGCATAAGGGCATAGCTAAGCTTTTAGAAGAGCACAAAGAAGGGTTTAAAATACCTAACAACCTATCACTAAAGAGAGATATTGATCATGGTATTGAGCTTGAATCAAATGCAAAGGCAATAATCAACAAGCCTTTATATAGGCTCTCTAAGGTGGAAAAAGATAAAGTAGTAAGTCAAGTCAAGTCAAGTCAAGGAACTCTTGTATATATAGGATGGGTAGAACCAAGCTAATCACCATTTGCTTCACCCATACTTTTGGTGAAGAAGAAAGATGGGAAATTCCATATGTGCATTGATTATCGTGATCTTAAACAAGAAGAACATCAAGAATAGATTTTTCATATCTCCTGTGGATAATCTTCTTGATGAACTCAAGGGTGCTAAGTACTTTAAGATTGATTCGAGGTCTAGGTACCATCAAATTAGAATGAGGGTGGGTGAAGAGTTCAAAACAACGTTTAGAATGGAAAGAGAGCTATTTTATTTTATGGTTATACCACTTGGGTTGTGCAATGTGCTCGCTACTTTCTAAGCATTGATGATGAACAAAATATTATAGTCCTTCCTCTCTTTGAGTTTGTGTTCATTTATTTGATGAGGATATAATTGCAAATGAGAGGATAACCATTTGATGCATGCTAGAGAAGTGCTTGAGGTATTAAAGAGTATGCAAAGGAGAGCAAATGTACTTTTATGGCTCAAGAGTAGCTTGGTCACATTATGAGCAAAGAAGGCATCAAAGTGAATCCTAAGAAGGTTGATTGCGGACCCATTGTTTTCCCAAATCTCCATCTATCTCCATTTTGTTCACCGATTCCAAACTAGATCCAAGTCCCATTGTGCTCATCTTGAAAATAGGTGATATTACATGTGATTACTCACTATCCTTCAGCTACCCTAGGAATATTCCCAAATCTCCATCTAGCCTCAAACTAGATCTAAGTCCCATTATGCTTATCTTGAAAACATGTGATTACTCACGATCCTCAGCTACCCTAGGAATATTACACTTTAGAAGTAGGAGCATCGACAATGATGCTCCAAATCTAGCAAGTCTTTTCATTTAATCCAAATCTAGCAATATCTCTCCTTTTCATTTGCACACGTCTTTGGACTATGCGCAACACTAAAAATGGCAGGCATAATCAAATAAACTCAAGTACAAAGGGTTAGGACCTTTCAGAGTGTCCAGGATCACCTCTCTAGGCTCGGTCCAAATTGAAACCATTGAGGGAGGAGAAATGGAAGGATACATTAATGGGAGAAAACTCAAAAAGTATTACGGACCCCTGACCTAGGAAATGCTTGCACAAGAGTGTAAGATTCCTCCCTCTAGCTTTTGAAGTGTGCTGGCATAAGTACCTCCCCTTCTGATCTTATAATTATTCCCTTCTCAGAAATAAAAGAAAGATCCTGTTTTGGCCTAGAGAGAGAAAATGTCTAGAGGGAGGTAATTCAAAATTGAGATATTTTTGGATATAATAAATCCTCTTAGTGTCTAAAATGGTTTCTCTTGAAATAGAAATTCAAAAAGAACTTCCCAATGTGCAATTGGAATTAATTAAAAATAGGTATAAAGGACCTTAGCCTAAGGGTGCAGATTTTCAAAAATTTTTGAATTATGCTCCAATTAAGGTTCCTATGGACCAATAAGATTAATCCAAATAATTCTACAAACTTTTTTTGTAAAAATAAATTTGCACCAAGATAAAGATATGTTCAACACTATACCAAGAGTTGCACAATGTTGCATTTCTCACATTAAAATGTTGTCCAAATTAGTCTTAATTGTCAACTATTGTAATAATCTTGTGTTTCTTCTAACAAGATATACTAATCTTGTTTCTCTTACATTAATTTCATCAATATTATGGTTTCTTGAACTTATTGTAATTTCTTTTTAAAAAACATAACTTATAAGAAGTGATCAAGATTAGAAAGGTTTTAATAAAGAACACTCACTGTTTAAGTTTGCGTCAAGATTTATTGATTTTCACACAATCTTGTAAACTTTACAAATCTTCACCAAGAACCTTGTAAACTGCACTTGCCATAGCATATTCTGCACAATTTGTAATAGATTTGAAAACTGCACTACTTTTCTTGATGAACTTTGTATCAAAATTTACACAGTAACGAGCATTTTTCTCTAAATTACCTAGATTCTTCATAAAGTAGGTAAATGTAAAAAAAAACTAGGGTTTATGAATAAGTTTTGTAAGAAAAAATACTAATTTAAGTATTATCTTACATTAATAACAGAGATTAGGATTTTAAAATCTATTGCAAATCTATACTCGAGATTAAAGTTTTCTAATCAAGATTATTAAGCAGATCTACCAATAATATCAACATCACCACTAATATTATCATCTTGTGCATTTATACACGGGACACCTTTACGAACATTGGTAAGTGGTAACTCATACCCTACATATTCCATTTATTCATAGACATATATATCTTTCACTCCCAACTCTTCCATAAGTTCATCAATGTCTTCGTCCTAGCAAGATTTGCAGAGCAGGCTAAGAAGGGAGATTTGTAGAGGCTAAGGAGGAAACATGAAATGTATACTTCAAGAAGTCAACTACTCAAATAACTTCAAAGAGGTAAGCTATGCAAATATAAATAGACACACTATGTTTGATATAGAAAAGTAACAAGCAAGACATACAAATTTACAAACATATTTTGAGTCAGCGATGGTCACAAAAGGCAACAACAAGCGTGAGAGGACATTTCTTTTTCAGTAGCCATGGATGGCGTTTCCAATAGCCAAGCACAACACTAAGCTCTAGGCTAAGCAGAGGAATTTGGATTCAGCTTTGGCGAGTTTATTAGTAGAAGGGGTGCTTTGAGGGTAGGCTTAGTAGGCCCAGGAGACGTTTTGGGAAGCATCACGGCCTTGGTAGCCACAACAGCCTTCATAGTGGCTTTGGTTGGTTGGAGAAGACCGTCTCGACTTTCTTGGGTGACTTAGTAGGTGATTACGGGCTATGCAGAGTGAGAGAGTTGTGCAAAAGAAAACCAAAGCACAGAGCGTGCTGCCATGATCTCAATGTGAAAAAGAAGGTGTGAGGAAAGAAAAGAATCTTTTGCAAAGAGTCTTATGACCTTAGGGTTTTGAAAAACTTAGGCCTTTCACATCTTGGCTTCCACCCAGACTGGACTATTTGATTCCCATTCATTCCCACATCTTGCCTTTTCACACACTTTCATTTTGTTAATACACCACGTGCCCAGTATTTGTTTCCAATTACACTAGAGCTTGTATTGCATGGGTGGTGAGTTTGTATACATTTGTGTGTTTGACCTTGTTCATACGCAATTGGGAATTGGGCATGTTGTCTTATGTATTGGTGCATTGCTAGCCTTCATTCACATGCATTGTAACTTGGGTGTAGGTTAGTGATCATTCAGGGCTTGTTCATAAGTGATTCTAATTTGTGATGTGTTGGGCTCATTTTGAGCCTTGGTTAGTGAGGGTGTTTACACGCTTAGGATTCTTTCACGTGTAAGTGTCTTTTGGAAATTATTAGAAATCATTCATGCATATTGGTGCATTGTTTAGCCTTGTTCATGTAAGGTGCGTGTTTGTTGTGCGTTTCTAGCCTTTGTTCGTGTGATCTCACATCATTATTGACATCACTTCGACAGAATTTTAGATACATATTATGGGAGATGTGCTCATGCCTTATTATCATGGCTCTACGCTCGATATTTTGAGTTGCCATTGTCTTAGGACACATACCTTTTGCTATACACATACCTTTGGCTCTTTGAGGCTTAGACCTCTAGACCCTCATTCTTTGACTTCATGCTATGATAAGGTGGCAAGCGACATACTCAAGCCATGGATTGATGTTCGAGCTTGAGGGTTTGATGCCTAGCTACTTGAGGCATTTTTTCGATGAGGTGGATGTACGTGCCGGATGGTCCAAGTATTCCGCCCACATTGACTTCATTGACTCTTTGCTTGGTTACCTCGACACATATGGTTCATATTGTTCGCATGGAATAAGTCTTCTTTTGGTGACTTTTATGAGTGTCCTACACTCTTGAGTCACCATGATTATGGTTCTGATATGGTGCAGACTACATCAACATGGATCTAGATAATGATGATAATGATGTATTGTATACTCATACACATGATGATGTATCACATACATATATGATAATATTCATGTATCACACGTACATGTGTTAACCACTCCAGTTAACATGACCTAATTTCATGGTGCTACAACACTCCTTTTATAACTTATCTTTTTGTAGCCGCGCAATGCGTTGATTGACATGGGATGACTGAGCTTACGACATGTGTAACGCCGGTCATGAGGAATTGATGTACATAGAGCTAGTAAAACTAGGAAGACTAGTTTTGGGCCCCCACTTGTAATCGGGCGGCCCAGACATTGTAAATATGAGCTCATGTATATAAGACATTTGATGCAATATGAAAAGGGAAAATCCCATTTGTCTCACTTGAGTTTACCTTCTCTCTCTCTTTCTCTCATTTGAGCTTATGGTTTCTTGCTTGCTTGTGTGGTTGCTTGCTTGCTTTGATTGTTGGTGTATGTGAGTAGGAATGGTAATTCTCTCCTCTCTCTCCGTCTCTACCTTCTCTTTGCTATCTACCATGTCTTATTTGCATACTAGTGGCATGAGGTAGAGGTTGAGCTCTCCATAGCTCCTTCCCTCTTGCTCTCTACTTAGCATTGGATCTATTCTTGGGTGACACAAGGAGGGTGTGGAGTGAGCCCCTAGCGACTTCACATCGAGGAGTTAACCTTCATAGGGTTGGCCACATGCTATTCACTGGATTTGACTCTTGCATGCATCTTTCTCTTCTCTTTTCTCTTGTGAATGCAAGGTAGTATGTTATTCCTTAACATCTTTGGTGTCGTTGCTGTCGAGGAAGGAATTTGGCTTAGGGTCCTCCACTTAATTCATTTGCTAGAGTCTTTGATTTAGCCTAGTTGGAGTGCAAATCCATTGGTGGATTGATTAATCTTATTTTGTGTTATTTTTTGATGATGATTACCTATAGCTTTGGTTTTTAATCGAGCATTGGAGCATTTGAGTCTTCAATGAGAGCGGGAGAAGCAAGTGAGTGCCCTTACCTTTCCCTTAACATTCAAGCAAATCTCAAATTTTTTGTGTTTTTCTTTATGTTTGTATTCTAGCTTAATCTTTAAATTAATCAATTTGTTAGATTAAATCATGCATTATAGGCATCAATAAGTATCTAGAGATTAGCTCTAGCTCCTTGTTAAAACAAAAACATAAAAAAATACTGGAAAGATACCTAAATCAGTTAGGTGATTGAAGAAAATCCCAGGTAAAACTGCATTCTGCCAAGCTACTCTGAGAGAAGCGAACGTCCGTTCGCTTATCAGGCCACATCTGTTCCTTTCATCTATAGTCTATATCTGGTAAGACCTCCTACCTAAAAGTGGCAGAGGCATTAAAAATAGAATAAATGCATTTAATTGGGCATAATTTGCATTGAAGTGCATTCAATCTAGGGGGATATTGTACTGTTAGAGGATCTTCAGGGAGGCTATCAGACCTACAGCCATAAAGTCCCAGTTAAATTCTGAAAATTCCTAGTTCTGAACAGTGCCACGTCCGTTCGCTTCTCATCTTGAAGCGAACACTCGTTCCTGTGCTTAACTGCAAAACTGCCACACCCATGTCTCTTTCTCTGACCCCTATATTTGCAAGTGAACGCCTGTTCTTTGTCACCGGAAGTGAACGTCCATTCCATTCAATTTTGTGAAGTGAACTTTCGTGGCATTTTTGCCATGCCTGTTCCACATAGCACTTAACTTCGAACACTCATTCCCTTCTAATCTCTGAAGAAAATGCTTGTTTCATCCTTCAACTCAGAAGCGCACGTCCGTGCTAATCCCAAAGCGAATGTTCATCTTTTCTCCCTTGAGTAGTGAATGCCCGTTCCCTTCACATTCCGCGAACATCTGTTCCTTCTCCCCTGAGAAGCAAACGCTCGTTCCCTTCACATTCCGAAGCGAACATCCGTTTCCCAAGCATACGGCCGTTCCATTTCTCTCTCTCTCTCTCTCTCTCTCTCTCTCTCTCTCTATATATATATATATATATATATATATATATATATATATGTTAAAATCCTAAAGTCTCTCTAGATAATTGCTATGCATAAACATGCATAAATTAGGCATAAACTCATCCACCCAACCATCCCTGAGCTCGTCGAGGGATGCACACATATACAAAGTTTCCTTTCCCTGAAGTCAAGTAACTTATCAGGTTCATGTAGAACATAGGATAATTCTTCTACTTCAACGAGTTCTTGAGGAGTAACTGTGTTATTCTCACCTCCCAGTTTCCCTTTCAATCTATTGATATGAAAGACTGGATGAACTCTAACATGTGGAGGTAGTTTAAGTTCATACGTAACTGTGCTAATCCAATGTATAAATCGAAATGAATCACAATATCTAGGATATAAATTCAAGCATTTTTCTTTTGACAAAGTCTGAGAATCTTTAGGAATTTTTAAATAAACCAATGCTCCTAGTTTAAAGGACCAAGTTGAGCATCCTCTATCAGCATAGAACCGTGCCCTATCCTAAGTACTCCTGATAGAATCTCGAGCTTCGATCAGCATTTCCTGCATATCACGCAAGAAATCCCTCGATGCATCAAGCTCGATGTCCTTAAGACCGACATCAATAGGTGCCCTGAGTTGATACCCATACATAAGCATGAACGGACTAAAACCAATAGCCGTATGTTTAAAACTGATATAGGCAAATTCCATCATTGGAAGATATTTTTTCCAATTTGATGCTTTTCCAGAGACATATGCATGAAGCATATCCTCTACAATCTGATTCATACGCTCTGTTTGCCCATTAGACTGAATATTATCAGAGGATCTCATACTCAAAGTAGTTTCCTCATTGTAAACCATTTGGAATAAAGTAGGAAAACATGGCATTATAACAGTAGGAACCAGGGATCCATCGACAACCCGATGTACCCACATCTGCACACATGGTATTATCAGTGTCCCGAGTTATCCATATCAACATAGAGATCATCAACGTCTCAATGAGTCACATATGTACATCCATAAACCATCAGGTGGACTGTATAAATCACCTAAAGGACGTAACTAATGCCATCAAAGGAAGAATCCAAGTTTCCTTAATCCGAACACAACAAGATAAACTCGTTGAACTTTAAAGAAGAAAATTTCAACAAGTGAATATGCCGACGAGATTACACTCATCAAAACATATAGGCTATAGATAAAAGAAGTTTATCAAGAGAATGCCTACACTATAACTTTAAATGAATTCAAAAAATGAGATTTTCTTTGAATGTTGAGGTCAACATGCCAAGTGATGTAAGCAAAGCAACAATCGTGAGCCCAAATTATCCTATAAGATAATATATGTGAGGGATCTCTAGCATCCCATACCACCCATACATACCTTATCAATTTGAAACTCCGTAAGTATGCCGTCTAGGAAAAATGAATAAAATCTTGTATAAAAGGAATAAGATGGCCTTATCCCAGACTTTCACATACTGAAACCTGTCTCTATATTCCTGAGACTACATCAAGATATAACTCTTTCCGAGTACATCATTAGAAAAGAAATTCAATCATTGGCACCTTTCTAATGAATAACGACCCAATAAACACAAAAAAGCTAGGGTAGAAAAATAACTCACCTAGATACATAAGCAACTAGGTATCCGAGTTGGAATATGTACAAGAGTACAAGCAATATACTCCAAAATTAAGTACAAAAAACGAAGGCAAATGCTACCTTCAAAGCACATGATATTATCCAAAAGATCAAAAGATCCTTATAAAACCATGGATAAAAGCATAGAAGCTCCTCGAATCCATGAAAACCATAGTTGATCATAAAAATCAATCCATGCCATCTAATGGTCTAATTATGCCAAAAGAAGCATTAAAATTGGTGGCCAACTCGTCAATCCAGAGTATATGAACGTGATGTCATTCAAGTAAAACTCCAAAGTAAGCAAGTGAAAACACATGTGTATAGCACTCATTAAAAACAACCCCTAGACACAAGTGATCTAGGCAGAACCTGATGAGTCCAAATAAAACTTGGAAAATATCCAATAAAATCCACCAAAACAAATCAACTAACCCATGATAGAATTTATCTTAGGCTTAAGAAATTAAGCATAGACCACACTTAAATAAGTGCAAAATAAATTATCATGGATAAGTGTCAAAGGCAAGACACACTTTGAACGCAAATTCTAGCCATCATTAAAGAAAGTAAGGAACATGTCCAAAAATAATGGCCAAACAATGGTAAAAAATCATGAAAATATGGTTTAGAATTAATCCAAACAGAAATAACTACTAATACGAGGTACAATCGTATTAATAATATGCAAATAACCTACATCTATCTAATTTCAGCACAAGAAAACATACTTCAACATTGAATAACCCTCAAAAATATTAAATTCTTGAGAAAAAAAATTATCATGATTTTTTTCTAATTTTTCCTAATTTAATAGGGCCACAAAATACGATAATTTTGAATTCCACCAAAACTATCTTATGGCATTCCAAACCTATATTTTTCTAGAAAATTTTTAGCAAATAGTTTTGCCAAAATACCATTGATATTTTAAAAAAATATCAATTTCTAGAATTTTTAAAAATAATTTCTAGAATATTCCTAATTTTTCTTGAGAATCCCGTCGTTTCACAAAATTTCCAATTCTGCTCGACAATTCTCAAATCCAATGAAAATTTATAATTTTAATGGATTTTTAAATTTTAGGGTAAAAATATATTTTTAAAGGAATTTGAATGGTCACGGGTGCCCGAATGGACACACCACATGCCAAACACCAACCCCACATTTATAAGAAATTTAAAATAACCTTTGTCTAATTTTTCACTAATTTTTTACTAATTTTCAAGAATTTAAAAAAAATAATTTACCCCGAATGCATTAGAGTACGAACGGTCAAAAAATTTCGAAATCCCAATGGTTTTCCCGGAATATGGAAAGCCAATAGATTCGAGAAAATGAAAAGACAAAATAAATTGGAATGTGAAAGGTCAAAAGTTTCCGGAATCCAAAAGGTCAAAAGATTTTCCGGAATTCGGAAAGTCAAAAGGTTTCTCAGGAGATGGAAAGCCAAAAGGCACCAAGAAAAAAATTTTCCAAAAAATTTTCAGAGAATTGTTTTTTCTTAGATTAGTCTAGTTGGGCGGTTGGCTAACCCCATCCAGTCCCATGGGTTAGCCAACCGCCCAACCATTGTAGTGATAGGATCCATTTAGGAATTTAGTTATGTTTTGTCTCGAGTACCAGGGAAAAGAGTTCCCACGTCCCTTAGTCGCCGGCACTTCAAGCAAACTTTAAGATAGTCACACCACTTACACACCCAATATGAAATTGTCTTTTTCACAGATTCAACTGTCTTTAAAACAATCTTTTAATGAAACCATAGTATCACTGATCATAATCCTCCAAAATATTTGGTTGAATTCTAATTTCCAATCATTCTTTCATCGGTGTACCTATGGCATCATTGGCAACCACAACGCTCCACGTGTCCACTTAGGGACCTTTTCAATAGTTCCTAGATCATAGTACCCAGGAATATATTCACTTATAAAAATCCAGATGGACTCTCTGTTGAAGATCAACAAGATTAACCAACAGATCCATATAAAAGAGCCATGGACTCATGAAACATAAACAGGTACAAGCTAGATTGGTAGCCAAAGGATATGCGCAGACATATGGCATTGATTATGAGGAAACTTTCAGCCCAGTTGTTGCCAAGATGGCAACAGTGAGAGTTGTGATGGCAATGGCTGCGTCAAAGCAATGGTCTTTACATCAGATGGATGTAAAGAATGCATTCTTGCATGGGGATTTGCATGAAGAGGTGTATATGTTGCAGCCACCTGGTTATGAGCATGTGAGTCACCCCGAGCATGTTTATAGGTTGAAGAAAGCCTTGTAAAACAAGCACCAAGAGCATGGTCTGACAAGATTTCTGGTTATCTTGTCATTATTGACTTTCATATAGCCAATGCATACTTCTCGCTGTATGTGAGACACAGTGATAGAGGGGTTGTGCTTGTTGTCATCTATGTAGATGACCTAATCATTACGGGGACCATGATGCAGAGATCTTTGATGTAAAGATCTTGCTTAGACATAAGTTTGAGATGAAGGATCTGGGGGAGCTCAGATATTTCTTGGGCATTGAGGTGATTAGGTCACCACATGGTATTGGATTATTGGAGAGATCTTTGATGTAAAGATCTTGCTTAGACATAAGTTTGAGATGAAGGATCCGGGGGAGCTCAGATATTTCTTGGACATTGAGGTGATTAGGTCACCACATGGTATTGGATTACTGCAGAGAAAGTATGGCTTGGACATGTTGTCCAAGTATGGTATGACAGGCTGTAAGCCTATCTCAGTGCCATTGGATCAGAATGGCAAGTTGAGTGTAGATTCAGGAGAGATTTTGGAGGATCCTACTATGTATAGGTGCCTCTATCCAGTACAGATGCCGAGTACAGAGGTGCTGCTATGGCAGCATGTGAGGTAGCTTTGTTGAGAAAGCTACTTTTGCAGATTTGGGTCTATCAGTGGATAGACAAGTTGGATAGACAAGTTGTCATTTTTTGTGACAACATTAGCAGTATACAGTTGGCCAGGAACCCAGTTTTTCATGCTCACACAAAGCATATAGAGGTCCACTACCATTTTGTCAGAGAGAATGTTTTGGCAGGAGACGTTGACCTTATTTATGTCAGCACACAGGATTAGGTCGCTGACATCTTCATCGAAGCATTGGGTACAGAGAAGCTTCATAGATTCAGGGCTTCGCTTGGTGTACATGAGATGGAGTTGAGCTCGAGGGGGAGTGTTGAGATATCGAGCTCATCTAGTGAGGCGGTGGACACTGACCCACCTGGGGGATAGGCCCCACACTTACACCACTGGCATGGTTGGTGAGATCATGGGTGATATGCGGCCAGTGGGATGATAGGCTATGTGATTACCATTCTAGAGACTGGCATAGTTATAGCGCCAACTCATTTAGTTGGGTTCACACTATAGAGAATCCTAGTATGTATTTGGTTGAGTACCTTTTCATGTTGTGTGTTCTCTTTTAGAGTTTTGTGAGTGCCTGTGTGCTTTGCAAGAGCTCAAGCTCTCTTCTCCCCTGTATCTTTTCACTTCTTGCGCAAGGCAGAGCCTCTCACTAGGGGCCTCGTCCACGGATATCCGGACAAGATACTAATCCCTCGATTCTTCCAAAACCGAATCCGAAAAAACTTCCCTCGCCCAGCAGACATAGGCGATTCCTCCGTGATATTTTATTCTAATGTAGTCAAGTCTTAACTAACCAAATTGATCCAACCAAACCCGTAAGTCTCATGGTCAGATCAAGGAAGCACTTGGATTATAGAGACCAACGCTTTTTTCCTCATCAAGAGACACAGTTCCATAGAACAAGGACTATCCGGGATTTACTTCATCTATCGCGTAATATACTAGAATTGAGTCTCATTTTAGGGATCCATCAGTCCAGCATAACCCCCCATCCAATCCCATGGGTTAGCCAATCGCCCAACCACTGTAGTGATAGAATCCATTTAGGAATTTGGTTATGCTTTGCCTCGGGTACAGGGGAAAAGAGTTCCCAGGCTCCCTAGCCGGTGCTTCAAGAAAACTTCAATAGTCACACCACACCCAATATGAAATGACCTGTTTCACAGATTCAGCTGTCTTTAAAACAATCTTCTAATGAAACCATAGTACCACTGATCATAATCCTCCAAAATATCTAGCTTGAATTTAAATTTCCAATCATTCCTTCATCGGTGTATCTATGGCATCATTGGCAACCAGAACGCTCACCACCTGTTCACTTAGGGGCCTTTTCAATAGTTCCTAGCTCATAGTACCCAAAAATATAATCACATAGGAAAAAACCAGACGCACTCTCTCTTGAAGATCAGCAAGATCAACCAACAGATCCATATAAAAGAGTCATGGACTCATCTGTTGAGCATCAGTAAGGCCAATCAATTAGATCCATACTCGAGTTCAGAAAACAACTCTAAATCCATACCCGAGTTCAAAAAACAACTCTAACTCCTTGTTCCATTTTCTACCCCGACGCATGCGTGGGTATCTTCGGTGACCCAGAGCCCGAGCATCGTATGGTCAGCACCCTCTAGGCTCCTTCGCAGGTCACCTAGCACTTCACTCATAGGCCGCTTTCTTGGTCCCTTATCCACCGTACCGGAAGCTCACCATTTAAATCGAACCGAGGCTGGTCAAGACCTCGGCTGACCTTGCTACGCGAGACATCCTCCATTGACTCTCCGTCAGCTGTTGCAACTTTATCACTTAGGTCTCCCCATGATCTCATTCACAAGATGGTCAAAATGCTTCCCCAGCATTCTTGACATAAAAAAGTCATTTAAGAACAGGTTTCATAAATACAATTTCTAACGAACTCTCATCTTTCCACATTGTTCCACATCATTTCTCGTGTTATTCCACATTCTTTTACATCAATTCACATTGCTTATTCCACATCCAGTCATATGTATTCCTATCGTCCTTCATCCATTCTCATCCAATCACATCATATTACATCTCATCCAATCACATCATATTACATCTTATCACATCTATCCACATCTATCCTCATCACATCACATCACAACTTATCCGCATCACATCTCATTCATTCATATCACATCACATCCATCTACATTCATTCAGATCCACATCACATCCACATATTATCACATCACGTTCTGGTCTATTTACATCACTTCACATCCATTCACATCTACCCAAGTCCACATCACATCACATCTCATCTATCCACATCATATCTCATCCATTCATATCTAACCAGATCCACATCGCATCACATCCATTCACATCTCATTACATCACATTCACATCTCACCACATCCACTCACATCTTGTCACATCCATCACACCCATTACATCTTGTCACATCCATTCACATCCATCTCATTACATTCACATCTCATTACATTACATTCACATCTCACCACATCCACTCACATCTTGTCACATCCATTCACATCCATCACACCCATTCACATCCCACATTCATTCACATCCATCTCACATCCATCTCATTACATTCATATCTCATTACATTACATTCACATCTCACCACATCCACTCACATCTTGTCACATCCATTCACATCCATCACACCCATTCACATCCCACATTCATTCACATCTCATCACATCCATCCTCATCTTATCACATCTCGTTCACATCCATCCACATCACATCTCATTCATTCCATCCACATTACATCACATCCACATCCATCCATATCACACCACATCCATTCAAAGCTCAGCACATTCATCCACATCCATTCATTCATTCACATTCACATCTATCCACATACATTCATTCACATCCACTCACATCTCCGCACATTACATTCACATCTTATCACATCGCATCCTCATCCATTTATATCACATCACATTCCACTTTTAGTACCGTTTTCTACTTTCGATACTAATAGGATGTTTCTAAGTTTCTACCAATTTCTTCGCCTAGTTAAAGGTACTTTTTCTCGATCCCATTGAATCTACGAATTAGAGTGTTGTTGTTGAAGGTTTTAAAAAGGGAAAATAAACCTTATCAGAATTGAATAGTAGTAAAAACTCAGAAAGAGCATTTACATATTATATTTTCATTACTTAAGCTTCATTAATGAGAACTAAATCTAAACTTTTGTTTACTCATTGGATCCTCAATCTTCCCAGGGATTCCAGATTCTCTTTGTAAGATTCCTCCCCCCAGCCTTTGAGGTATACAGGAGTAAGAATCTCCCTTTCTGATCTTATAATTATTCCCTCTCTAAAATAAAAGAAAGTTTCTATTCAAAAAAGGAAGACCCTTGCCCTAGAATACTTCTCAGGAGTCCCACCTGTTTTAAGGATTTAGAACAATAAGTTCAGAAGTGAGAATCGGTGTTTTGGATACCAAGGTTTTGGTTTTCATTCGAGTACGGCCCAAAAGAAGTTCTTTGTATAAGAAGTTATCCCCCAGATATTGTGATGCTTATATCTGAATTCAATGAAAGTAGGTGACTTAGCCTACAAGCTTCTTTTATCTCCTCATCTCAAAATTCTTAATGCCTTCTATAGAAAAATGTGTCAAACTCAAATCATGGAAAGACGGTAAAACTTCAGTGGCAAGTTACCGTTGGCTTCTAGGTTACGCTAGCTCCTTCCTTTATATAAGTCGTAACTTTTACTTGTCACTCACAGTAATCTTACTCCCATCAATCTCTTTTCTTTCTTAATCTCCTTCATGGCTTGGCAACAGGAATTAGTTTTATCCCTGATGATTTCTCACCTTCAAGACGCAAGAGAGTCTGTGAAGAAAGACTTTATAGAACAGTATGAGCGCTCACTTTTTCCTCACCTAGGAAATTCTATAGCTCAGACCAAATGGCGGACCTATCAAAACATAACTAGGGTAACACCCTGGGGTCAGCAGCACTTTCGTAACAATGTCCGCTTGGCCATGGTTATTGAAGCTTTGGGTTTGGGTCCCCGATACTACTGCGTCATGAGATCAAGGCATCTTGGGTTTTCTGAGCGGGGTCTTCTTACTGGCGTGTTTTCTTCCTTATGAGAAGATATGCCTTTATCCCGTTTTTGGCTTGCCTCTCAGAGGTCCTTTTGTTAGATCACCTCATACCACTGAGATAGGTGCGGTAATAACCAGCAGAATCATTCCCATAGATGAGTTACCCTATACTTGTGCAGCTTGTGAGTGCTGCTTTTGTGACCATATGATGGACGGGCTTATGGAAGTGTAAAGAATTCTTTTATCTTTACTGTATAAGTTTCAAGAATGAATAAAGTTTAAATCTTGTTCTTATCTTGCTTTCTTTAAGACTTTTCTTGGTGGTTAATCTTGATTAAAATTTTTCTCTAAGTCTCATATTCGTGCATCTTGCAAAATTATCCCAGTTTGCGAGATGAGGACATCTCGCATTTTTTAAGTGGGGTAGAATGTAAGATTCCTCCCCCAACCCCTTTTTGATGTCTAGTATCTTCCCCTGTAATCAATCCCTCTTCAGAAATATAAAGACCTTGTTTCTAACTGTTTTAGCCTAGAGAGAGAAAATTATTCTAGAGAGATAATATTCAGATTATGAATATTTTTGGATAGAAAAATAACTCATCTTATTAAAATAAGTTTCCCTGAAACAGAAATTCAAAAAGAATTTTCCAATGTGCAATTGGAATTAATTGCAAATAGGTATAAAGAACCTTAGTCTAAGGGTCTAGATTTTCAGAAATTTTTGGATTATGGTCCAATTAAGGTTCCTATGGACCAATAGCATCAATCCATGTGTAGGGAGGAGATAAATCCAAATTGTAAAAGAAGATACCCAAAAATGAGTAAATGCTCACATAAGATGAAGAGTTGAAAATATACAAGGTTTATTAGTAAAAAACTATAAGCAATAAAATTTTGACACATATGTAAGGAAGGAGAGTTCTTTAAAGAAGGTGCATATTTCACATAAGATGAAGAGTTGAAAATGTACAAGGTTTATTAGTTAAAAAACTATGAGCAATAAAATTTTGACACATATGTAAGGAAGGGGAGTTCTTTAAAGAAGGTGCATATTTCACATAAGATGAAGAGTTGAAAATGTACAAGGTTTAGTAAAAAAACTATGAGCAATAGAATTTTGACACATATGTAAGGAAGGGGAGTTCTTTAAAGAAGGTGCATATTTCACATAAGATGAAGAGTTGAAAATGTACAAGGTTTATTAGTAAAAAAACTATGAGCAATAGAATTTTGACACATATGTAAGGAAAGGGAGTTCTTTAAAGGAGGTGCATATTTCACATGCTTGAATGAGTTTTAAACTCAAAAATAATGTGATATTTTTATCTCTCATATCTCTTGAACCAAACTAAATCAAAATGGAACCAAATCGAATCAAAAAGTAACCAAACTAGGTCCAAATCTAGTCCAAATTCAACCAAACTGACTTGGAAAATTCTAGAATCAGTTTGTTTGGTTAGGAGCTCAATTTTTCCTATAAATAGAAGCCTTCCCTTGTTGAAAAAGTTATAGTGTCTTATGCATTGTTACTCTACTCTACCTAAGCCAAGAACTGTGAATTCTTTAATAATTCACTAGTTTTTGATACTTCTCTCTATCTTCAATCCCCATTGGTGGCTCCATCAACATACTAAACCAATTGATTGGTTGGGAGCCTCTACCGTGATCAAAGAATCAAGCAAATTATAAGATAAGTATACTCAACCCCTCTCAAGCTTGAGAAGCTTAATTGATATGGTTTTTGAAATGCTATTGAAGTTAATTAATTAATGTTAGTAAAGAATTACATAAAATTCTATTTATATTTAATTCTAATGGTTTTTCTCTCTCTCACATAAGAAATGGTCATACTCATGACCCTTTTCAATCCAAATGAAGCTTTTCATAAGGCTTTTCCTTAATCCAAGATTAAGCTATGCTTGAGGCCAAATTAATGGCTTTTTTTCTATGCTTTTAGTTTATGTATATTGATGATTCAATCCATTACGGATTGATGATCCAATTAGAGACCATTCTAATTATTTCCTTAATGGTAAGCCTTATCTCTTAGAAAAAATTGAGATTTATCAGTCATAGTAGCGGAGCTATGGCAAAATTTTTATAGAAATTACGCATAAAATAATTTCATTCAAAGCATAAAAAGAGGACTTCCTACCATATTCTAGGAACTATCATCCTAGATTAATTAAAAGAATATTATTATGCATGGAGATATGGATGTTTGCATGTAGATGTAGAGGTATGGATGTGAGTGTGAATGTGGAGGTGGATGTATACATGTAGATGTAGATGTGGATGTAGATGTGGATGTGGATGTAGATGTGGAGGTGGATGTATGCATGTAGATGTAGATGTATAGATGTAGATGTGAATGGAGATGTGGATGTATACATGTAGATGTAGATGTATAGATGTAGATGTGAATGGAGATGTGGATGTATACATGTAGATGTGAATGGAGATGTGGATGTATAGATGTAGATGTGAATGGAGATGTGGATGTATACATGTAGATGTGAATGTAGATGTGGATGTGAATGTAGATGTGGATGTAGAGATGTAGATGTGAATGTAGATGTGGATGTAGATGTATAGATGTAGATGTGAATGGAGATGTGGATGTATACATGTAGATGTGAATGGAGATGTGGATGTATACATGTAGATGTAGATGTGAATGGAGATGTATATGTATAGATGTAGATGTGAATGGAGATGTGGATGTATGCATGTAGATGTAGATGTATAGATGTAGATGTGGATGTATGCAAGTAGATGTAGATGTATAGATGTAGATGTGAATGTAGATGTATAGATGTGGATGTATGCATGTAGATGTAGATGTATAGATGTAGATGTATAGATGTAGATGTAGATGTAGATGTATAGATGTAGATGTAGATGTATAGATGTAGATGTGAATGGAGATGTGGATGTATGCATGTAGATGTAGATGTATAGATGTAGATGTGAATGGAGATGTGGATGTATGCAAGTAGATGTAGATGTGGAAGTGGAGGTGTGGATGTATGCAAGTAGATGTAGATGTATACATGTAGATGTGGAAGTGGAGGTGGATGTATACATGTAGATGTAGATGTGGATGTAGATGTGGAGGTGGATATATGCATGTAGATGTAGATGTATAGATGTAGATGTGAATGGAGATGTGGATGTATACATGTAGATGTAGATGTATAGATGTAGATGTGAATGGAGATGTGGATGTATGCATGTAGATGTAGATGTATAGATGTAGATGTGAATGGAGATGTGGATGTATGCAAGTAGATGTAGATGTATAGATGTAGATGTGAATGGAGATGTGGATGTATGCATGTAGATGTAGATGTATAGATGTAGATGTGAATAGAGATGTGGATGTATGCAAGTAGATGTAGATGTATAGATGTAGATGTATAGATGTAGATGTGGATGTGGAGGTGGATGTATACATGTAGATGTAGATGTGGATGTAGATGTGGAGGTGGATGTATGCATGTAGATGTAGATGTATAGATGTGGGTGTGAATGTGGAGGTGGATGTATGCATGTAGATGTAGATGTATGGAGGTGGGTGTGAATGTGGAGGTGGATGTATACATGTAGATGTAGATGTGGAGGTGGATGTATACATGTAGATGTAGATGTGGAGGTGGATGTATGCATGTAGATGTAGATGTAGATGTATAGATGTGGAGGTGGATGTATGCATGTAGATGTAGATGTATAGATGTGGGTGTGAATGTGGAGGTGGATGTATGCATGTAGATGTAGATGTATAGATGTGGGTGTGAATGTGGAGGTGGATGTATGCATGTAGATGTAGATGTATGGAGGTGGGTGTGAATGTGGAGGTGGATGTATGCATGTAGATGTAGATGTATGGAGGTGAATGTGAATGTGGATGTGGAAGTATGCATAGAGATGTGGATGTATGCATGTAGATGTGAATGTACGCATATAGATATGGATGTATGGATGTGGATGCATGAATGTGCATGTAGATGTGAAAATAGATGTATGGATGTAGATATGGATGTATGGATGTGAATATATGATATGTGATGTGAAGGAATCTGAAATGATAAGATGGAAAATGATGTGATGGGATGAGTATACATATAAATGGAATATGGAATAAGTAATGTAGATTGATGAGGGATAATGTGGAAAAATGAGAGTTAATATAGAAACTGTATTTGTAAACTGTTTGTAAATGCTGTTTGTAAATGATTGTTTTATGTCAAGAATGCTGGGGGGAGCATTTTGGCCGTCTTGTGATTAAGGTCGTGATGATAAAGTTGCAACTGCTGACGGAGAGTCAATGAAGGACGTCTCGCGTAGCAAGGTCGGCCGAGGTCTTGACCAGCCTCGGTGCGATTAAAATGGTGAGCTTCCGGTACGGTGGATGAGGGGCCAAGGAAGCGGCCTATGAGTGAAGCGCTAGGTCACCTGCGAAGGATCCTAGAGGGTGTTGACCATACGGTGCTCGGGCTCTGGGTCGCCTAGGATACCCACGCGTGCGTCGAGGAAGATATTGGAACAAGAGTAGGAGTTGTTTTCTGAAATCGGGCATGGATCTGGTTGATTGACCTTGCTGGTCTTCAATGGATGAGTCCATGGCTCTTTATATGGATCTGTTGGTTGATCTTGCTGATCTTCAACGAGAGTCCATCTTGATAAGTGATTATATTGCCGAGTATTATGGGCTAGGAACTATCGAAACGGCCCCTGAGCGTTCTAGTTGCCAATGATGCCATAGATACTCTGATGAAGGAATGATGGGAAATTAAGAGTCAATTGGATAAATTGGAATCAATTTGTATGAATTTCATCACACAATTACAATCTTTTACTGGTACTTCATAAATTTTTGACATTTCTTTCTTCTTGGTTGATCCACTTTAGCCGATTCGCTCTAATACCAACTGAAAGATCCTTGCCCCCTCCGTGCAATGAATTTCGGGGTGCTAGTAGCAGAAGTAGCACTTCTTGCATAGGGCAGAGTCTCTCACTCGGGGCCTCGTCCATGGATATTCGGACAAGAGACTAATTCCTCGGTTCTTCCAAAACCGAATCCGAAAAAACTTCCCTCGTCTAGCAGACATAGGTGATTCCTCCATAATATTTTATTCTAACATAGTCAAGGTCCTAACTAATCAAACTCATCCGACCGAACCCGTAAGTCTCATGGTCAGATCAAGGAAGAGACTGGCACTTGGATTATAGAGACCAACTCTTTTTCCCTCATTAAGAGGCACAGCCATTGATTATTTTCCATAGAACAAGGACTACTCGGGATTTACTTTGTCTATCGAAACATAATAGAATTGAGTCTCATTTTAGGGAAACCATAGTATCATTGATCATAATCCTCCAAAATATCTAGCTTGAACTCCAATTTCCAATCACTCCTTCATTGGTGTACCTATGACATCATTGGCAACCAGAACGCTCTACCACCTGTTCACTCAGGGGCCTTTTCAATAGTTCCTAGCTCAAAATACCCAGAAATATAATCACATAAGAAAAATCCAGATGGACTCTCTGTTGAAGATCAGCAAGATCAACCAACAGATCCATATAAAAGAGTCATGGACTCATCCGTTGAGGACCAGCAAGGCCAATCAACTAGATCCATACCCAAGTTCAGAAAGCAACTCTAAATCCATACACGAGTTCAGAAAACAACTCTAACTCCTTGTTCCATTTTCTTCCCCGATGCATGCATGGGTATCTTCGGCAACCCAGAGCCCGTCGAGCACCGTATGGTCAGCACCCTCTAGGCTCCTTACAGGTCACCTACTATCGCTTCACTCATAGGCCGCTTCCTTGGTCCCTCATCCACCGTAGCGGAAGCTCACCATTTAAATTTAACCGAGGCTGGTCAAGACCTCGGCTGACCTTGCTACGCGAGATGTCCTCCATTGACTCTTCCTCGGTTGTTGCAATTTTATCACTTAGGTCTCCACGATCTCATTCACAAGATGGTCAAAATTCTTCCCCAGCATTCTTGACATAAAACAGGCATTTAAAAATAGGTTTCATAAATACAGTTTCTAACGAACTCTCATCTTTGCACATTGTTCCACATCATTTCTTGTTATTCCACATTTTTCTACATCAATTCACATTGCTTGTTCTACATCCACTAATATGTATTCCCATCGTCCTTCATCCATTCTTATCCAATCACATCATATTACATCTCATCACATCTATCCTCATCACATCACCTCACAACATATCCGCATCACATCTCATTCATTCAAATCCACATCACATCCACATATTATCACATCACGTCACATCCATCCTCATCTTATCACATCTCGTTCACATCCATCCACATCACATCTCATTCATTCCATCCACATTACATCACATCCACATCACATCTCATTCATTCCATCCACATTACATCACATCCACATCCATCCACATCACATCTCATTCATTCCATCCACATTACATCACATTTACATACATCCATATCACATTACATCACATCCACATACATCCATATCACACCACATCCATTCACAGCTCATCACATTCATCCATATCCATTCATTCATTCACATTCACATCTATCCACATCCATTCATTCACATCCACTCACATCTCCTCACATCACATTCACATCTCCTCACATCACATTCACATCTTATCACATCGCATCCTCATCCATTTACATCACATCACATTCCACTTTTAGTACCATTTTCTACTTTTGATACTGATAGGACTTTTCTAAGTTTCTGCCAATTGCTTGGCCTAGTTAAAGATACTTTTTCTCGATCCCAGTGAATCTACGTGTATCGGAGTGTTATTGAAGGTTTTAAAAAGGGAAAATAAACCTTATCAGAATTGAATAGTAAAAACTCAGAAAGAGCATTTACATATTATATTTTCAATCCTTAAGCTTCATTAATGAGAACTAAATCTAAACTTCCATTTACTCGTTGGATCCTCGATCCTCCCAGGGATTCCAGATTCTCTTTTCTAAATAAGAATTATCCAAGTTTTCTTGATTGGATATTTTCATATTCTTTCTCAAATTTCTCAAGTAAAATATATTCAATATTCTTCTTTTCGAGTAACAGATTCATGGGATTTACAAAAATCAATTCTACCCATATTTCCCAATAAAATTAATAATGCTCAAAATTCCACTTTTGATAAATACTCATAATTTGAATTATGCCAAAAAATTCTCTTTTACCATCTTATTACTTGGATCTCAATTATCGTGGGAATTCCTCTTTTTGCATAAAAATAAAATTTTCAAAAATTTCTTTTTTACCATTTAATTACTTGGATCTCAAATATCATGGGAATTCCTCTTTTTGCATAAAAATAAATTTACCAAAAATTCCTCTTTTCTTTTAATTAAATATTTATGCATAAATACAAAAAAATATTTTCCATGAATATGATGAAGGAGGATGTCCAATCCTAGAATATGGTAGGAAGTCCTCTTTTAGCATTATGCATAAAAATAAGATATGTATTATTTTCTGAAAATTTTGCCATAGCTTTGCTGCTATTACTGATAATTCTCAAATTTTTTCCAAAAGAATAAAAGCTTGTAATGAAAATATGATAGTAGTTCCTCTTTTATGCTTAAAATCAAACTATGAATTTAAATCATAATTTGAAGCTAAAATTAAACATAACTATGATTATCCCACTAGATTAAGCTAATTTCAACATTCTTCTTTTTTCGAATTGTTAGGATAATCCATTTCTCATTGAAAATGAATTAGAGTAGTTTTCAAAAACTACTCATAAATAATCTAGAAGAATTTAATAGCACAAAATCATGAAAATATCATTTTCTTAATCTCTAGCTTATCAAACCTAGAGTTTAGCTTTGAATTAAGAGACTATCATTGAGAAGCATCCTTTTCCAAGGGATTTAGCCATAAAGATGGCTATTCTTTTAGCGAGAGAGATTTACTTAAAGAAAGCATTACAATTTAAGCATAAAGATTAACTTAATGCTAATTAAACATTAGAAAACTTAGGGAAAGCTTGATTTGAATTAAAACAATCATTTTGAAAGGTTCTCAAGCTTGAGAGGGGTTGAGAAGAAGAAAGTTATTGAGAAAATTGGAAAAAACCATAATATTTGATTTTACCTCCAAATTTGGCGTGATTCTCTAACTGCAGTAAAGCCCTTGACCAATCAATTGGTCCACCAAGAGGAGAAGAGCAACTCCAAGAGATGTTGTAGAGAGAGAGAGAGAGAGCTCCAAGCTCCCAAGAGAGAGGAAAATTTAAGGGATAATAAAAAATATGATTATTTTAATATAATACTGGCATGGTATAACTCCAATATCCAATTACAAATAACTGAGGGTCTATTTATAGGTTAGGGAGGCCACTAACCAAGTCCAACTTGGTTCTAGAGTTTTCGAGGTTCAGTTTGACAAGATTTAGACCAGTTTGGCTCCCTTTTTGATTTGGTTTGATCCAGGAAAGAGGAGAGATAAAAATATCACAACTTTTTTGAATTAAAAACCCTTCCACACATGTCAAAGAGGCGCCTACCTCAAGAGTCCCCCTTTCCTTACCAAGGTGTCAAAAATGCATCATTATTCTAAAATATCTCATTTTTGATTTGGTTCTAGAGTTTTCGAGGTTCAGTTTGACAAGATTTAGACCAGTTTGGCTCCCTTTTTTATTTAGTTTGATCCAGGAAAGAGGAGAGATAAAAATATCACAACTTTTTTGAATTAAAAACCCTTCCACACATGTCAAAGAGGCGCCTACCTCAAGAGTCCCCCTTTCCTTACCAAGGTGTCAAAAATGCATCATTATTCTAAAATATCTCATTTTTTTAGTAATATCTCATAATTTTTAGCTAATAAACCTTGTACTCAGTCAACTCTTCATCTTATGTGAGCATTTACTCATTTTTGGGTATTTTCTTTTATTTTTTTGGATTAATCTCATCCCAACACTTGGATTAATCCAGTTGGCCCATTGGAACCTTAATTGGACCATAATCCATTTTTTTTTTAAAATGTAGACCCTTAGGCTAAGGTCCCTTATACCATTTTCAATTAATTCCTAATGCACATTGGAAAGTTTATTTTGAACTTTTTTTTCACGGGAATCCATTTTAGACACGAGGAGGATTTTTATACCCAAAGGTATCTCAATTTGAGCATAAAATAGCATAAAAACATGAGATAGAATAGACATCACCTTCAACACGATATTGGTGTGATCTCCCTCCCCCACCCCCAGAAAGTGTCGGCATACTTCCACATCTTGGGTATTTATGTCTTTATTCACAAAAATAGACTGCATGCCAAAAATAGTTGTACGCTCTTGCATGGGATTTCCCTTTACATAAAATAGGAGCTGCTTTTACCAAAAGATTAAAAACACCCTTCCTATATAACCAAATCACTAAGAAAAAATGCATATAAACTCCTAAGGGCTAATTCACGTGTAACCAAATTAAGAGGTCCACTCCCATGTATAACAAAAGTGGGCAGCTAACAAAATACAAAAATATCTTGTAGTAAATACCACATCCAAAATACCAAAATCATATCAGAAGGGAAGGTTCTTACACCTGTACAACACCTCAAAAGCTGGAGGGAGGAATCTTACATCCTACCCCACTTAAAAAACGCGAGATGTCCTCATCTCGCAACTGGAGGACAACTCTTTCCCTTAAGATGCAACTGATTGTGGGGTTCCTTATAGTCTGGTGAACGCAACAGAATCATGGGATAAAGATCCCCTATATAGAACTCATCAGATAACAATTCTTTCAGATCATATCATTCATAGTTTTAATATATTTAATCAAAGGTATCCAAATAATAAGTTTTCACAAACTTATCCAAATTAAACTTATTGCGATCATTCAAGCTTGATCTAAATAGTCCGTGTGCCATTCATTACTTATCGACTAAAAGGGAAAAAGTTGGATTACAACGAAAAACAATTACATTGACATTACCCAATTACACTCCTAATTGCAATTCCACACCCCCGTCCCTCCAAGAATCATGAGCCATGAAAGACTTCTCCATATGTCTCCTAATCTACACAAACACATATGAACAAATATCACTACAGCATGGATGGTTAAGAAAAATCAACTCAAAAATCAATGAGGAAAAATCTAATACCTTTCGACGTTCTATCTTGAAGCTTGCATCTTGTACTTCTTCAAATCCCATGATAAGTAGGTGTTCTCAAACGTCTACTAAGCTCCATTCTTTTCTAGCATTGACAAGGTCAATGGTGCCATTAGGTAGTTTGAACGGTAGTTCTATGGGTGAATCAACACCCTCACATGACTGCAATGGTATTCACTCCCCCTTTTTCTTCATCCATAGCTTGTAGTGGAATCGGATGTATAAATTTGAGCATGCTTTCAAGTATTGAAGTGTGATACTTGAAATCACAACTCTGTAAGAATACACATCTCCCTCATGCACCCCTTCCACTATATCCCATGCATTTCCAAATAAACCATTCATCTATTCAGATTGCAATTTCTTGCAAATAAACCTTGCTGGAGTGGCTTGTGTGGCAAGAGCTTACAAAACACGTGCACAAAAAGATCAATAGGAGCATACCAACTAAGACCTACTGATCGAGAGGCCTTTGTAAATTTTAAAGAGGATTGGATATCACCAATCATATTTTGTTTGAAGGCATCTACACTCCATTTGTCTGGGATTGGCCACTGTATACTGCCTAATGAGGGAAATGGAAGCTTTTCAAGTCTTCCATAGTCTTTATGCTTGCCTGGAGGGAACTATGTAAGAGTGTGTGAAAAAAAATATTTTATTGCCAAGAAGTGTCCTAGGGTTCTTGCTGGGAAATAGAACCTCACCTATGGTGGAATGGAAAGCATTGAAGTTCCCTGTTATACTCCTCTATATAACTTGATGGGAATATATCTGCATACACAAAACCACTATTAAAAAAAAAGAAGTGAACAACAAGGGTATAATAAAATAATTTGAATAGAACCACATTAGTGACAAAATACTTACAATTACAACAAGGAAACTTGGTTTTTGCCATTTGAGGAGGAAAATGAATGTCTAAAGCCATGTAGACATGTTGAACCACTGCTACCATGCCTTCATTTCAAGTTTTCTTGAAAGCTAGCAATCTTTCCTTCCAATGATTTTACAAAACGCTACAAGCTTTGACTTGTGTGACCCTCTTAAGCTTGGCTATAAGTAAACCCAATGATTAACCCCGAATCTCTCTCCAACCCAAATACCTTGCTCGTTCCTAGAGTTGTTAAGAACATACTCAAAGATGGAATCACTGGGTCTCCTATTCAATGTTTCCATGGCTGAGAACTTGCTTACAAGAGGATAAAGCAACTTAAGCAGGATTAGATGAGGAATATAGGTTAGAAGGCTGCTAGAGGATTAGACAAGAGCTGAAAGAGCCATTAAACCTTGCAACAAGTGGGATTAGATGAGGAATAAAGGAAGGCTGCTAGAGGATTAGACAAGAGCTAAAAGAGCCATTAAACCTTGCAACAAGTGGTTAGAGAGGGATTAAAGAGGTTATAGTAAGATTATTAGAGATATGGAAGCTTGCAAGAGGGTTAGAAACTTGCTGCAAGATTAAGGAGAGATTAAAGACACACAAGAGGATTGGATAGTGATTACAAGCTTACAACAAAGATTAAAATGAGATTAGAAGGTTGTAGGCAAGATTAGAGAGTGATTAGAGAGGTTATAGCAAGATTAGTAGAGATATGGAAGCTTGCAAGAGGGTTTGAAACTTGCTGCAAGATTAAGGAGAGATTAAAGACATACAAGAGGATTTAAGAGAGATTACAAGCTTACATTAAATATTAGAAGGTTGCAGGCAAGATTAGAGGGATTAGAGAGCTCTAGGACTAATTATTTGAATGTGTAATTAGTTTAAGAGCATAGAAAGGGGCTAGGAAGCTTGGAGAATCCTTTTTTCACTATAGAATAATATGGAAGTACTTTTTTGGAAGGAAAAAAATAAATTTTAGGGTTACTTTTTGGCCATGTAGGTCTA
The DNA here is from genome assembly GCF_041138505.1 of Cibotium barometz. Classification (NCBI taxonomy): domain Eukaryota; kingdom Viridiplantae; phylum Streptophyta; class Polypodiopsida; order Cyatheales; family Cibotiaceae; genus Cibotium; species Cibotium barometz. The sequence goes on along the minus strand of NC_141061.1, from coordinate 42,204,881 downwards.
GTGGGGCCCAAGGGAGGTGAAGTGACACTAGTGGGGCTACTACATAAAAAAGGTGATGTGATTGGGGTTACTAGGGGGACAAGCCTAAAGTATATCAATAAATACCCCTATTTAGGTCCTAAAGCTAGTGGATAGAATGTGCACTCCCCCCCCTCCCATTGGTCCAACTTGATTAAAATGTCATTAAAATTAATCCTTAAGGGCCCTTTTGGTAGTCCATATTTCTCCTAATGTCTGTGAAGGCAATGTAGGGTTATTGGGATACACTATGAGGCTAGCAATGCAAGCTCATAGTGTTTACACATCTTTTCAGTGCACCACGATGGGCATGGATGCAAAAGGATCAAGGAGCTCACAAAATCACTAAGTGAAAAGGAGAGAGAGAGAATCAAAGTCTACAAGATGCGATGCATGTTATGGAAAATGCGGTGCATGTTGTCGAGGTAGACAATGAAGAACTACATTGTAAAATGTAGGGTTTGGAGAAAGAGAACAAAAAGATGGTAGAAATTCTTGGCAAAGATTGTTGTTGCTAGACCCTTAACGAAAACCAAATAATCATGTGAGCATGTAAGGTTGCTCAAACCACTTCATCAGTTAACCAAAGGGATTAGGCAATATAATCGGTGGGTCTATGCACAATGTGCAAACATGAAGAATATGTTTTCCAACCCAAGTGAAGAGATTGATGATGCAAAGGTCCTAAGCAAAGGTATGGTGAAGTTTGCATTGGAAAACCCCAAATTCAAAACCATTGGTGATGATGCTACAAGAGTATGCTTGAAGGAAGTAAGCAATATCTTCACAACTACAAATGCTCAAGGTATATGTGACATGGTGTAGGGATTGGCTCCGAATCCTATGCTCTGATTTATAAGCAATTGGATATAGGATTTAATGTTGTTCTTAACAACAGATGGGTGGTACCCATGCCTAAACCATTCCATGTGAAGTAGGCACAAAAAGATCTTAATGCAAAAGTCTTAGACACAATTGGTGAGCCAATATATTTGGAACAGACACCGATGCCTTAAGTCTGTATCAAAGGAAGTGCCCTTCAAATTGCATGTATCCAATAAGTTTATATTGGATGTATGTAACCTACAAGCAGCAATGCTGAAGTTCTACAACATCTAAAGAGTGCAGAGGTAAGCTTCAATTTGTTTTGAAGCTTAATGAGAGTGAAGTCGTTAAGGGTTAAAAGCTTGAACGTGTTAGCTTGACACTAATGAATAGGGCGTTGGATCCCAATATCAATTTAAAACATCCAAAATATTTTAGTGTCCAATCGGAGAATGAAATATGGTGGCTTGCTACATTTGAGGTACCAAAGGGGGACCATGAAGTACCTAAGATTTTTTTAAACTTAATAACAAAGAAAACAGATATTGTACAATGGAAAAACAATGGTGAAGTTTTGCATGTCAATGGATTTGGTGAATATGAGGTAGAATGGCATCTTGCTGGAGATTTAAAAACATTGAAATGTATGTTTGGTGTTTCAAATTCAGCAGCAGAGCTGAATTTCCTTGCTGGAGATTTAAAAACATTGAAATGTATGTTTGGTGTTTCAAATTCAGCATCAGCTGAATTTGAAACAAGGGAATTCAGCATCAGCTAAATTTCCTTGCTTATATTACATGTAGTGCTCCAACACATGACCAGTATGTTTAAAGAAATGGAATGTTGGTGCCATTAGATCCTAAGTGGGATCCTATTTTAGAAATACCCTTAACAAGGGTCTACTTTTGCACCTTGCATTGCATAATAAGGATAATATAGAAGTTGGTGTTTGAGTACGTGTGTTTTTCCTACAAGATGTAGCTTGCTTCAAATGTTGATGCAACATGCAAGAAGGTAGAACAAGTCTTATTTGATGTTGGATAGCACCAGGGCCAAGTAGAAATAAAAAAGGAAGAGAAAAAGTCAGAAAAGAGTGGAAATTTTCTATGCAAACCATGTTTTGGAGGAGCAAAGTCTAGGAAATTGTTATCTCCACCACGAGATGAAAATGGTAAGGTGCTTGTAAAACATCAGGAGAAGTACCAAGCATGGAAAAAACTACACATGGCTGTCCCTGATCGGAGCAATGGGAGACAGATGTGGATAGCAAAGGCAAATGTATGGATTACACTTGATAAATTGGCACCACTTTTACAAAAGATGAAATTCAATTCCGATGATGCCAATGCATTTAAAGAGGCAGTTGTAAACTTTCATAACTCAATGACAAAGGCATGGACTTCAAATTGCATTACACACTATATGGTTAGAGTGGTCTCCATTTTGTTTTTATAATTAAAATGTGAATATAATATTTTGAGTTTAACTGTGGATCCTGTGTTTTGAATGCAGCACATACTTGAGGCTCATGGTCCATACTTTGTTGAACAAGGAAGTTTGGCGATATGGTCCACACAAGGCATGGAGTGATCTCATTGGCAAGCTTGATATGCCGATTCCAAAAAGCAACGGTGCATGGAGGTAAAATCGATGATTCCAATCTTATGAGGCAGTTACTCCAATGGTGGTATAGGAGAATAGAGAAAAGGTATGAGGACAAATTATTAAAGTCCAAATCCAATGATACAGAAGTTGTTCGTCGCAGGGCAATATATGAATGGAGGAAAGCAAGATATGAAAATAGCATGGCTAGAGAACCTCATACAGAATGGTTGACAACCCAAGAGAGAGTCCGTAGTAGCAAATGGAAACATTGTGGTGATGAAAGTGATTAGCGTATTGGAACAATCCAATGTTTTAAAGAAATAGGTGTTTTATGTTTATGAGACTACTGTGAAGAAATCCAATTTTATGTTTATGAGAGTATTAGAGCAATCCAATGTTTTAAAGAAATATGTGTTTTCTAAATTCAACATGGATAACATTTTCAAAATAAGTGTTTGCTAAAGTCACTCAAGATGGATAACTCTTTCCAAGTGTTGATATTTTTAAAAAATAAGTGTTAATAACTTATAGTAAGTTCGATTTATAAATGAAGGCACTTCTTTCATTTCTCCATTTCTCTCCATTCCTTCTAGCTTGTGAGTATGGTGTGTACTAAGCAAAGAGCAAACAAGATGCCTACCAAGACACCGGTTCATTCATCTGAATCTAGTGAACGTACTAACATCGACAATGATGAAGGTCAAGTTGCTCCCGCTGCTCCAGGTAGTAATGTTCGTCCACTGACACATAAGAAGAGAAGATGGAGACCATGCACTTCCGCTCTTCGTGAAATTAGGAGGTTCTAGAAGAGTCCTGAGTTGATTACACCCAAGGTGCCTTTCTCGAGATTGGTGCAAGAAATATTGCAAGATCTACAAAGGGAAAATCTACAGGTACTTTTCAAGAAATAAGCACGTAATGTGGAGTGACGGTCAGCCCAAGCATTCTTGTTCTTCAAAAGGTGGCTAAAAGCTACTCATGCATGATGGTAAGCTGTTAGCCATCCATGCCCGTCGCATCACACTCAAGCCCTCGGATCTCTATCGTGTTCGTAGGATTCATATAACAATAGTTATGCATTCAACCTTAACCATGACATGGTTTGAAGAGCTGTGTAAATGCTCGTGTATCATTTTTTGTTTTCATGTTTTCATTCAATTCTACTCAACTGGTTGTACTTGATGCGATGTACTAGATTTGGATATTTTAAGTTTTCTTTATTTCCAATGTTGTTTCCTTGATGTGATGTATTGGATTTGTTCATTGATTTGGATATTTTAAGTTTTCTTCATTTCCAATGTCAATGTATATTCTTATATTTTCATGGAAAAAAATTGCATGTGCATGTGCAGGTGTTCATAAATTTTTCGAGAAAAAATAGATGCATGGTGTGCAGCCATCATAATGGGCTGAAATTTGTTTTATGCATAGATCATGTGCATGTGTAGGTGTATATTCATAAAATTTTCGAGAAAAAATCGATGCATAGTGTGCAATGATCATAATGCCATTTGACTAAAATTTGTTCTATGCATAGATCATGTGGTTTACATCATGAGCATGCATGTGCAAGCAAGTCCATGTGCACGTGCAAGTGCTATTTTATATAATAATTTTATTTTTTCTAAGAAAAAAATAATGTAATGATCAGAATGGGTTGAAATTTGTTTTGTGCATAGATCATATGGTTTACATAGCCTAGATAAAATATCATCCCCATCAGAGGCCTGTAGGCCCTTGTCCGAAGGCTTGCGTGTGCATGTGAGCCTTCGGACAAGGGCCCTACTGGCCTCTGATGGGGCTGATATTTTATCTAGGAGGTGGTCTATGATACTTCTATGTACACATAAAATTTGAGCTCATTCTGATAAGGGAAGTATTTTTTAAAATTAAAAAATTATCAAATTTATGTATTAGGTAAATTTTTTAAAAAAATCTATCTATAAGTATGGAAGTGACCCTCATTTCACCTCATTTCTCATCTTTCATTTCTCTCCCTCACCTCCACGAGCATGGCTCGCACCAAGCAAACTCTGCAAAGAGATTTTGGCCCCCCAAGGTTAGACATGGAGTACCCCTCATCCACCAACCACCACCGCAGCAACATCGCAAGGGCAGGTAGAGGCCAGACACTGTGGCCCTTCGTGAGAATAGGCAATACCAAAAGACAGTCCAACTACTCTTGCCAAAGTTATCCTTCCAACGTGTGGTGTGATAAATCATGCAATATCTGCAGCTCTGTTATGACATGAGGTTCTGGGTTCGTGCAGCATCAAGCCCACTACTTATGTGGTGGACAGCTCAGGCCCCTTGGAGGCACTCTAGGAGGCTGTGGAGGCATACGTAGTGGATATTTTTTGGTGACACGGTGTTTGCAGCTGTCCATGCGAAGAGGGTCACCATCATTGAAAAGGACATGCAGGTTGTGCGACTTATGCGATGCTGGAGAGATCCTCTGGGATAGGATCTTTAGTTATATTTGTATATATCTTGCATGAATGTAATTCTCAAAAGCTATGTAAAGCTTGATGAAATATACAAAGTGTTTGCTCTTATCTTGTGGTGCAAATAAGTCTCTTTTAATTAGAGTTTATATAATTTTTGTTGATTTATTTGTGTTTTCAAATGGTTACAATTTTTATTTAAGTTACGTGTGTAATTTAAATTTATTTTCTTGAGTTGACTAATAAAATACATTACAAGACATGTATTAAACAAAAAAACTCTGCAACCCAAATTTCCATTCATAGCATAAAAAATTATAGTCATCATGGCTATATCGTAGGCTTCTTACTACTTGGCTCTCCAGACTCTGAAGCTGCCTTGATGGTTGGCATCAAAACATTGAACCCTCTAAGCTCTGCCCTGATAACGGTGGGATCTTGTATCCTTGCAACAATGCCACGGGCCACCACAGAATGTAAGGGGCCGCACCTTTGAGTCGAGAACAAATAAAGCAGCTTTGAGCATCGAAGTAGAACAACTTTTTCCAAACTTGAATTAGTCGGAATAAGTTTCAATGAAGGACACTTTGTAAGTGCTTTAAGCTTTAGAAAGTTCTCTTCATACCCTGGAGAGAAACTCTTGTGGAAGCCTATCTTGTCCTAGCTCATCAACTTGTGGTAGGTCTTCTTGGAAATCAAAGTCCAAGAACTCATCAGTGGCATCTCGCACAACTATACTGTAGAGTTTCTCTTCCCTCAACTCCAAGAGCTCTAACACATCCTGCATGAGAAGGTACTCCACTCCTTCGATATGGTGATGGCACTCCACCCCTTCAATGAAGCTAGTGGTGGTTCGTGACTTTGGGTTTCGTGATGCCTGATGGATGTAAGCGCCATGTGAGAGCTCTTTGCAGCCTCAATGACATGGTCTAGAGCGATCTTCTCTGGCTCTCTGTCTATGGATTCCACCAGTGGGAGAACATAGATGTCATCATCCTTAGGCTCTTGAACATCAGAGTTCAAGATGTAGATAGCAAAAGCAATATCTTGCTCAATGAGATCGAGTGGGATGTGCTCTTCATAGGAGGTTGAGACAATGGTAGTTCGGAGATGTCCGACATGAGCTAGAGCCCTGTTCACTGCCTTCTTGTGGTTGGATCCACTCTTCATGCCAACAAAGAGGAACTCCAAAGGAATCCAACTCAAGGTGGAGTTGGATAGAGTAGGTAAAGTAATTGATTGCTATGCAAAATGCAACTAACAAGGTGGAATCTGGGTCTAAGGTGGTAATGGCAGCCTCGAGGTCTAAACTCTTGCAAAACTTGGGGGTAGATCTGGTCCCCAAGGTGCGAGTGCTGCTAATCCACGCGGCGAAAGTAGGGGAGGCGGCCATGATGGGTATTGGGGAGAGCTAGCACACAAATGGAGAGCTAGAGAATAGATAGTATAAATGAGTTTGATCTAACTTATACTCATATTTATACTTACACTTAAATTTATAATATTTATAATAAATTTATACTTATGTTTATTATTGTGCTTACAAATAGCTATAAACTTATATTTATTTTAATACCTTATGTTTATACTCTAGTAAATAAAGGACACTTCATTAAAATATAATAAAGAAAACTTCATTAAAATATAATAAAGGACACTTCATTAAATAAAGGACACTTCATTAAAATATAATAAACAATAAATCATAATTCTTTTCCATGTTGCATTATAATAATATTATGCGTGGCTATGCTCATTCGAACTCATCTTTTGTAACCGCACAAAGCGCTGATGTTAAAAGAGACATAGGATGGCCGAGCTTACGGTTTGTGTAATGTTGGCCATAGGAAAGAGTTGTACATAGAACTAGGAAGACTAGTTTTGGGCCCCCAATCGTAAATGGGCGGTTGGCCATTATAAACTAAGAGCTCTTGTATAAAAGACATTTTATGAAATATGAAAAAGGGACAATCTCATTAGTCTCATTTGAGTTTTGGCTCTCTCTCTCTCACACACACTCTCATGAGCTTGTGGATACATGCTTGCTTTGTTGTTGCTTGCATGCTTGATTGTTGGTGTGTGCTTGTAGGGATGGTGATGCTCTAGATTTTGTTCTTCTCTCTCCTCTCTTTGCTCTCTACCAAAGTCCCTCTTGCATGCATATGGCATGGAGTGAAGGTTGAGCTTTTCATAGCTCTCTCCTTCTTGCTTTCTACTACCTAGCTCTTGAATCTCTACTTGGGTGACATGAGTAGTCCCTAGCGACTTCACATCGAGGAGTTAATCCTCATTATGGGTTGGCTAAGTTCACATCTCCAAACTCAATCCTTGCATGTTGTTTCTCTTCTTCTTCTTCTTCTTCTTCTTCTTCTTCTCTCTCTCTCTCTCTCTCTCTCTCGTGTGCAAGGTAGTATGTTAGGGTTAACATTCTTTGTGTCGCTACTGGGGATTGCATTTAGCTTAGGTCCTTGATGCTAGAAAAGGCAAAGATATATTCTTATCCTAGTTAAGAGTTGGCGGTGAGTAAGCAATAATCTCAACTTCAATCATAAGCTAATTGAGCATGGCTAGTTCACCACTCTTCAGCGTGATGTGATGGAGCTGGATCTTTTGCATTTAGGTCTCACCACCTTTGCTTCAAGGGGGGTGATGGAATAATCGGAGTCTTAGTGGTGTGAAAGGTTATTAAGTCTTGATGTGAACACATTAGGTATGAACCACCTCTTATTAAGAGATTAAAGATAAGGGCACCCTAGTGCCTATAAAAGCAAGGTCTTGGGTTGTATTTCATTCTTGCAAAAGTAATGAGAATCATTTGAGTTCTTATAATCTTGGTTCTTTGCACCTATTTCATCTCTCTCTATGCTTCCACACACCATGGCTTAATCTCTCCACCACTCCTTGCACTCTCACTCCCTCCCTCCAGGACTTGGCCATGTTTCCAACACTCAACACCCAGATGTGGGGGTTTTCTTTGTAGAATCCTTGTGTATTTAGCAATCTTATCGGGGTCCAACGAAGCATAAACTTTTGGGGTGGTACTAGGTATTGAGGTCATCGCTTGGATATTTTTCGCTTCCAAGGTTGTGTAAATGGCAAGGTTTTAGGGACTGAGATGGATGGTCTCCCTTCATAGCCCTTGACGGGGATCCAATGGGACTCGGGGTTTCAATAGAACACTGTTACATGGGATTCTCGCTTGGCAGATAGAGGCTCATGGTTGGTGGGCTTTGGGCTAAAAGGTGGCTACCTCCCCTAGAACTTGTTGAGGTTGACTTTTGGGGGGTGGTCTTCATCCTTCACCGACGACGAGGTTTTGGATCTCCATAATGATTTAAGAGGGTGGCTGACTCTACAAGGCAAGAGTGTTGTGTAGTGTTAGAGGTAATGTGAGGTAGTGGCTCATAGGTGGAGGACGAGGTTTGGGATATTGATCGGTTTGGGGTACCCTCATCCACCAAGGGTATGATAAACCATTCCAAAGGGGATCTCAAGCATTGCGGCCCCAATTGACAATGAAATCCGTGGTTACAATCCATCCCCTTCTGAGGATTCTGAGGATGATGCTCTCTTTCATTGCGCCTGTGGGGGTCACATAAAACTTGCACTCGAACGTGCACAATGCAGGTTTAGATCCAATTAGAAACTCTACTTAAAAATAATCAACATTCATGGATTGGAAATTATTTGCCGTGATAATGATTGTTGTGCATCCCATCAATCCTTTGATTATGCTGACACCAACACCATCATCCAATATTGTGGAGAATGTCCTTCATTTATAAACAACGGGTAACACATCATTCATGGGCACTTTCGACTGTCGAATTAGGGGATGATTACAGAGACTAAAGGGGAGGTTCTTACACCTTTACAGCTCAAAAATTGGAGGGAGGAATCTTACAAACCTAAATCCTCTTTATCTCTCCCTCTCATCACTCCAACATGTCTACCTCTAGTAGCACTGTCCCGACCTTCCTCGTGTTCCCTATTCCTCATCCAAATGGAGAAGAACTCAAACTTGGTTCCGTGGGTAAGGATGTTTCTATAATGAGCTCATGTGGAGAGCGGGACTCTTGTTGTGTTGTGTGCACTTGCTATTGTGTGTACTGTGGAGCATTTATCCCTGGTGGTACAATAAAAGACACATGTCCCATTTGCTATACTGCAATTGTTGGGGGCTGCTTTTGCTGGTCATGGTCTGCTTGGGATAATCCTAGCTTACGATCAACACCAAATGTTTGAAACATTATGGCGTCTAACATGGTTTGGACCACTTTCCCAATGGGAGCAAATCTTGAGGTTCCTGGTCCTATTCCCACTCGTTCACTAGAGTTGTGCCTAAAAATAAGGTAGTTGAACCCCTTCTTCATAAAATTTAAGGCGTTGTGAATCTGGAGCTCATGGCCCATGGGGTGGCTCCTATTTCTAGGTGTTCCATTGTTTCTCCACTTACGTCTATGTTCCATTGGCTCATTTTCTCCCAAAGCTCTTCACTTGAGGTGGATCCGAAGAACTCTAGCCTTCTTAACAAGGAAGCACTATTCTTACTATGATCAAAGGCTTGGTGGGTTTGAGGAGGGGTGGTTGGATGTGCTGCAAAAATTGACTCCCTTGATAACAGGCCCTGATCTCCTCAACTTTTGAACTGCAAGTTTGGAGTCTTGATAACATGCCCTAATCTCCTCAACTTTTTAACTACAAGTTTGGAGTCTTAGCATTCACAACCCTTGAGAAAATGGTCGGATCCATCCTTCCTTAAGCCATGAGATCTCTAAGGGTCATATCTACTGGGATCTTTTCCTTTCTACCCTTTAATTATTTTCTGTGAATCTCCCTAAGCATACTCTTAAGTGTTACTAGTACTTTATAAGGGAGGCTAGAATTGAGCCATTTGTTTCATTGGAACTAAGGTTCTAGTCTATGCTGAGAATGATGAATTCCTCAATTCGGGGCAAAAGTAAGATATTTTTACTATTTCAATAAAAATTTCCACTATTGTTCTTGGTGCTACACATGTGGAGTTGTAGGTTGGTTATAAACCAAATTTATAATTGAGATTAAAAAATCATCAATAAGGTGTTGGAACGAAACTATTTTAGGTTTTTAATTTTGGTTGAGCCTTGTATGTAGCCCCTAAATGGATGTAACTCTTAGCCTAGTTACATGCATGGCCATCTTACCTAATGTTGGATAAGTTGCCACATAGAGCTTTATCCATGCAGTTTCTTGCATGGGCACTTTTTGCCTAGAACAATGACAAATGCAAAAGCTAGCCAAGAATTAGCAATGGTGGCATGGTCACACTTGCTTGGCAAAATCATAGGCTTTTTGGCCCACACATGCCGTGGGGCTATTGTGGTGGCACGTTGTCAATGTTGTGTAAAAATGTGGCAAATTGCACCCAACATAGGGCATGCTAATTGGTTTCGAATCAACCCTAGTGGCATTTCAATTCTCATTCTGAACAAAAAGAAAAAACTAGAAAGCTTGGGCAGCTACGCATGTGGTTTCATGTGTAAAGTTATAGTAGGAGGAAGATGTAGAGATTTGGGAATTCACTAACATGTTTATTACTCCACAATTCATTCTTAGTGTTGTATAAAGAAAAAACATACAACTTTATGAAATGACATAAGACTACAAGAATGGATTCTGATAGTCATCAAAATAAAAATAAATAACCCTCTTACGGAACCCTAGATGGATGCTACTCCAATTATATAATATGGAAGAACCCTCTTACGGAACCCTTGTACAATTACATGCAAACTAACATCAGTCTCATTGATGAGGGACTAGATGTAATATGGAAGAACCCTCTTGCAAAACCCTTGCACAATTACACGTAAACCAACATCGGTCCATTGATGAAGTTAATCGTTTTGTCCATGACAACACTTGTTTTGTGCATCAATGTGTGTGGGGGAAAAAAAAGACCATACACAAGGTATGGCGGGGAGGTGGCACAAGTCTCCTCTTTACACTATAATCATAGAGAAGCGTGCTCTTCTCCCGTTTAGTAGGGCACTTTTTGTGATAAAAGTGGAGGATGGTGAGTTGTTGAAAGAAAACTCTCAAACCAGAGAGATATCATTTGGAATATTCTATAGACAATTTATATTAAATTGGAGGATAGTGAGCTGTTACATAGCCATATGAAAGTGGAGCATAGCGAATTGTTACATAGCCATATGAAAGTGGAGCATAGCGAATTGTTACATAGCCATATGAAAGTGGAGGATAGCGAATTGTTATGAACGTAAGTTGCATCCCCCATTAGTCCTTAACCTAAACTAAAATCTACCCTTGTAAACCAACAACAATCACATTGATGAGGGATGAGGGACTAGATGGATGCTCCAATTATGTAATATGGAAGAACCCTCTCACAGGAACCTTGCACAATTACACATAAACCAACATTTCTTTTTTGTACATCAATGTGTGTGGGAAAAAAAAGACCACACACAAGGTATCGCGGGGAGGTGGCACAAATCACCCATTTAAACTATAATCATAGAGGAGTGTGCCCTTCCCCCATTTAGTAGGTCACTTTTTGTGATGAAAGTGGAGAATAGTGAACTGTTGAAAGAAAACTCTCAAACCAAAGAGAGAATATTCTAGAGACAATTTATGAAGGTGGAGGATAGTGAGTTGTTACATAGCCATATGACAGTGGAGGATAGCGAGTTGTTATGACTGTGGAGGATAGTGAGTTGTTGTGAAAGTGGAGGATAGTGAGTTGTTACGTAGCCATATAACATGTGACACGATACTTATATGGTGGTGTGTACTTGCTTCAAAATTGTTTTAGAACATTCAATTTTTTTCCCATGTTATGGAGTTAGATAATGATAATATTTTTAGATCTACATGTAAGTCACATCCCACATTAGTCCTTTACCTAAAACTAAAATCTACCCTCGGCAACATTCAGAGCTTTAAACTCTACACTATGAGTCATCTTGAGTTGTATTTTTCCATTTTAATGTTAAACAAACTAATAAAGAATAGTAGAGTTACTTTAGCTTCGTCAATTCTTCTTGAACTTTGGCCAAAATTCTTGCACAAAAAAGAGGAAAAACTTGATATAAAAAAGGTGCTTCTCTGTGGTGGCTAGCACACAACTATTGCACAAATCTACAATTATGTGTGCGTCGAGAGAAAAGCTCAAACGGAATTATATCATCGAGTAAAGAGATCATGCCACGAGTGCTTGGAACCCATAAATAGTTATAATAATTCCAAATAGAAATAAGTAGATAAATAAAGTAAATCTATATTATATATATAGGATGATATGCGTGGCGCGGTCTAAAACGTTTTTGTTGGGTTTGACTGGACTATTTCTATTTCCGAATCTTCTCGCGCGTTGGGACTCTCTCGGGAGGCACTGCAGCAGGCGTGCGTTGTTGGGGTAGGTTTTGTAAGGTATCGAGATGGGCACGCGTGCAGAAGGAGAACCTCCGACTCTGCTAATCAGCAACAACAATAAAAGCAACAGTGCGCTGCAATCGTCCGCGGCCGCCTTCGTGGAAGGCGGAGTGCAGGACGCCTGCGACGACTCCTGCTCCATCTGCTTGGAGCTCTTCTACGACAGCAACCCTGCCACGGTACATCTTTCCATTCCATGCCCTAACCTCTCTTTTTTTTGGTGAAAAATCAAACCTGCGCAATTGTCGATTTCCCTCTCTGCTTAAATAAAGCTCTCTTGTGATATATGCTGCTGTAGGTCACCTCCTGCAAACACGAATATCACCTTCAGTGCATCCTGGAATGGTTGGTTCTCATGCCTGTGTCTTAACCCCTTTTTACAGACTTTGTCTATGGTTTTAATTTTCTTTCGCTTGTCCATTTAATCGAACAGGGCTCAGAGGAGCAAAGAATGCCCCATGTGTTGGCAACCCCTCAGCCTCAAGGATCCCAACAGGTACTTCCCCATCTTTCTTCCTCTCCGTGATATGAATTGGCCTATCAATCAGATCAATAACTTTTTAGCCCAACGGGTTGTTGTTTCCCCCCCCTCAGCCAAGAGCTTCTGGACGCAGTAGAGCAAGAGCGGTCCTTGACATGGGCCACAAACTCAGTGGATGGGATTCAGTTTCATCAGGTATGCTGCTTGCTATGCATTTCTCTAGACCTCTGCAATTTGCACGGTTTGTGAGCAAAATGATTATGCAGTATTATGTGGTGGTGCTAGGTTCCAGCGTTTGCCAACTATGCCGATTTTGAGGAAAGGATTATGCAGCATTTAGCACATCAGTTGGCAAGGAGGGGGTCATTGCAGAACAGGTTATCAAGTATGCTAGATGACGCTCTTGTGCCAGTAGGAACTCCTCGTGCTTCCATGGAGCAACCTTTGCAAGAAGCCAGGCAGATGGATGCCTATGCAGCATGTCACAGTCACTTGGGTAGTCGAGTTCAAGCGCATGAGATGGAAATGTATGGATCGTGTGGGGCTTTTGATGGCTTGATTTAACGATATGCATAAAACCAAAGACCATCTCCACATCTAAAACAACCCCATCACCCACACACACACACACACACACACACCCTGCCCCCCCTTCCTAAAAAACAAAAAAACCCTTTTTCCCTCTAGCCCCTTCTGCTCTTTTGAACAAAATCATATTTGCTCTTTGATTCTGTGTCTCTGAATCTTACGTTTGTAGCAGACATAACACTGTCTCGGAGCCCCTGGAAGGAAGTCAGCAAGGAACAGCATCTATGCCAATGTCCTCATTGTCTGAGTCACTGAAGTCACGCTTTTTGGTGGCCTCATCCAAGTATTCTCAAGTTCAATTAAGTCAATTGTAATTGTACTATTGTGTTCCCCTTGGTGAAATTCATTTATTTCCTCTTTACTCGTGTCTGCAGATGCAAAGAAACACTCACAAGAACCACTCGCAGCTTGAAAGAGAGGTTACGAGGACGAAACAACTCTACGACAGATTTTAGAGCTCGGACTCAAGAAGTGAGTGTTGACGTGGTCCGACAGGCACTCAAGAGGATTTCCCCTGAATCCATTGGGAAGGAAGACGATGTTCCAACCACCTCTAGTGGTTCTTCTGCTTTGAGTGATGGGATTGATGAAAGCCCTTGCAAACCAGGAGCATGTACTCGAACCAGGTGCACTACTAATAATCATTTGGAAAGAGTGGTTGCTAATGGAGTCTCACTTCAGCCACCAAGTGAAGCAGTCTAGATAAGATGACATTTGTAGTCAGATGGTTATAGGTAGGCTGGTTCTTGAACAGCTAGCTGCACACAGCATAGATTGTTTTAAATATGAGGTTTTATTGGACCTACTTGGATCAGTTGATATTGTTTCAAAAACTAGCAGTAAATGTCAATGTGGGACTTCGAAGTGACATCGAAGGGGAGGACATGAACGACTTGTGAAGCATCTTTGTGATGGATATTGTTCAGGTCAGGCAGGTACAAAAGCACCACCCTTAGAAGGTACATTTCTAATGTCATGTCTGGCATGTCGCTGCTGCTTTTACCCTAAAACTGGATAACTTCCAGGTTGGATATAGTATCCAATATTAGTCTTAAAATGAATTGGATTGATGTATATTGGCATTTATTTTTTAGAAGATTGTATGGTGATTAAACTCCACCATGGAAATTGTGCAAAATATGAACCTGATGAAAAAGTTGGTATTTTATTGTTGAGACCTCGATCATAAGTATAGAAATTAATATCTACAGGTTTTTAAGTGATACCCAATATGTTTCTCCAATGATTGTGGAGAGTGTGCAAGCTATCACATGCTTAGCTGTGTTTTTCCCGTCTCTGATAATGTGGTGAGAAATAGAAAAAATTCCCTGGAACCATCATATTCCAAAGAGTATTAGGACTAATTCTGTTGGTTTAATAGCTTGTGTTGTAACAAGATGTTTTTGGTGCTTTTTCGGTGAGTCTTCTTGAGTGTTACTGTGGCAAGCTGTGGCTGATTGAATGGTGGAAGTTGAGAAGTTCATCAAGATATTATTGAGAACAAACCCTTCTAGTACATTGCCTCAGCTTTCACAGTAACATTTAACAGAACCTCTGAGGAGCTTCTGTTAAATGGCTTTATAATCTGTCTTGGAACCATCACATGAAAAAGAGTATTAGGACTACTCTGTTGGTTTGATAGATTGCCAGGTGTTGTAACAGGCTGTTTCTGGTGCAGCGAGTCTTTTTGAGTGTTACTGTGGCAAACTGTGGCTGATTAAGCTTTCACAGTTAACAGATTTTACAGGAGTTTGGTGGTGCTTCATTTTTTTACGTGTGGAATGAGCCTTGTTTAGGAATTTTTTAATGGGTTATAACTCACGTGCATTAGATGAGTAATCTCACATATGTGGGATGTTTTAGATGAGATGAGAAATATGCATGATTTGTTATCTCATGCATGATGTGTGATGACTAGACATGTCAGCAATGATGTGGGATGTGCTTGAGATGACTAGAGACGTGAGAGAATATGACGTGAGATTAGTTAACTTACACGTGATAGTTTTAGCTCAGCGTGTGAGATGAGTCCAAATTTGAGGAGTTAAAACCACAACAAGAGTCGAGGACTATGTGACCGAATCTGGATAGTTTCTCCTCTCTTTTGGGGGGGTCTTCATAACTTTCTAGCATTTTTCCTTGTTCTTTTTGTTGCTTTCCTCAATTTTGTCTCCAACACCTATCTAGTTTCTTCAACTTTACTTTTTTTAGATTTTTTGCCTTTTTGATGTTTTTGAATTTTTGTAGTTCTTAGTACTCCCCAACATAGTCTGCCAAATAGTAAGCTACTGTTGTGGTGCATCAGAGATGAAAGGGTTAGACAGCTCTTCATGTCTTTTTGGATTGAAGGTTCAAATTGTGGGATGCTATAAACTTTGTTTTATGGATCCTTGTGGCTGATTTTGATTTTTTTGGGATCTTGGGGGCTTCTTTGACTGGGGCTTCTTATCTCTTCTACTGGGTGGAGTTTTGGTTTGGAGGGTTTATTCATGAGGTCTTTACTCTCCACTCCCATTGGAGCTTATTCATGAGGTCTTTACTCTCCACTCCCATTGGAGCTTATTCATGGGCCTTTTTCTAGGTGGTACAACTTCGGCTTTCATGGGTTTGGAAAATGGAGTGGACTGCAAGGGGGAACCTAAACCATGGATTATTTTCAAAATAACCTTACGCTTTAAGAAGTATTTTAAAGATCTAACAAGACCTCTATTGCTTTTGAAGGGCCCAGTGAGGAGTTTTGCAACTTTGTTACTAGCAAGATTGTGACAATGCCTTCAAGTACAAGGTACTAGCTTGAGGACATACCCGTAGCCCGTTGGTAGCATTTATACCAGCAATCTAGCTTGAGGATTAATGAGAGACATACTAGTAGCCCATTGGTAGCCTTTATACCAGCAATCTCCCCTAAAGATGGTGGTGATAATGAGCCCCTACAATTTCTCCCCTAAAGATGGTGGTGATAATGAGCCCCTACAATTTCTCCAAAACCTGTTCAAGAAATCTCACATCCAATTTAGCAAAACATTAAACATAACTTTCAACATTTGATCCGATAACTCACATTCAATTAAGCAACATTATTAACTTTCTACATTTGATCCAATAATGGGGCCATTCTGCAATTTATTGTTTGCCTATTTTGCTATCTCCCAAGGAAAAAAGGGGGGAAGGGAGCAATATTAAGACCTGAAGGCTCATTAAAGTGTTACCAGTAACTCTACGAGAGCCGCACCTTTCCAAGACTCAATAAAATATTACAAAGGGGGAAACCTTTGCAATTTAGAGGAGCAAGAGCACACTTTGCCAATCTAGAATGACCCCTACCATCATTTAACACCACTTGATAATGGTCCGCAATCTATTTCAACAACACAACCCAAGGTTGACTTTGCTCCACCATCCTTCCCATAGTAGATGCAATCAAGGCTAGGAAGTGAACCTACAAATCCAAAATTCCAAGCCCATCATAAGCGTTAGTTGAACATACCTTCGTCCAACTCAACTAATGTAAAGCCCTTCCCTTAGTTTTGTTCCTTCACGAAAAGGACTTCACAGAAAGGAACCTATTCTAGTGACATTTCTTAAAATTTATCGAGGAAGAAGGAAGCTTGACATGATTGACCATAAAAACTCTAGCATGAAGGGTAGGAGGACACTATCCCATTTCGTTATCCTTGCCACCACCCAATCTACTATTTTGTTATTTGAAACTCCACTCCCATAGGACGTCCTTGATGCTTGAAAATAAAACCTTTGTTCACCACACCATCCAGATTAATCAAAATCTTCTTTAGGAAGACTAGTTATCTTAAGAGTTGTCAAGATTGCATCTTGAACCAAAAACCTCAACAAAGACCTGAATAATTGCTAAGGTCATTCTCAAATTCTCATCATCATTTTGAAGAGATGGAATAGAATCATTAGCAAAACATTGAATTACTTATGTCCCCCCCCCCCCCCCCCCCCTTGTGGTTTCTCAACCCAAGAATCTGTCTTCCACACCTAGCCCTAGAGCCAATATAAGAGGATGTGTAGCAACTACAAAGAAAAGTGGGGCTAAAGGGCAACCCTATCATCTACTGATTGACCTACATAAGGTAAACTTTCCTACCAAAGAGAAGTGGGGCTAAAGGGAGACCTACCTAGCATTTAACAAATCCCATTTAACATAAGGTCAATTTTTTTTGCTAAAAGCCCATTTAACAAACATGACATATATCACAGTAGAGATCAAAGGTCCAAATCCCATTTTGGCTACACTCTACTCAAGAAGGACCAGTGCACACTGTCTTAGGCTTTTCTTAAGTTCCAACTAAAGCATAAGGTATTCTGGTTTATGTCAGGAGCCTCTCACTTTTATAAATCCATGTCTCTTGGACACATATTTAAAGAAGAGAGTCCATCCTAATGCCAATAACTTAAGTAGCCAAGATCTTATAGAGCACATTAGGCCTCCAATGAGCCATATTTTGAAACCCTCTATTTATTATGAGTGATCCTTGAGAGAGGGTTAACATTCCAAAAATAATTCCACAATCAATAGTCCATCCCAACCATGAGATTTTTCCTTGCCCATTTGCTTAAGAGCCTCTCATCACCCATCACTTTCAATGCCTCTTTCTATTCAATTAGCTTCTTCCTAAAAAATTCTCCTAGGGATTAGGTGAAGCAACCATCCTTCAGCTTGAAAGGTTAGCCTGGAGCCATCCTCTTGCTAACTAGAACTATCCTCTTGATAAGTAAGGGTGTGACCAAGAAACTTAACATAGTTGGAGGCCAACCCATGAGGCTCAAAGATTAATCTTCCTTATTTGTCAACAATTAAAGAGATGAATTCCTACGTTTTTTTGGGGTTTAAGAGCTATGTAAAAATGTTTAGATGGAAGCTGAGAAGCTAGAGCATTTTCTTAGAAAGAATTCTCCTAGTTTGGGCCCTCAAACAAGTCCACTTGGGATTTGGGTCACGCATACTTTTGATGCTGAAGACCCCTTCTCTCAAGAGCCCTTGGTTTTCTACCACGTCTCACGTCACACACAATCTCACTAGCATAGGTGATCAAGAAGAAGATTAGTAAAAGGGTTAGAAAGAAAGACTCTATTACACAATGGGGGAATGGAAGAATATATTGAATTATGAGAGAAATTGACTTCTATACAAGGTCGTAAGTGTTCACACACACTAAAAGAAGGGTCGATCGAGTGCCCATGACCCATAATACATACATGACCTATATCATTGTGGGGAATCTATCTTAGCTTGCTGCCACATGCTCTTGGAGTGGGAATCACCATCAATATTCCATTGGACCATTATGGGTGCCCACCCAAGTTGTAGATATTAACATCATTCCTTCATATATTTGATAATACATCCCTTTTTTGTGTCCGTCTTTTCTCTTTGATGTAGAATATTAGTGGTAACATAAGTTAATCCCAAAATGGGTTAACATCCTCGGATCCAACCATCCTAAAGGTCAATGACCACATTAAAGTCCACCCGCATAAGTACCCCAAGGATGAGAGCCTCCAACTATGTTCAATCACCCTCAAAGTTCTCTCCTTTACTTTTAGATATGTGATACGTACACATTAACAATCCACAAAGATTGTTCTTTCCATGTCACTTCAACAATGACAGTCCTCCTGTTGGGGGGATTGGCAATAATGGAGGACTGGAGAGACCTATGAACAATAGTCATAACTTCACTATATCCCTTGTCAAGGCCCCATAAAATATCAACCAACCCTTAAACCCTTAAAAGTGATGACTCCACAATATCCCTTGTCAAAGCCCCATAAAAGATGAACCATTTATTAAACCCTTGTTTCCTCTTCCATCCCCTCCCATAGAGGTTATGCTCCTATATTGCCCAAATCAAACCAAACACCCCTCTCAACAATGTAACTCTAGAAATCCCCTTGCTTGTTCTTGTTTATCTTTTAACATTCCAAGTTGTCCCCTCCATCATAGCTTAAATTTAAGTTCCCCCATCTCTTGATTTTTGGCTCCATGACCCAATCTTTGTCAGCCAAAAATATAAACCTTTGCACAAAAGAAGACTCACTGTCATCTTCCTCCAAGGTAGCAAAAGAGTTCTTGAAAAAGTAAGGGAGGACAGAGGGAAAGGAGCCTTCTTCTCAAACGTAGGTACCAATCTAGAATAGAATTGCAACTATCGACCCGCATTGAATCATGCCAAGATAGAATAAAATTGTAAATGTCATGGGAAACTTTCTCGCATCAAGTCGTGCTCCAAGATGTAACTTCTACTTCCTCCTCCAGTTTTCTCCAATCTCTCTATTCTCACCTATGAGCTCGAGGGGTACCGGTTTGCATGGAAACAATTTTTACTTCTGGTAGCTACCTCTGGTGGGTGGATGCTCCATGCGCGGAAGCTTACCGTCTCAGTGTCACGATCCAAACAATGTAAAGATCATTTTCAGGGAGGTGTCGGATTTCGGCACATTTCCATGGATCCTTAGGGTCTCAACCTGGCATTGGATCTTTGGTTGGATAAACCCCTTGCCTTACGAGATTCAACAGCGAAGAAATCTACCAAAGAACTTGAGTATTTCCTTTCAACTTTCTCCTTTCTTTGATGGTGGTAAGGTGAAACATCACTCACATAGAGATTTATGACCCTTTTTGAAGTAGTCTTGGGCTGGGTTAATATAGTTTTCAGGGACTCCATGATTTTTAATCTTGTAAGGTCTGTAATGCCCACATCAACAGCTATCCTATAATGCCATCAAAATAGGTTTCGGAAGATTTGTCTATATTGGATGCACCCAAATAGGTTCTTACACATGGCTCATGTTCTGTGCCGCATGTTCTGTTCTTACATCAAAAGCTGTCCTATAATGCCATCCAAATAGGTTTTAAAAGATCTGTCTATATTGGATGCACCAAAATAGGTTCTTAGAGCTGAGGGATATGTCTCTGCATGAATGCTCCACATGTCTGCAGTCCCACTGTTCTTGACTGGGACATGTGGCGCATGATTGAAGCGACACACACCCGACAAAAACTTGGTTTTTCCCCGCTTTTTGAAGCACATGGGCTCACCTGACCGCCTGCAGCAGGTTTTCGGTCCTCCTCCTCGCGCCATGGAGACGATTTCAGGAGGCTTGCCAGGATCGCTCCAGTGATTTCGCCTCCTGCAATCACGCTTCGATCGCAGGCGGAGATGAAGGGGGGTAGTTTGCCAAATCCCCATGATCACGCAGCCATGGTAGACGTAGAGAACTCCTCCAGGGAGGTATTTCTACATCACCTCCCAACACATTATTCGTCCCCTTCGTCTGTCCCTCTAATCCAGATTGTTCTTCACATACCGGGATATTAACGAGATGTCGGTTTGGTCTTGAAAGCGTGTCCGACGCTTGATGCAAGAGGAAGCCCAAAGCAATGGCAAAATCGCAAGCACGATCTTCTCTGTTTCGAATCTATCGGTATCGTTCAAAGGAAGCTTGGAGCTGCACTTGAGTAGGTTCTCCATTGCTTGCTCAGCCAACGAGATGACCGCTGGCATTGTAGCAAGTAGAATGCCGATGACTGTATTCCGATCACCAAGGCTCTGTTGGGCCATTTCAAAACTGCATGTGTGTGTGTGTATTTGTGTTGGGAGGAAGAAAGACAGAGAGTGATGAAGAGGTTCTTGCTGTAGGGAATGGAGCTGCTCTGCAGATTTCATAGATGGGAGAGGCCTCATTAAAAAAATGTGCAATAGTGAAAAAGGAATTATTTTTTCTTGCGTAATCCCTTTTAAGAGCGGGCTGTTAACTGGTTGCCCCCAGTACGGGGAAATTTGTTTTGGTAGGACTGGGCAACGTTTTTCTGGGGGATACTTGGAGCGCATGATCTTGATGCGCTGCAAGTATCCAGCGAGACGCAGCTCTTACATATGGCTCATGTTCTATGCGGAACAAGAATGCATGTTCTTCTAGTTACAGCTTTAGTTGTCGGTAGACTTTGATGTATAGTAAAAGAAAGTTTTCTAGATGGTAATTCCATATGGATTAGCTTTTTTTAAGCATCTGCACCTAAAGTCTTTCCTTGACCGTTTGTGAACCACATCAAGTCGTCTTGGCAGGTTTCCATATTGAGGGGTACTCTACACTCGATACTCGTTTGCCATCATCACTATGCATTCTTCTACTAGCCCTAGTGGTGCTTTTTTAAATAGGGAAACCCATGCAATGAAATTCATGACCATGGGGTGCATGTCTACATTGTCCAAGTTAGCAAAATTTTGTAGGGCGAGGGTGCCTTGAAATTCCATCATCGGAATGTACACTTGAGGCTTCCACTTGCTTCGGTTATCGACACAACAAATAGTGAATGTGCTAGGAGCTTCGGTTTCTCTTATGTGACATGATGCTTACAACTTCTACAATCGTTTCTTTTGAGTATCTCAAAATCGACCACTTCCACTATGAATGCATTCGCGGTCAACTCCAAAGCTACAGAGGAGAATTTGCCATACGAGCAAACTCCTAGCAACGGAGGAGTGGCAAAGAAGACCCGAAAGAGGACTCATGTGTATGACGTGGGTGTGAAGGAAGCTACCAAGGACATTGCTGGGGTGTTGGAACTATAGAAGGGTCTCGACATGTAGAGCTGGTGGACATCGAGCGGAGCAAGGTTGAGATCGAGTGGAGCAAGTTGGCTGCTTCAGTACGATTTGCTACCGGCATCGAGGGCTTGTCTGATGCCCTGAGGATGATTGCAGAAAAGCTTTGATGTAGTATTGTTGTAGCTCATATTGGTTATGGTAAGGGGAAAATTAATTCTTGAATAAACGTCAAACCAACATTTTCATTGACTATTACAACATCACAAATTCAACCACAACAAAATGAATTTGAATTGCATTCCTCATAGGAACTGTCATTGATATATAAAAGCACGTAATTCCAATGATTTTCAAACACCAATCTAGTTGAATTACATTGGTCATATGCTCGAAGTAGCATAAACCACTAAAAGCAACAACTGTCATTGATTTTCAAGAGCAAGTACTGTCATTGATGTTATGAGCATCAATTTCAACAAAACAAAGAGACCCTAATAGTAAGAAAGCTTGGAAACCGTAAACAAGGGTGGACATCAATCCACTAGACCACGCATTTCCAAGTACTCTAGCAAGTCCTCCATCATTCTGTCGCCCTCCAGAGTATCCTCGTAATCTGATGGCAACTCTCTGTTTTAAAGGAATTGTCCAACAGAGGGTCATTCACATTAAGAGCTCCATAATCCAGGTCCTCTTCATTGATATCAATTAACATGTTGTGCAGGATGCAGCATGCATGAATGATAGTGTGTCTATGTTAGGGCTCTGGACCATTCTACCAACAAATTTCCACGATTCCTTCAAGTGTCTAAAGGCCCTTTCAACCACAATCCTTGTAGATGACTGCATGAAGTTAAATCTTCTGTGCATTAGTGAACTCAACATTGCTTTGGGGTATGGAATCAATAGCCATGGCAATAGTACATCCCCAACTATGTACTCGGGGATGGTGTAATCCATGAAGCGGATGGGTGGGCCTGATAATCTTTTACCTCCTTGACATCTCCTGTAGAATCCACTGTTACGAAGGACACGAGGGTCGTTGCATGAACCAGGCCAACCTATGTTAACGTCCGTGACCCTCATCTTTGAGTCCACCACTCCTTGCACGATCATGTTGTAGGTGCCATTCTGATCGTACCACACCTCATTGGTCTCGTTCTTTGGCAAATTCATGATCACATCAGTGCAATCAATAGCACCGCAGTAGTTCGGCAAACCACGAAGGTTCTGGAAATCTTCTTTAACTTCTGACATCTCATTTTCAGTCATCGAATTTTCGATCCAGCAATATTTCTCACAAGAGCACCTACAAACTGGTGAAGGAAGCGTGAAACAGTTGACCTCCCACATCCAAAAGTGTTAGCAATGTGATGCTGGCTATTCCCAGATGCAAGTAACATAACGGCCATCGCCTTCAGGAGATCATATCCTTCCAAGGATATTTCTGAATTGCGGAGGAATTATTTTCTGCTTTACATCTTCACGAACGAGATCCACACGAGTGTTGAAAAGTGCAAAGGGCATCAGAAACATCTCCCTCCATCTATCACCATCAGCCTCGGCGTGGAATACAAAGTGATTCCAGCAATGTATGGTGGAACCAGGCTTCACATACCAGGATATTAACAAGATGTCAGTTTGGTCTTGAAAGCGTGTCTGACGCTTGATGCAAGAGGAATCCCAAAGCAATGGCAAAATCGCAAGCACGATATTCTCCGTTTCGAAGCTATCGGTGTCCTCCAAAGGAAGCTTGGAGCTGCACTCGAGAAGGTTCTCCATTGCTTGCTTAGCCGACGAGATGACTGCTGGCATTGTAGCAAGTAGAATGCCGATGATTGTCTTCCGATCAGCAGGGCTTATATGTTGGGCCATTTTGAAACTACTCGTGTGTGTGTGTATTTGTATTGGGAGAAAGAAACACCGAGAGTGATGAAGAGGTGCTTGCTGCAGGGAATGGAGCTGCCCTGCAAATTTCGTAGCTGGGAGGGGCCTCGTTAAAAAAAATGCACAGCAATGAAAAAGGAATTATTTTTTCTTGTGTGACCAATTTTAAGAGCGGGCTATAACCAGTTGCCCCAGTTACGGGGGAAAAAACATTTGTATGGCTGGGCCATGTTTTTCTGGGGGATACTTGGGGCGCATGAGCATGCTTCATGTAAGTATGTACTGTGTTTTGTATCTAATTTGATTTTTTTGCTACTAGCAGTAACTTGTTAGTTTTCTCAAGGTGATCCTCCAAGAGGATTGCACCTCTAAGGTATTTTTTTCTCCTCTTAAATTTGTGGCCTCTCATGCCTGGTGGTGTTTAGCCGTTTCTACTTCCTTGTTGATATTTGCCTCATACATTTGTGACTTGGCCATGTGGGATTGAAGAAGCTAGATTTCATTATACATTATGGCCTTGGCACACCGCTCTTCTCCTTTTGGATTTGGCATTGTTGCATAGTCTATTTTACAAGCAAGCAGGCCGTCAACCTTGCACTTTTTGATAACTTTGTGATCTTGCTTGATGTTTGTAGTGTAGAGAAGGTGGAAAAACAACACACATAGGAGGGGGTGACCCTTGGATGAGGAGGTGAGGTTTGTTCTATTTGTGGTTCTAATACTATAGGCAGGCTTTCCTCATCTCCTCATGGGTTATGCTCTTTCTTCTTGCCCTTGTCCTTGTTCTACTTTGTTTCTTTCTCATTTTTGGCTTCTGTGTCTATTTCAATCTCAGAGCTTGACTCCATATGCCTGACTCCATAGTAATATTGTTTGTTTGGGATAAACTTCTCCTTTATTTGAGTCGGCGTCTCACTGTTACCCGACTCCACCAACCCTTTCTTTGAGCACTATGAGGCTGTAGGGCTAGGTTGAACCCGTCACACTCACGGGTTGCCATAGAGGGTGCAAGATAGTCAAATCCCTCTCCCACAAGATGGCAACAAGCATGCAACCACAAACCCGACCCCTCTCAAAGCCTGATTCCACAATAATATTGCCATGTTTTTTTGTGATAAACTTTTGAGTCAACATCTCCTTTTGCCCCCCTCATGTGTTCTCTTCTTGTCTTTCTTGGGCTAGTAGGTGTCTTAGGAGGGGCTCTTACTCCTATTAGTGGTGGGAGCAACATGTCTATGGCATTCATGCTCTGATATATTACCTGGGGTAATCCTTAAGTAAGGGTCTTTTGGATTCTTCAGTGAGTCCTCTTCGTTTCTGCATGTATCAATTCTAACCAATTTTCCTTTGCCTAGTTGGGGTTTTGGTAGAGGTGTGGCCTCTTAAACTTGGTTAGTAACCCAATATCCACTTGGATGGTGTTGTGACGCTTATAAACTGAGAGTATCTATAGTACAATCTCCATGGCATTATTGTTGTGAATATGATGAGAAGCAGGCGATGAGAACTTAGCGTAAGGTTGGCCACTACTGGGGTTGAGAGCCTCCCCTTCCCCAGATCCAACCATAAAGCTTGGGGGATTGAGGGAGGCCTAGGGTATTCTATCCTATATACTAAGGTCACAAGACCCCTTCACACACATCATATTATGGATTTATTTCCAATACACATGTGGTAGCCAGAGAAGAGACCCACCAACACCCCCTTCGAGCGTGACGTGGTTTGAGGGACTTGAAAAGATGCAAGCACATGCATACCTCTACGGATCCTAGGTATATACATACGTAGGCAATGGACGAGTGTGTATCCTTATGTATGTATGTAGGCAGGGCATAAGTGTGTGTTCTCATGTACATTTATGGGAATGTGCTTTTATGGACATACATAATAATGAAGATTCCTGGAATAGGTCCTTTAAATAGTGTTGCTTAACTTTAGTGATAACTTTATGGGAACTTATGCATGAAATTTATAAAAAAAGACTGGCCTATCTTAGCACTATTGCTTAAAAATTGTCTAAAATTGTAAAGCACCCTAGAAGGATAGTCAGTCATATCGAAGAGCACTCACTGTTCATAGTTTTTGTATATCAGGAAATCCTCGCCTCTAGCCTCCCACTTAAGTTGGGTCACTAGGCAAGGCCCTTATTACAACTTATGATAATATGCGTGGGGAGAATCAAGTGCAAAGCTTTCTTCTTCTCTTGTGCTCCTACCTTCTTTCTTGATTGATTGCAGTGTGTATGTTTGTGTGTGTTCTTGGAGTGCATTGAGTGTGCTTGGAGTGTGTTGAGTGTGCATGTTGCTAGCGTCAATGAGATTGTGACTAAGTTAGAGTGGAGAGGAGAGTGGCTCAAGACTTCTAGGTTAACCATTTCTATGGGAAGGATTACCTTAGAGGATTGAGAGTATAGGAATGCCTTAAACAAGAGGGATTGACACACCTCTTGGCCTATTTTGTGTCTCCTTACAGGACTTCTACGATCCAAGATAAGTGGTTGTCCACTATCCTGATGATTCCTTGCAAGTGGTTGTCCACTATCCTGATGATTCCTTGCAAATGGGTAAGAAAGTTTTTTGACATGAACAAATGGCACCGTTGTGCCGGGGATCCAAGTCTACTTGGATGAAAGAAGAAAGTAGAGCTATTTTCTACTAAAAAATATTATATTCTTCTTACCTTATCTTACCCTCGGCGGATGCAAGTCCTTGGTCTATTATTAGGGAAATATGTTCTAGAGTAGGGTATTGAGTATATTGAATGTTAATGTGTGTGAGAGTGGATTTGTGTGATTAGAGTAGGTTTTCTTTCTAACCTTAACCTTTTTATGTTTTTATGTTTTTAATTAGATCCATTCTTTGTCGTCTCATGGGAGTGATGATGTGAAGAGAAAGCTCTCTCGAGGCATTTGTCTTTGTAGTTGTTGTTTTTTTGAGGCATTGAGATCATGGCATTAGAGTGTTGCTAAGCATCACTATCATGTCAAAAAAACCCAAAGAACAGTAACAAAAAACCCTAAAATTTTCAAAATCCTTGAATTTTTTTTTTTGAATCACATCTCATCACCTCTATTCACATCACATCCATCCATCCATATCCATTTTTTTTTTGAATCACATCTCATCACCTCTATTCACATCACATCCATCCATCCATCCATCCATTCATATCTATCTGATTCACATCACTTGAAATTTTTGCTTTGTCAACTAAGATTTGAATCATCCAGCATCCTAATCACCGATCCAAAATTTAGATTGTTTGTGAATAGAGTTGAAACTGGGTTGTATGGGATAATATGTGGTAAAATGATCTTCATTTCGACACGCTTAAGCTATAAAAGGGAGGCTATCAAGGTACCAATCAAATACTCTATTATAAGAGGGTATAAAGTTTGTGTAAAGATCCTTGGTGTACCTAGAAAGTGCACAGAAACCGATGCCAACAACCACTATGTTTGATGCATTTTGCCCCAATCTAGATTGCTGACCTCGAATTTAAATTTATGATCACTGATCCAGCTTACAAGTCCGGATTGTTGATCCAACTTTTGGATCGTCCACTTCTACATTGTGTGATCCCAAATCGAGATCATTGTTTATTTCAAATCATCAATCTGAAATTCCAATCATCTCAGATCCAGATCACTGCTAATATTTAGATTTGATCTAATTCTCAAATTGGCTCCCAAATTTCAGATCGTCATCCAGGATCTAGATCGTCCCATTTTTTGGATATTTGATTTTCGTATCACCACCAATTTAGGATCGTAAAAAACCATAAAAGCCTATAAAAACTCAAAAAATCATGTAATAGTTATTAAAGAACCTTAGCAAGCAATTATGGTGTTGGATCAAGTGTTTATGTATTTTCAATAAGGCATAATCATTGTTGAGTCCTATTCTAACCCTATCTTCATGTTGGCGTGTCGATAGAAGATGTTGAAGTGGGAGAATTTCCTCTTCCTTTTCCCCTTGAAGATGGTGATATTGACAAGCTAAATCTAAAGGATACATCATTGTGTGGCCAACCAGAGATTGTGTAAGTCTTATTTTATCTCTCCACTTTTAATTATGCTCTTTTTAGTGATTTTTTTGAAAGTAACCTGTCTTGTATATGTCGATGTGTTTAGATAATTATAAACACATCAAAGGAAACACCACATCCAAAGCGTGCAAAACGTGTTAAGAAAACACCTGCCGCCAGGCAACAAAGCCAAGAAGTGACGAGCACCAAGAAGAGGAAGAAAGTGAAAGAGGTAGATGATGATTGGCGTCCTTCTCGAAGGAATCCAAGTCAAGTTGCTAAGTCTTCGAAGAAAGGTGCTTCCTTAAAAATCATTGAAGAAACTAAGGGGTGGACGAGGAAATTGAAAAAGAAGGCAAGAATGAAGAGAGTTTCATGGTGGTGACTCCCGCAACTCGCTTTTGCGACGATTAGAACTCCTACAAGACACTCTTAATAGAGTGAAGGTAATTGTTAACCACTTTTTATCAAATCTTACATAAGGTATCTTTTGGATTACCAAGCATAAGGTGTGTATATG
Organism: Cibotium barometz; assembly: GCF_041138505.1. NCBI lineage: Eukaryota > Viridiplantae > Streptophyta > Polypodiopsida > Cyatheales > Cibotiaceae > Cibotium > Cibotium barometz. The sequence continues at coordinate 42,176,477 of NC_141061.1, read as the reverse complement.
CGTGCATTGCAGGTGGTGAAATCCACTCCTTTTCCAATTATTCCCTTCTGCAAACTTGTACCTAACCCCTCCATACAAAGAGTGCAGTTTAGATACAAGAAGCTGGCAAGGGAATTTTATATGAATGGCTACGTTGCCGATAGATATAGGTTCATTTGCTCCATCTCCTCATCCCATAATCCTATTAGAGAAGTGACTCAATATGAAGTTATCGCAGGGGATGACATTTGGTGATTGAAAAACGAGGAGTTTGAGAATATGATCAAAGGCCCATAGTGGAAATTCATGAGCAACAAGATGTTGTATGTGTGGGACGGCAATCATCGAGTTGTTGTGGCATGGATGGAGGAGATTAATAAATGTGAGTCTACTTAAATTGCCTACTTTTATGAATGCAATCTTTTGTTTTATAAATTAGTTTTGGGACTAATTAGATTTGCACTATATAACTGTAGCATTCAATAATGTTACATTAAGACGACATTCTGGTGTTGATGCTATCCTTATTGAATTCAATGAGGATAGGGAGGGGGGATTCTCACAGTGATCGCTCGCTTAAACAGGTACGAGAATATATGTGTTAAGACTCTTTGAATTAAGAATATTCGACGTACTATATTTCAATCTTTCATCATCATAACCTTAAATTTTGTTGCCGTAGGATGAATGAAGTGGGCTATGTTTCTTCTTCCCTTGTGGACAGTGTGCCTCATTAGGGTACTTGGGCTGGCAACAAACAAAGAAACAATTATGAAAGCACACTAGAGAGATGAACAAGGCATGGAGGGACAAGCATGCCTCAACACAGAAAAAAAAGGGCCGCCCATCTTGGTATAACTCCTGCAATCTTTCGAAACTTTCCCAAATAGTATTCCAGGTAAACCTTCAATCTTTAGACACTTGCAATATATGATAAACATTTGCATATCATCCACTAATGTTGTAATTCGTGAATAATAGGATGAGTACCTCTCCTAGCCATCCGAGATATTAACCCCCTAGTAGATAGTTTGTCTGCACAAGAGTTTGAAGAGAGGTGGAGAATGACATTTTATAAAGATGAAAGAAAGTGGAGGCATGCTACAAGGCAGTTTGATTGCAATTTTCCTGGGCAAGCTTTGGATGAGTCAGACTGATGTTATGTGTTTAAAATGTCAACCACAGGGCCTGCATTGAGGGTTTAGTTCTGGTGAACTGTATGCGCTAAACAGGAGATGGGGATTTGAGAAAGGCTTGGGTTTGTTTTGATCACGTCAGGCATGTGCAAGTATAGACAACAACAATGGCTGCACATGTATATGATCCAAGGTAGAGTTTGGACTTGTTAAGTTCTTGAAGAAAATTGATTTTGATTTTAGTACTTTTCCAATTGTCGTATGATGGCATGTAGCCTGTAAGAATTCATGACAATTGCAACTTATGAAATGAAAGAGGAGGACACAGTGGCACAAGTGCTTTTTTGGGAGATGATTAACAATGTTGTGGTCCAAAAAGGCTTCTCCAAGCCATGTTTTTTTGGCTTCATGGTGGCTGATGAGGTTGGAGCCAACTAGAGGTTAGTAAGGACTATCAATAACAATGGACTAGAGAATATATTGGAAGGTCGTGAAAGCGTTCATGTTTTTTCATTAGAAACAAAGCTTGAACATCCATACAGTACAGTATGTAGTTAGGAATTTTTAGGAAGAGCACAAGTGACTATGTCATTAGTGGCGTTGTGCATTAAGTGAGGAAGAGGCACTTTTAAAATACAGACACATTAGATCGTGGTGGATGAACGGTAAAGTCGCTGATGCAAACTTACCATCATGGATTATTGGCTTAGTTGGTGGCATGCTAGATATCCACATTGGAGGAAACATCTTGTAGGGGTAAGTATTATTTTCTTGGTTCTTGAAAAGAATAGCTTGTATTTTGAATCTAAATTGCCAACTTAACTATCTGGTTATATAATGCGGTTGGATGACATAATTAACCTAATTTCCTGCTGGAGGATGTCGACGATGCTTGTCTGTCGCACATGCCGACCATTAATCTAGAGGAAACGAAGCATGCAAGTTGGTTAGCACAGGAGAGGGTTCAAGCGAAACCATCTCTTTATATGATGCAGCTGTTTCAGACCTCGCCAACCAATGCCCTGTTGCAATCCACAAAGAAGCATGCATTCATGTAAGATAAATATCATGAAGCCTACCCTGCAATAACAAAGTTGATGGAGAAGGCCAAAACATCAAAAGCTCCAAGTTCGTCAAGCACTAGCAGATTGGTGGGGGAAGCTATGAGTGGCACACCAATGCACGTGCAACCAAACTTTTTTGGTGATAACATTACTATTAGTTGGCATCATCGAAAACCCATAGTTATAAATCTTGAGGAGGATAACTCATCACATCGTCCAGAGTATCACATAAAACCAGCCACGTAAGAAACAACGTAGGAGATTAAGATTTCCACCTCCTATTCCTTTAACTACAGGTGGTTAAAAAATGCAGAGGAAGAGACAAGTGAAGCAGAACTGTAGAAAATTATGGAGAGTGACATACACAATTCAATGTGGGCTATACGTTGAACATATCTACACAGCAAGGTAACTTGCCAAGGATGGTTAGGTGGCCAAGATGGCAAGTGCAAAAAGAGCATCAAGAATTGTGGGCAAGGTGTTCCAGCTCCTTCTTTCTATGGTATGAGAGAATGGTCTGGGAAGCAAAGGCATTAGTTCATATGGTTTTGTAATAACAATGTGGATCATACTTGGGGAGTATGTAACACTATTTGTTAATGACCTGCTAGACTCCCGGTTGTTTGGCCAGTGGAACGAGGTACAAACCTGACTGTGGATGAGATTCAGGAATTGGATGCTGGTTGGTTTGTGTTGCAAAAGGGACAACATTAGGAAGCAAATGATGTGGGTCAATGGCCAACAAGGTACACAAGTGGCATATCAGATATGTAGCAGCCAAGCGAATAAATTTGGCAGTCTCAAGTACAGCTCGGTCTTTGAGCATTTGGTCATTAAAGTTGGGCAGATGGAAGTTTTTGTCATTGAGAATGAGGAATCACTAGTGCGCAATGAAAAATACCGGGTGACTATGGGAAAGAATCCATCATGCACATATCCCGATTTTCAAATCAAGGTAGGTGTTGGGCGACCATATTGTGCATGCGAACCATAATATGTTTATACATCAACCCACTCTAAAAAAGGAGTAAATAATGAGAATGTTCAGAGTAGGAGAACAATGTGAAAAGGACCTAATACTGTTCATAACATTGTATTGTAGTTTTGAAAAGATCTTTCATGTTGCAATAATAAAATGTCCGACTATTTACTTTTCATTTTTTAAAATGTTTCAACATGGTTATGTGTCAATGCCTCCTAGATGTTCATTCCATTCATCTACTTTTTTTAAAAAAAGTGGATAGACATGCATCTACTTTTCTAAATTTAGGAAAAAACCATGCATGTACTTTTCTAAATTTAGGGAAAAGCCAAGTATCTACTTTTCTAAATTTAGTGAGTGACCATACAAAGTAGCTTTTTGCTTTGTGTATTTATAAATTTGACCCCTTCCTCTTACTATAATCCTCACTTCTAAATCTTGTTGCCTTCCTCTCCTCTTGTTGCCTCCCTCGCCCTCGCATTGTATTTCTCTCCCTCTCTATTGTTCTCTTCCTTACGGCCCTCAAGACCATCAAGTACATTTGTTCATCTCTAATGGCTTCTTCTAATGGCCCTAGCTATACTTTGAAGGAAACCCTAGAAAGGGTTTGTAAAGATTTATGCAACAAAACAGGCAGAGATGCAAGAGAACATCTTAGAATCATGGCAAAGGCCCGCAATCTTTGGACAAAGATGCTAGCAGATGAGCCTATTGATTCTGGAGATTTGTTCATGTGGAACATGAATATTGGAAGCACCATCGGTACTTGGCAAAGTTTTGGATATATTACACCTTTTTTTTGGAATAAAGTGGCTTCAACTCTAGATCGCCATGTCTTTTGTATTAATTATGGATTTGTTGTTGTTGTTATGGTTAATTATATCAGATTTTAGGTTTATTGTGTGTTTTGAATAGCAGCGTCATGTTCTTATCTCTCTCTCCCTCTTCCTCTCTCTCTCTCCCTCTTCCTCTCAAAGAATTAGGCCATGATCTCTATCAATAATTGAAAATTAATTGACCTTAATAAATTTACATTCTTCATTGCTTCTTATGCAAGGCATTGTAGATAGCTTGTATGTAATAATCTTGAAATTATTCACCTTGTCAATTGTACACATCACCTTATTAATTGTACTCACATGCAAAGATATGCCGTCACATGCAAAGGCTTTGAATGCTATGAAGTCACGTGCAAAGGGCATGGAGTCCCATACAATCACATCGAGATGCAATAACATCCACATGTAATAACATCTGGAGATGAAGAGATTATGTATAGGGAGGGTGGGACACAAGGAGAGAGTGAGAGAGGGTGAGAGAGGGAGGGTGAGAGAGGGAGAGAGAGGGAGGGTGGGTGAAAGGGAGGGAAGAGGATGGGAGAAAGAGAGAGAGGGTAGTGTGGGACAAGGGGAGAGAGAGAGAGAGAGAGAGAGAGAGAGGGAAGAGGCTGGGAGAAGGAGAGAAGGGAGAGCAAAAGGGAGGGTGGGAGAGATGAGAGAGAGGGAGGGTAGGAGAAGGAGACAGAGGGAGGGTGGGAGAGAAAAAGGGAGAGGGAGAGGAGAGGAGAGGGAGGCAGGGAGGGTAGGAGAGTGAAAGGGAGGGAAGAGGATGGGAGAAGGAGAGAGAGGGTAGTGTGGGACAAGGAGAGAGGGAAGAGGGTGGGAGAAGGAGAGAAGGGAGGGTAGGAGGGCAAAAGGAAGAGATGAGAGAGAGGGAGGGTGGCAGAAGGAGAGAGAGAGGGAGGGTGGGAGAGAGAAAGGGAGAGAGCAAGAGAGAGAGAGAGAGAGAGAGAGAGAGGGAGGGTGGGAGAGTGAAAGGGAGGGAAGAGGATGGGAGAAGGAGAGAGAGAGGGTAGTGTGGGACAAGGAGAGAGGGAATAGGGTGGGAGAAGGAGAGAAGGGAGGGTGGAGGGAAAAAGGGAGAGATGAGAGAGGGAGGGTCGGAGAGATAAGAGAGAAGGAGGGTCGGAGAAGGAGAGAGAGGTATAGCTTATGGCATAGTTACGGTTCCTCATAAGCATTGCTATCTATACCAACACTATCACTAGTTGATGTGCCTTTCCTGGAGAAGATAGATGAGGTATCCTCTTCTTCACTATCCACAAATACATTTTTTTCTTCTATGTGTACACTTCAAGCTTAGACTCCTTAGGTCATCTGCCATGGTAGCATGATTGAGGATGTGTTATAGAGTGCAACTATAAAAAAACTATTTATATGATTATATTACAAAATCGTTATCTTTATACCTTAATTATAAAACCCTATTTTGGCTCTTGATGAGAGTAGTATTAAAATCCATTTTGAAGCTCTTGAGTATCACAATTTCTTAATTGATAATATATACTTTTTTTAAAAGACTTCGTTACATATAGATGAATTTTAAAATATCATGAATAAGCTATTTAAAAGTTGTCTAATTTTGAAAACTAATTACACACTCATTTTTAAAGAAGATGTGTCCTTGATGTGACAAAAAGAGGTTAAAATGGTAATTTTAGTTATTTAAATGAGTTTAGAAAGCATGAAAAGGCTCGCTTTAAGAAACAAAAGTTTATACTTTCCAAAATAATTTTTTGTAAAATATCAGGTAGGGACTTGGGTTCGAATCCTACTGGTTACTACACATGGCAAGGATGTTTTAGCTACAACATTTTCGGCCAACTTAATGTTGAGTAAGAACTTCTCAACTAAGAGTTGAAGTTTTTCATCAACTTCATACAAAACATCACCTTTTATGAAAATTTGATATTTTGTATCAAGTTGATGTAAAACATAAACTTAATATGCAAAACACCAACTTTCTACACAAAAGATCAACTTTTCTCCAAAACTTGGTGTTTTGCATCAACGTTATGCAAAACATCAACTTTTAGGCTAAAAGTTGATGTTTTGCACATCGAGTTGATGCAAAACATCAACTTTTTCACACACAACTTGATGTTTTGCATCGAAGTTGATGCAAAACATCAACTCTATCACAAAACTTGATGTTTTGCATCAAGTTTTAGATGCTTCGGAGAAGAAAGTTGAAGGATCGTAGGTCAATTTTCACAAGTAGCCTGTTTAAGCGATTCCGTCCACCACTCGCATGCTCAGACAACCTATTCAACAAAATTTTAGTACCAACACAACTATGTTTGGATGCGATATGAAGATGTCACAAAGCAGTGTGCTGATGCATCAACAAACTGCTTTGTGACGTCTACATATCGCATCAAAATATAGTCGTGTTGTTGGTACTCAAAATTTATGGAATATGTCATTTAAACATCGTAGCACAAACGGAATCGATAAAACAAGCCGTTTGTGAAAATCGACCTCCGATCCTCCAAATTTCTTCTTCGGAGCATCTGAAACTTGATGCAAAATATCAAGTTTTGTGGTAGAGTTGATGTTTTGCATCAACTTTGATGCAAAACATCAAGTTATGTAGAAAAGTTAATGTTTTGCATTAACATAAAACATCAATTTTTAGGGGGCTATTTTTCTTAACTTTAAAATATTTTTACATTTTTTATCAGAATTGTTTTTATTTTTTATCACCAATAAATTTATAAAAACTCATTCCAAATAGTAGATAGTAGCCAATAAAATCTCAAAAATTTAAAAAAATCATATAAATCATGGAATTAAAGAAAAAATATGCCTAGGATAAGGTGATATACGTAGAACATGGTTTTAGGGTTAAGGACTTAAAAAACACACATGGTCGCAACCTTTGACTACAAATTTGAGAGGAGGTCATTTAAAAAAATGCTTGTCTATGTATCCATATAACCTTTGTATCATAAATAACATCATTGAATAGCATATGCCAAAAATTCATGATAACAGAAGAGCTAGATGAGATAATCTATGATGACCTATAATCCATTGGTTTTGATCTAGATGTGTAAGGCTCCATTGATTTGGAAAACCATGAGTCGATTAATTTGCCAATCCTGATTTTTATTCTACAATTCAATTTTAAAGCCGAAGAACTATAAGCAAATACACTTGGGGGGTGGTGGGACTATCTATGTCAGGGAGGGGGGTGCATGTGAGCCTGGACTTTGCCATGCTTATGTGCAGTAGTATGCTCTCCAGCATAGGGGACCTTGAATCTATTGTCATCGTGAAAGCTCCAAGCTCCTCTCTACCACCATTCAAGAAGCCCTACGCTCCTCTCTTTTCTCTTTGTACACAAAGACAATGTCACGGACGAAGATTGCATCTCTTAGCATGTCCTCCAAATAATTATAACCAGAGCTCATTCTGCACTACCCTTAGACATATCATCTCTCAACATCCTTCACATGTACTCTAAATAATTGTAACTAGAGCTCATTTCTACACTAATCTTAGATATAGCATCACCTACGTTCGTGATGATAATGGTGGCTATCTGGATCAAACATCAATATATGCATACTATGAATTTTTGCCACTACCACATGTGTACATGATATAGGCTACAATTTCTTCCCGCCACCCTTATTCATATTGCATAACAAGAATTTTCTTCATGAAAACAAATGCCTACGTGGGTCAAAATTTACACCCATAGGCTATATAATGTTTGCCTCTAAAATTGTCCTGTCGAAAAAATATTTCAATTTTCTACTCTTTTAACATTCTTAGATTTACTCAAAGCCTCCATAGTTATCGTCTTCTACATATATATATGAATAGAAGTCTACCTTTGGACACCTATAAGTTGACCTCTTTAAACTCTTAGCATTGGTTGTATATCATGCCCACTATCTGCCTATAAATAATAGAGTAAATAATTATGTCATGTAAACTGTCAAGGTAAGTATATACTAAAGGCTTTGCTATTTGGGTCTAGAAATGGACTCAAGGATGTTTGTAGGATTTTTCATAAATTATGGAGTTTATATTGTTATGTCTTCTAATATTTTTTGAGTGCTTGTTGTCAAATAATGTGCATATTTATGCATAGTGGTAGAATTTGTCTCAATAAAGTCCATTAAAAAAAGTGTCTTACATTCATGAAATTTATAAAATAAATTTTTATTTAAAAAATATTGATATTTATTTAAGTTGTGTAGACTCCTATGCCATTTTGTAAGTCAAGTTTATTTTTCTATCACAAACAACACTAGTTTATAAATCTATGAAGGTCACACGTGTTCTCAATCTTGAAAAAATAACAAAATTCACGTAATTTTTAAATTCATACATGGAATTCTAGATGTGTTTTCAAAAAACTATGTTTTTAAGATATTTTTAAGATTTCACATATTTTGGGAGGGAATCTTTTTAGGTAACCCTCGTCAGTTACCTATTTTGCTTGCAACAATGTTGCTAAGTTAAGAAATCACTTGAGCACATAAAATATCAATGCTTTGATGCATATATCAGTAGAGAGAAGAGGCTTTGGTTGACTTCAAGTTTAAAGAGGCAATTGGCATCATGTGGAAGATGAGAGTAAAGACAAGCCAACACATTTTCAATGACACAGCAAGGTAAAACCTTGAACTTGCATCGTTGTATATCTTCTTGTATTTGTTACTCGAATTTTGATAAATGTATTTTATTTCTAAATTTGTAGGTTTTCAACAAATGTAGATTATGCATGTCTTGAGTCAATATTAGATAATTTGAAAAAAAATCTCATATTTTGAAAATTAATCACTCCATTTAATTTTGTATATATCTTAAACATGTCAACTCCAAATTTGTCAGAGATTGAAGATCTAGATTCTACTCTTCAAGATCTTTCCAATGATATGTCACATGAGAGGGAGTTTTGATAAAATTTTGGACAAATTCACCATGATCCCATTTTTCAAATAGGAATGGGTTTTTTTCCAAATTATCTAATATGGTGTTTCTTATGCAATAGTCTTTCTTTGTTGCACTTTGCTCTATTTATTCAAGGTTTTTTTTCTTGGAAATTATGTTTGTATATATCTTCATGGAAGTTTCTTTTGGCTATTTATAATTTAGCTAAATATATTTGTTTAGATAGGAGAATAATATTTCTCTCATAAAATCAAATTAACAGTTTAGTTAATGATTATCATATATTATACTCATTTCTCATCAAAGGTGATTTGAGATAAGGTAGATTCTAATTTTCCAACATTACCCCTTTCTCTCTCAGAAACTCTTTTTTAATGTATTTGACTTTTCAACTTTTTTTTTTCTTATGCTAAGTTTATAAATCTTTTTGTTTCATTGTTTACTTAGCTTGCTTTACTTAATTTGTACAGTTTCGAAGTTTTTTATACTACGTTTTAGTGGTTTGTATGATGTTGCTATTTTATTATTTCTTTAGTATGTATATATTATTTATTTTATCTTTTTTTTAGATTGGTTTCTTGATTATGTTGAGGCCGAAAGAAAGAATTGCATAACATCTATTACATATTATCCATGGACAACTTTTTTATGACATGGCATAAGAAGAGGAGAGAAAAGAGAAATCCTCTAAAAAATAAGAGAAAACAATCCCCCTATTGCCATGTGGCAATAGGGGATTTTTTCATTCTTTAGTGCCCTAAGATTTTTTTCTTTAGTGTCCCTTGGGGGGGGGCCAGACTGCGCAGCTTGCCCTTTTTTTAATTACTTTGGTTATATTATATTATTTAAAGAGAGAGCATTTAAACATGTGGAGGGGAGGCGATGAGTGCCTTGTTGAGAGAGAGAGCATGTAATGCACCTCTTTTCAATCGCAAGGCCTTTTGTCAATTTGAATTTTGAATTTGCAAAAGTGGAAAAAGAGAATGCATCCAAACGCTTTGTTTGGGAAAGATGATTAGATTAGATGCCTAGATTTGAGCTAGAGGCAACTTTTGTATTTATTTTACTTATATACATACATACATATATATATATATATATATATAACCACACATAATAGATATGCACACACTATACATACACACACGTACGTATATATAATATACATGCGCACACATACATATATACATATATATATACTCGAGGGGCTGGGTGCACACTCAATACACATATATGCGCACACAAAATTACAGACACATCTTTATGCACACATTGTGGGTGTTAATGTGGACAAGACACTTGCTATAATTTGAAGACAACAAGTAAATGAGGATATCGCGATGTCAGTCTTTTCTCAACAAGTCATCACCAATGTAAATGCACAAGTTGAAAATGAAATTGCTTGGACCACTTTCATAAGTGCTTTGAATGATACATTTTCAGCTTATGATATGATGACACAAAATCATGAAGACATGATCATTGAGGAGGCTTTAGATGTGCATGTAATTTTTGTTCAAACAAGAGGGATGATGACTCATGTATTGATGATACACATGATGACTATGCCTATAGATGATTATCCATCGAGTGAGTCATGGACGTTCTATGGAAATGCTCTGTATGATCCATTATGGATTTTGGATTGGACGACTTACGATGGTCTATTATTTGACTATGGGGACCTGAAGGATGTGGATCTTGATGCACATGAGGACTTTCTCTACTGACGAGAATATCCATACATGTCATGCATATATTGGTGGTACACCTGTTCATGGAAATATTGATAGTTTTGAGGTGATATATTTTACTCCGATTTATCATGGCTGTCACATGGATTTAGCACATGCTATACATGTACGAGGAAGTAAGCATTGGTAGCAAACATGCAGATTCTGAGGATGACACCTATTATTATGGGGCTACTAGTTATGAGGCATGTGCTTTTAGATTTTGTGGATACTGATATGATTTATGATCTATGGAAATGGACACTCATGTATTGGTATTGGCTCTAAAGTGACGTACGTGCACACAAAATTCTAGACACATCTGTATGCATGTACGTTAAAGTGGACTAGACACTTTTTTTGTAATTTGTGGACAAGTAGTAAATGAGGATATCTCACTGTCAACCCTTTCTCGACAAGTCATCACCAATGTGAATGCACAAGTTGAAAATGGAAATGCTTGGACCACTTTCATAAGTGCTTTGAATGATACATTTTCAGCTTGTGAAGACATGATCATTGAGTAAGCGTTAGATGTGCATGTAATTGTTGTTGACTCAAAGGATGATGACTCATGTATTGATGGTACATATGATAACTATGCTTTAGATCAATATGCATTTGAGTTAGTCATGAAAGTTCTATGGAGATGCATTGAATGATCCATTCTGGCATTCGGATTGGACGACATACGATGTCATCGTCTATTATATTTGACTATGGGGACTTGAAGGATGTCGATTTTGATGCATATGAGAGGACTTTCTTGTGATGACAAGTTTATTCGTAGATGTCACGCATATATTGGTGGTACACATGTTCATGGAGAAATTGATAGTCTTGAGGTAACATATTTTACTCCTATTGACCATGACTATCACATGGATTCAACGGGTATTATACTTGTCGACAAGGAAGTATGCATTGGTAGCAAACATGCCTATCATAAGAATAACACCTATGATATTGAGGTTCTAGTTGTGAGACATTTACCTTAAATTTGTGGATACCGATATAATTTTACGATCTATGGAAATGGAGCACTCATTTATTGGTATTGCCTTCCTGTGATGGTAACATTTCATCATGTATTGCACTCTATGTATATTTGTATTGTGCAAAACCACCCTTCAATTTCAAGACAAATCATCGTAGGAAGGGATTGTTTGTAATGAAATAGATTTGTCATGTACATGCACATGGGGAATAGAGCCAATGCAAGGGTCATTCGGCTATATTGGGCATAGAACTCATGGGCATCATACCTCACTGATCATATTTCACTATGTAGATATTTATGTCTTCTCAATTGTCATTCCCAAGCTTCCATGGTGAGTTTCTCCCATATAAGATCTAGGATGGTGATGACAAACACTCATGTCTACTCCATGAAATGAGTGGACCTTCTTCATTGCACACCAATGCAATAGGGTTGGAACAAATATAGGTAAAAGCTACGAAAAATTTATATGAGGAGGAAAACATCAAAGCTTTACTCAATAGTTGCAGGCAGCCATTGCAAGGGAGACTGATTCAACAAAAACAATTGCTTTGGAACATACAAAGAGGTTTAGGCCCACAATGAGTGGTAGATGCCAATGTTTAAGAAGGAAATACACCCTGCATTTACCCTTTTCATTTTCGTCATACGCTTTTAGATATCTGTTAGGTTCATCAATATAACGTGCTTGTTCAACACTTAGAACCCAACATTTGCACTCACTTAACATTTACTTCAGAAGAAAGACTCTTCAGACAGTAACCTTTGGTGGTGGCTGGTGTGCTGAACAAGGCGTCAGGGATGGTGGGCCTAGGTCACCGAACTTTCCGTTCACACTTGCAATACATCCAACCACTACTACTGCGTGTACACATCCTCTAAACTCACAGGACATGACAATTTGAAGCCTTCCAAGCATCAAAGCTGTTCACATACTCTAAAGAGGGCTACTTTGAAAAAGAATAGTAAAATAAGGGCCACTGATTCCAATACACCTATATACCTGGTTGATTTTTAAGAGTCAAGTGGTATATGCGGTTCTTATAAAAGACCAAGGTGATATATTCAGACTGAAAGCTAAGGAAGTAAGCCTTCAAATTAGGGCCCTAACCACACAGGAATATGATCACACACCACGCACAGCACACATCAAAATCCAACCTCGTAACTGCCTAAAGTACAGGGCGCTGGTCACTGGAGGCTAGTGTGGCCTTTTTGGATTGGCATGCAAGGCCGCCGGATGGTGGTCGGAAGTCGTAGAGAAGAGGGTCCACACAAACCCGCGTGGAAACCATCATTGCCCGCCCCTATAATAATTAGCATTGCAGCGCAGAAGTGAAGCTAGGTACACAGGAAATTCCAAGACGTTCAAGTTTAGGCAGGCAAGGTGACTTGCATTGACAGTTGATAGAGGGAGAAAGAAAATCGCTGAGATCAGCCAACATTTATTATACAAATGAGGATACTTCAAGGGTACCCGGATGAAGCTGCCTAGAAGAATTTAGAGAAAGGTGCGATGTTATCGACGCTCGGCTTAGATTTTACCGCGTGGCCCCGGCTTGGGGGGCTGCTGGGGCCCCTTCTGGATGGGCAGGATATCGCCAGAGGCAGAGGAGCTGAGGTATGCAAGAGTGCCGCCACCTCCCAGAACCAAGAATTTGAGCAAAAGCCCACGCTTGGTGAACGCACCCCCAAATGTCTCGAAGAACTTGCTCTGCAAAAGTAGCACACATTTACCACTCTTTCCTACGCATCATCAACCACAATATGTTGCCTTAGCGCGCGCGCGCACACACATACACACACACACACACAAACACCTACCTGCAGGCCGTTGTAGGGGGATGGAGAGTCGGAGCCGTAGAGATCCCATGCACCGGTAGTGTTACCAATGTCCTCCAGGTCGAAGTAGACGCTCTTTTCGCCATACTTCGCAGAAACCGCTCCCAACCTATTTAAGGGAAACACAACCAAGTGAGCTTTAGGGGGAAGATCCCGCACAACCACCTCTGCCCTCAACGAGAGTAGTGACGAGCTTACCTAGTGGGACAGCGGGTGGGGACAGATACCCGGGAGGAGGTGGGGAGCTTCTGGCCGAGAATGCTGCTGGAGCTGAGGGCCACAGAGCTCCCAGCGGCGAGGGCTAGAGGCGCCATTCTTCTTCCTCACCTTTTCCTTTGCCTAAACCCAAGGCAGCAAGGTGTAGGGAAACTTGGCGGAGTAGATCAGAACAGTAGACAGAGAGTGGAGCTGTTAAGCATAAGGCTGGCCCGAGGAGGGAACAGTGTGTCCCACTTGCAGCCAATGGAATGTGGAAGGGGGTCTATCCGTATTGGATAAGGCCGTGAATGTTATGTTTGAGGTGCCCATTGGTCGACGAGGCTCTATTTCTTAGTTAGCCAGGCTGAAACCTATTTTTTAAAGGAGTTCTAAAGCATGAATTTTACAATTTTGACTTCTATGGGACTAAATTTTGATTTTTGTAATGAAAAAAGGCAAAAAAAGGGCAAAATTTTGTAATTTCATAGCGTGAAAAAAAGGCAAGGATCTAAACATGTAAAATTAGACAAAAGTGACAGATTTTCTTTCCTCAAGGTTACCCTAGTACTCATGAACATAAACAACACATAAAAAACATAATAACAACCTATATTTTCTTCTTTTTCTCACAAAACTCCCAACCTTATCCTCTTCTCAAAACCAATATAAGAAACAATGGTTATGGAAAACATGAGGGAGCCAAGGCTCTAAAAAACAAGAAGGAAGCAATAATGCCTCCCCGGTAGCAATGCCAAAAATGCTATGGTCCATTGTAGCCCTCTTCAGAACTTACCCATTTTCTAAAGGAGGTCTAAAGCATGAATTTTACAATTTTGACTATTTTCTCATACATGTTATAACTTTTATAGTGCCTTTGTATGCCACTTATTCTTCACTCTTATATATGGTGAAGAGCATCTAGTTAACCCAAAATGGGCTAAACACTCTCGTTTTATAACGCTTGTGGGCCTTTTACCCTAGGCCTACTATTACCAAACGATGACCTTGGCTTTTCTTTTTCTTTTTCCGAAAAATAGACCTCATCTTCGTCCACCTTAAACATAATATGAAAGTGCCATCCCTTATTAGTTTGCATTGTGTTTCTTAAGAGGTCTATGTAAAAGAGTTAAAAAATTGATTGAATTTTGACTTTCATGGGTGCCTACCACTGGCTTTATCACGCTAGTGCTCTATTCACTTGAATGTTATATGTGTCTATTCATTTGTTAATGGGTTTTTTGATAGCAGTTCATTCTAATCAAAGGTTAATAAATGTGTCAACCTTAGGGCCTTTACACATCTAAAGGCTCTGGAACCAAAACTTCTGCCTAAAAACTCGCGAGAGGGGAGATGGACTAGTGTAGTTGCCTGGGAAATGAGTTGTAAGGAAGATCAAAGCAAGAATCTTAGGATAGTGTGTAAAGGCCCTTGAAACCTCCTTTGTTGCCTTCCCCTTAATCCTTCGTCCCCCTCTCTTCCCTCCTCTGTCCCCTCCCACTGTACCTCCTCCATCTTCTATCTTTTAAGAGAAGCCATTGCCATCTATCTCTCCCCATCTACCTCCACACCAAGCCTGTTGTCCCAACCTCTATTCCAAGTATTTTTAGAGTTAGTTGCCCTAGGTGGGGAGTGCCCAGTTACCCCAAACTAACCACTAAATAAATCACATCAGAATGGTTACCCTAAACCGATCTTGTTGGAATGGTTACCCTAGGGGAAGTCCCCTAGTTTACAAATTCATCATCATCATCATTCACACTTTGAGACCATGTTTGTCAACCATCTTTATGAAACCAATCCCATATAAGATAGTCACCTTTCTATAAAAAGAACAATCAATTTTCTATAATATGCAATAAATAATCCTACTTTTTAATCAACCCACTAATAATTAAGATCTTGTCCTAGTACTCAAGTCATGTAGAGAGACAAAGATGGGAACACTGATATTCTCAAGCCAAATCCTAGGTCTTGGGAATCACACAAACTTAAGTATAAATTAACTCGTGGGGAAGGAATCAAGTCCTATCATGTGATGGATAGACCAACTACAAACCATTATTCTAATTTTGGTCCAACTCAGGATGGTTTAACCAAGGTGAACATCTCATTTCGTATCAACTCAAGTCTTACTTTTCAAAAACAAAATCAGTTTAAACGATGCTACCAATTTGTCAACTAATTATAAAAAAGGGTTTTTAGTTAAGATTGACTTACTTGCTATGCCGAGTCCATATAGTAGAAATAAAGACGGTTAACCTGGATACAAGTAGTAGAAGCCAACAATCTACATTCCCTTGATATGTTGCCTAGGAGTGTTCTACCTTACCTTTTCCCCCATCTTTTCGCATCACCCCATCTCGTACTTGGAATGGCAATGTCAGTTCTCCTCTTTTTAGTTCTCCTACTAGGTTGTAGTCATCGCATATCCTCCCACATTCTAACTCTCCACATATCACCAAGAATATCTTAAGGATCAATGAAATAGTTAAGAAACTCATAGTAACACCGTTGGAACGTTCGGGTGTCTTGAGGGTTGAAGTGATCCATAGTTTAATTCATTAAGAGAATGGGAACTTGAAACCACTTCCTTTTGAGAAAGATTTCCATGAAGCCATCTCATATGGTTGTGACTCTCTGAAGTGGGCATGTGCACAACGAGAAGGCAACATGACAGGGAGAGGGAGAGAAAGCACGTGAGAGGGGGAGAGAGCAAGAGAGAGAGATTGGTGAGGGGATGAGAGAGAGCGGGTGAGACTAGCGAGGGGGTCACTAGAGGGGGGAGGGAGTGGTTGTTGCAATAAAATCAAGTTAGGTCCATTTTTTTAATTGTTGGAGTATAGTAGTGCATACTTCCTACACTAAGAAAACACAAGTTTTAAGGTTGAGTTTTTGTCATGAAAAACTCATAGTGCTCTCATGGCCATGAAAAATAGGTAGTTTTTCACACTTGGAATCCATGGAGAATGCTCCAAGAAACAAGGAGCAAGGGGAGAAGAATATTGTATCTTCTCCACAAGATCCAATAGTCTTTTGGATTATGCTAGGGGATTATTTGAGTTACAACTAGAGATTGAAAATAGGCTCGACCATCTCTAACTATGGTCAATAAATAAGCAAGAGATTAATGAGTGTTGGGAGAAGAACGTTACTTAAAGCATTCATATCCCAATAGTATTGGTGTGCAAGGACATGCTCTTGCAGTACCACTGAATAAATGCATTTAACTTCTTGCATTAGGATATGGATGTTGCCAATGCTCTTAGGATTGGAGAAGCATTCTTCCCTACTAGGAGAGGGATGTTGCCAATGCTTACGAATGAGCCAATGTTAAATGGAGAAACAATGAGAGATTACAACCTCTATAGCCAATGGAGTTCTAGCTAAAGCTTCAAGAAGATGTGGCTATACAATCCCATGATCTAGCCCAACTCTTAAAAGAGAGTATGCCACTCTTAGAGCCAATTTTGGAAGTCTCTAGGGAGGGTTTAGAGATAGCTACACACAACCTAATGTTGTGGATCCTAACCCTAACAACAAAAGGGACTGATTGGCGAGAGCTATACACAAAAGAAGACATTAATAACCAGTTGTCTGATCCAGCGGCTTGGTTGGCTCACCTTTGATGCTTTTATCTGGGATGCTAATTTGGCTAGGAGGCTTTCTTATTAGTGTATAGGTTTGCATGGTCATGATCCTTTAGAGGATCTTTTGTGGGGGTTTTTTTGGGGCCATAGGTTCTGTGTGAGCCATGTGGCTGATGTAAATTTTTACATATAATATAAAACACCATTTCATGAAAAAAAAAAGAAGGGAGAGAGATAGCAGGACATAGAGTGAGAGAAGGTAGCTAAGAAGATCTCTCCCTAAGGCTCCCTCCACTAAGCTCACTCATTGACAACCCCCTCAATAGGCTCTTTGATACTTATCTGTCCATTCAAAGATGATAAGTACCCTATATAAGAGTCTAGCTTTGTCAGGGTATAAGATTATGAATCTTCTATAATAACTGACATGTCACATGAATCGTTGGCCCCTTGAATTTTGTGGGTGGTGGAAGCTCAAGTTTCACCTTGCTATCAGCCGTTTGAAATGCCATGTTGGGAAATGATGTGGCCAAGTATTACCCCATGTCTCAAGAATAAGTCTCACCTTGCTTTGAAATGCCATGTTGAGAAACGATATGGCCAAGTATTACCCCATGTCTCACCAAAAATAGAATTTAAGTCGATTAAGGGAGATTTGTTACAATCTGCATTTCTCAAGTACCTTCCTTAGGCACCAGAGATTCGGTACAATTTACATTTCTCAACTACCTTCCTCAGGCACGAGAGATACGCTTTCCATTTGGAGTTGGCGCAAAGGTCATCCATGAAAACCTCAAGGAACTCCCTAAGGGATTTCTTATATGATGATGTGCACATGAGCCTTTGGAAAGTGCCCAAGGTATTGGATAGATCGAAAATGGCATACTCTGTATATGTAAGCACCCCATTCCGTGGCAAATGATGTCTTACATTAATCATTCGGGTATATCTCCACTTGGTTATAACCCGAAAACCCATCAAGAAAACTATATGTCTCTTTGCCTACATGTGTACCAACACGTGCTTAGTGAATGGTAATGGGTAATGATCTTTTATGATGGCTACATTAAATTTTTTGTGATTAAAACAAACTCAATTTTTTTCGTTCTTTTGAGGCACTATGACTATTGGGGATAGCCATTCCGTATGCTCTATCTCATAAATGAATCTGGCTTACGATGAGTCTGTCAATTTCATTTTTAACTATCTTGGAGTATTCCAGATTCATCTAATAGGCCCTATGTATTAGGCTTTGTTCTTTCGTGTACTTGACCACCTTCGGAGGTACATCCTTCATGTAAGTGTATTTCCAAGTGTAGTCTTAGAACTCTATGAGTAGGTCGACTATATCCTTTTCTTCCTCTAGAGCCAAGTCTTTTCTAATGCAAATCAATTTTGGATCTTCAACGTAAGGTACCTCCCTACCTATATCCCAATTATACCAGAAAAATATTCTAGAGAGAAAAACATTTATAGAGGAAGAAAGCCTACACTTTGAAAATCCATTTGATAGAAATTCTCCTTTTTATATAAGAAACTCATGTGTGAAAATAGATCTCAAATATGATTTCCCTTGTAAGATATTTTTAAGTTTCAAGTTAATGACGAGAACTGTAAAAGGATTTAAGTTAACCAATAGTACAGAAAGTGAGCTATATAATCTCTCTCTCATACTTGAGAAAAACTCTCTCTCTCTCTCTCTCTCTCTCTCTCTCTCTCTCTCTCTCTCTCTCTCTCACACACACACACACACACACACACACACACACACACACACACACACACACACACACACACCGTCAATGTCTAGTCAAGACCCGGCACTTACATGGTTCTGGGCCACCTAGTTGGCTCCAAAAGAGTGGCGACTAATGCAATTGTGCCCAATGCAATAAACCAACACTAGGACATTGAGCCACCTATCTGCCTAAGCTCAAGGAGTTGATCACAACTACAAGTAGGTTAGTTCTGGGGTCTACCCTAAATCCGAAATAGGTCTCAAATATGATTTCCCTTGTAAGAGATTTTTAAGTTAATGACGAGAACCATAAAAGGATTTAAGTTAATCAATAGTACAAAAAGTGAGCTATATAATCTCTCTCTCATACTTGAGCTCTACTCTCTCTCTCTCTCTCTCTCTCTCTCTCATACTTGATCTCAAATATGATTTCCCTTGTAAGAGATTTTTAAGTTGCAAGTTAATGACGAGAACCATAAAAGGATTTAAGTTAATCAATAGTACAAAAAGTGAGCTATATAATCTCTCTCTCATACTTGAGCTCTACTCTCTCTCTCTCTCTCTCTCTCTCTCTCTCTCTCTCACACACACACACACACACACACACACACACACACACGTGTATACATTGTCGATGTCCAGTCAAGACCCGGTACTTACGTGGTTCTGGACCACCTAGTCGGCTCCAGAAGAGCGGCGAATAATGCAATTATGTCCAATGCAATAAACCAATGCTAGGACTTTGAGCTACCTAGGGGTCTTCCCTAAATTCAGACAAGAGTCCACATCTAGACAGGACTACACTTAACACAAGAGTTGTTAAGGAAACCCTACCCTAACATGTCATGGGAAGTTACCTATCCGTGAGCTCAAGCAAGGCTTAAGAGCTCCACTGTAGCTGCTCGTCTCACCGTCGTCCTCCCGCACTCGTGTCACATCGAGGCAGTTACTCTAATCCAACAGGTGATGCAAGCTCTCTAGTGAAGATCGTGTGGGATCTCCTCGTGAAAGAGGATCGTGTTGGTTAGCTAATCACTCAAGAAGGGGAGAGAGAGAGAGAGAGAGAGAGAGAGAGAGAGAGAGAGAGAGAGAGAGAGAGAGAGAGAGAGAGAGAGAGAGTAAGAGGGAAGCATGAGAAAACAAGTGGTTAGCTAATCACTCCCAAACCCTAACCCTAAGCACACTACACATGCTAGATTAGAGTTGTAAGAGAGAGGGAGAGAGAGGGAGAGAGAGGGAGAGAGAGAACACTCCACTTCTATTGCACAAATGGGAGAATGAATTATAAACAAGAGAAATTGGCTTTTATAGTTCCAAGCCTTTTCCCACTAGGCCGCTTGGGAGTAAGTGACTCGGGGCACCCAAAACATAGTTACATTATAGTTTGGCCAACTGACCAAGATCCTCTCATCTATCCTTTGAAGCTTAATACTTGGGAGCTTCTTTAGGACATTTCCCTCATCAAATGATGGGATTTATAATATATAGTGCCGGTTTCCATTACATAAGCGTGCGAACATAGTTGTCATAGTAGGAATGTGTTAACCAATATGTGGTTAACATACCCCCCTTCCTAAAGCCGATCACATCCTTGTGATCGGTGTGAGGGGTTGTACTAGCGTGGTGGGTTTGGTTTGGGCAAATTGCTGAGAGGGGCATGCCTTGGGAGCCAAATGATAGAATTACCATCATGGAAGCCTTTGGCTTCTAAGAGACATTTGGGTACCCAATGCTGTCGAGTGATGAAGGTTCGTGGTTGTCGAGGCTTCTGACTTTTGTGTCGACGAGGCTTGGAGATATAATTAGGTTGTCGACATGGAGGAGAGGCTCTTGATTGTGGCTTTGGGAGCCAGAGGTGTGTGTTGCCTTGAGTGTTGAGCACGTTGGCAGGCACCCAGCGTTGTTGGCTTTGCTGTGCTTGGGGTTGCCTGACCCGGCTGGGGGACCTTTTGTCACACGGCTTCCTAGGGAGTTGGTGTGGGGGATGAGCATAGGTGGCATGCTTGGGTAGCCAAAGGCGAGTGTTGCCTTCACAGTAGCCTTGTGCTCATAGTAGGCAGTCGAGGACGAGCCAGCGTTAAAGCTTTGGCTTAGGGTTGGTTTTTATTGGCTTAGTTGGCTTCTTGTGCTTGGGTGGTGGAGATGGCAATTTGGGGATCCATAGTTCTGTGTAGCCCTTGTAGAATCCCTGAGCGGCAAGAAGGTGTTTGGGCACCCACCATTGATTGTCGTGAGGATAAAGATATGAGGTCGGGGTACTAGCAGTGTGGGTGGTTGAGGGTGTAGGGTTGAGGGGTGGAAAGATGCAGGGGAGAAGAGAGCTTCAGCTCTTACAAGCACACACACACACTCACATAAACCCTAGAAGAGAACACACAAGGTGAGAGGTTGAAAATTCTTCTTCTTCTTCATGCAACAAAAGAGGTCTACAAAGAAGATAAAGTGACTCACACACACAATAGAGTATATACAAGGGGTCCATAATGTGAACATGCTAAGAGGAGTGGGTTGATGTAGACTAGTCGATGTAGTCCAGTGTTAACCCTATTCTAGTGTTTACTGTTGAAATATACAAGTGAATAGGGTGTGTGCGGGAACAAGCCCTTGGTTAGAGGCTGTAAAAGAGGATGAGTAAATGTGAAAGAACCTGTGAAAGGTGAGAAGAATCTACTGGGAGAGAATAAAGGGTAGCATGAGAAGATTTAGGAAGTGTGGAGATATTCTAGGAGATATTCTGGGAAAAGTGAAGAGGTGGAGAGAATCAGGAAAAAGAGGTGGAGTAAATCATGGAGAAATCAGTGGGATTAGATGCTTGGATGTAAGCTCTATAAATTGAGGCATTGCCCTAATGAGAATTTGCTGGTTTTTGTGTATCCATGCCTACATTAATCTATTTGTTAATTATCCACTAATTATGTCTTAATTATCCACTAATTATGTCTTAATTATTTACTAATCACTTTGTTAATGATGTTGATTCTAGTGTTTGATCCACCATAGCTCATCACAATGCCCTAATTTCAACATGGTATCAGAGCCATGCCTAGAATCCATCAGGTTTATGAGCCCATTATTTAATTAATCAAGATTAGTAGATAATTAGAAAATAATTCAAATTTTAGTTATTTTTCACTTCACCTCTTCCCCCCAGCTAGTGGAGGATCTCATTCACCTTGCACACATAGAATTAGGGCAAACCCTTCTAGCATATTGTAGCCAACTCACTTGCCTTCAAGCTCATCAAAACGGCGCAGCAAACCGCCAGTGAAGGAGGGAGAAATCGCGTTTTTACTAGGCACCTTTTTTCTGAGCTATTTTTAACATTACTACTTCCACAGATCAAAGGTCTCTAATTCCTCTTAGCCCAAGGTGTTTTCAAGCATGCTCTACAAGCTGGTGAAGACAGAATTCAGTTTCATCAAGTCTACAGTGAGATCCAAGCTCTTCATCAAATCTGCACAGGTGACTTTGGTAAAACAGAGATTAAGCTTTCAATATTTGGCAAATCTTGTGTTTCTTGGCTTAATCCTCTACTAGACTCATTGCTATTGATGCCTTTAAAAGCATTTGAGCTCATTTGAAGTCTAAGGCACCAGATCTGGACTCCCCGCATACTCTGTTTTCTGCACACAAAACAGTGGATTAATTTGCTAATCAGTGATTAATCAGTGCTAATCACTATATTTTGGTGCAATTGAGGGTTCAAATTAACCATTAGGTATCTAATACAAATCCCTATAACTTCAGATTGCAAATCGGAGTTGGTTTGATACTCCAACCATCCCGTACAAATTGGTTACCCTTGATTTAATATAATTTCCGAGAAAATTGTGCTGATAAATTTGTGATAATTATCATTTTGCATTCAACCCTTGGTTAATGCATGTAAATCTCACTCAAAATCAAGATTATTCATAGCCAGAGTTGCATTTGGGAATGTGCATGAGAATGAATGCTATATGCATTATGTATTGGGCACATTACATCAGTGTAAAAATGGGAACAGACACTGTCCTTGTCCAAAATAAGGCAAGAGGAAAGACCTCCCGCATAAATTTGGGTTTGCATTGCATAATGACACAAGATGCAAAAGCCCAAAGGAATTTTCAGCAAATCATTTGAACATGTTGCTCACATGGAGCAAAAAGACCTGATGGACGAGCTCATGGCCCCAGCCATGAAAGAAGAAGAATATCTCTTTCCAAGAGGAAGATCCACACCAAGAAGATCTAAAGGAAGACATGGACACGAGAAGAGAAACTAAAGGAAGAAGATCTAAAGGAAGACATGGACACGAGAAGAAGAAGAAGATCCACACGAGAAGAAGATCTAAAGGAAGACATGGACACGAGAAGAGAAGCTGCCCTAAGAAGACTGAAAGAAAGAAGACATGGACACGTGGAGAGAAGCTGCCACGATAAGAAAACTAAAGACAAGAGAAGATGTGAGGCTCCAAAGAGTGAGGAGCCATGTGAAAATCTCTGTGAGAGAGAGAGAGAGAGAGAGAGAGAGAGAGAGAGAGAGAGAGAGACCCCACAAGCCAATGTAACCTGCCCCAATAAAGTAAAACCACCTCTGAGCCACCGATGATGTAGGCCACGTGGTAGATAGATGTATGTGTGAGCACTTTAGTCAAGGTCACGGTGGGCACTTATAGTAGCCTTGGACACATAGAGAGAGAGAGCGTCAAGGACTATGGAGTTTAGGGACTTGAGGCACTGGTCGCGGACTGTCAAGTAAGAAAGAAACTTGATATAGGGTCCAGGTGTGCTAAGATAACTTGAGGGGAGGAGTAGACACTGGTCGCGGACTATCAAGTAAGGGGAGGCAAACTTGTTATAGGGTCTAGGTGTACTAGGTGTATTCACTTGAGGGGAGGCAAACTTGTTATAGTGTCTACTCATACTAGGAGTATTCACTTGAGGGGAGGTGTTGAAATATACAAGTGAATAGGGTGTGTGCGGGAACAAGCCCTTGGTTAGAGGCTGTAAAAGAGGATGAGTAAATGTGAAAGAACCTGTGAAAAGGTGAGAAGAATCTACAGGGAGAGAATAAAGGGTAGCATGAGAAGATTTAGGAAGTGTGGAGATATTCTGGGAGATATTCTGGGAAAAGTGAAGAGGTGGAGAGAATCAAAGAAAAGAGGTGGAGTGAATCATGGAGAAATCAGTGGGATTAGATGCTTGAATGTAAGCTCTATAAATTGAGGCATTGCCCTAATGAGAATTTTGTTGAAATATACAAGTGAATAGGGTGTGTGTGGGAACAAGCTCTTGGTTAGAGGCTGTAAAAGAGAAGATGTAATTGTGAAAGAACCTGTGAAAAGGTGGGAAGAATCTACTGGGAGAGAATAAAGGGTAGCATGAGAGAATTTAGGAGTGTGGAGTTATTCTGGGAGATATTCAGGAAAAAGAGAAGAGGTGGAGAGAATCAGGCAAGAGGTGGAGATATTCTGGGAGTGAATCATGGAGAAATCAATGGGATTTGATGCTTGATGTAAACTCTATAAATTGAGGCATAGCCCTAATGACAATTTGCTGGTTTTTGAGTATCCATGCCTACATTAATCTATTTGCTAAGTATTCACTAATTACATCTTAATCGTTTGCTAATCACTTTGTTAATGATGCTGATTCTAGTGTTTGATCCACCATAGCTCATCATTATGCTCAAATTTCAACATGGTATCAGAGCCATGCCTAGAATCAATTAGGTTTATGAGCCCATTAGTTAATTAATTAGGATTAGTAGATAATTAGCAAAAAATCAAATTTTTAGTGAGTTTTTCACTTCCCCCTTCACCCCCAGCTAGTGGAGGATCTCTAGCACCTTACACACATAGAATTAGGGCACAAGCTAGCCAACATCTTTGGCTACAAGTTCACCCAAACGGCGCAGCAAACCGCGAATGCATTCAGGAGAAATCGATGTTTTGGCCGGTGCATTTTTTTTGAGTAAACTACAGATTTCTCCTTCATCAAATCAAATCCTTCTAATTCCTCTTAGCCCAAGGTGTAATCAAGCATGCTCTACAAGTTGGTGAAGACAGAATTCAATTTCATCAAGTCTACATTGAGATCCAAGCTCTTAATCAAATCTGTAGGTGACTTTGGTAAAACAGAGATTAAGCTTGCAATATTTGGTCAAATCTTGTGTTTCTTAGCTTAATCCTCTACTAGACTCATTTCTATTGATGCCTTTGAAAGCATTTGAGCTCATTTGAAGTGGAAGGCACAAGATCTGGACTCCCCGCATACTATATTTTTTGCACACAAAACAGAGCATTAATTTGCTAAAATCAATGATTAATCAGTGCTAATCACTATATTTTGGTGCAATTGAGGGTTCAAGTTAACCATTAGGTATCTGATACAGATCCCTATAGCTTCAGATTACAAATCGGAGTTGGTTTGATACTCCAACCATCCCGTACAAATTGGTTACCCTTAATTTAATGTAATTTCTGGTGATTTTATGCTGATAAAATTGTTGTAATCATCTATTAAACACCAGATTGAGTTGTAAAAGGTTAGACACTACCCTTGAATCTTGAAATTGGATCAAGAGGTAAGACCCCCTTCACATCACCATGAGTTCAGCACAGGAAATAGCCAAATTTAATAGGAAACAGTTTTATACATGGCAGACAAAAACCATGTATTTGCTGATGAGGAAAAATCTGTGGGGATTAGTTGAAGGGAGAGATGAATGCCCAGAGAGAGGGAAAAATGAGTGGAAGAGCAGGAATGAAAAAGCATTAGGACTTATTGCACTCAGTTTAAATGATGAAATCATTCATCACATCACAGGGATACAGTGGGCAAAAGATGCATGGGATGAAAGTAAATTATTTGGTACACAAGCAAAAAATTCAAAGATAAATCTGTTAATGCAATTCTACAAATTGGACATGAAGGAAAGTGAACCTTTGATCACACACTTGAACAAATATAAAAGCATTAAGCAACAACTGGCAGCTACTATTGGCAAAAAGGTAGAAGATGATGAAGCATTAGCTATACTTCTGAAGAGTGTGGACAAAGGAGATTATGAAAACATTGTAGCAACACTAAAGAATGTACCTGAATTGAAGATACACGAGATAGAAGCAGCTCTACTAGAGCAAGAGAGCAGAGTCAAAGAGAAGAAAGGGCTCGACTCAACAGTAGGAGAAGAAAGAACATTCTTCACCCGAGGAGGATTCTCTTGAGGACGAGGACGAGGAAGAGGAAGAGTAGGAGGGAGGACCTTCACTTGCCACAAATGTGGAAACCCAGGACACATGACGAGAGACTGCTACAGCAAACCCAGTGAAGAAGGAACGACATCGGCAAACTTCATGGAGGCTCCAAAGGAAGTGGAGTCGGATCATCTTTTCTGAGAGAGAGAGAGAGAGAGAGACCCCACAACCCAATGTAACCTGCCCCAATAAAGTAAAACCACCTCTGAGCCACCGATGATGTAGGCCACGTGGTAGATGTATGTGTGAGCACTTTAGTCAAGGTCACGGGCACTTATAGTAGCCTTGGACACATAGAGAGAGAGTGCGTCAAGGACTATGGAGTTTAGGGACTTGAGGCACTGGTCACGGGCTATCAAGTAAGAGGAAAACTTGGTATAGGGTCCAGGTGTGCTAGGATTATTCACTTGAGGGGAGGTGTTGAAATATACAAGTGAATAGGGTGTGTGTGGGAGCAAGCTCTTGGTTAGAGACTGTAAAAGAGAAGATGTAATTGTGAAAGAACCTGTGAAAAGGTGAGAATAATCTACTGGGAGAGAATAAAGGGTAGCATGAGAGAATTTAGGAGTGTGGAGTTATTCTGGGAGATATTCAGGGAAAAGAGAAGAGGTGGAGAGAATCAGGCAAGAGGTGGAGATATTATGGAAGTGAATCATGGAGAAATCAATGGGATTTGATGCTTGATGTAAACTCTATAAATTGAGGCATAGCCCTAATGAGAATTTGCTAGTTTTTGAGTATCCATGCCTACATTAATCTATTTGCTAATTATTCACTAATTACCTCTTAATCATTTGCTAATCACTTTGTTAATGATGTTGATTCTAGTGTTTGATCCACCATAGCTCATCATTATGCTCAAATTTCAACAAATTTGCTGGTTTTTGTGTATCCATGCTTACATTAATCTATTTGTTAATTATCTACTAATTATATCTTAATTATCTACTAATGAGAATTTGTTGGTTTTTGAGTATCCATGCCTACATTAATCTATTTGTTAATTATTCACTAATTACATCTTAATTATCTACTAATTACATCTTAATTATTTACTAATCACTTTGTTAATGATGTTGATTCTAGTGTTTGATCCACCATAGCTCATCACAATGCCCTAATTTTAACATTTACAAGAGCTACCACCATTATCTTACATCAAGGAGTCATGGTAGATACACCAAAGAGTCATACATTCAAGATATAAAGTAATAGTGTCTAGAAAACTACAACTTGGACGGGTGCCCGTAATGGTGTGACGGAGTAATTATGGCGATTCTCGCTTTAAGGACGTGTGGTAGCAAGATAGGATGAAGTCCTAAAAGTGATGTACTTCATGGATATATTATGAGAGTAGTCATTGTGATAGCATTAGGCCTCTTATGAGCCTAAAGTGCCCGGTCGGCCACAGTTTAAGTGAGTGTGAATACTTACGGCCATGTATATAAGTGAATTTTTCTCATAATATAACATACTCTCCCATTGTGCAATTGAGTCTTGCTCTTGCTAATCTCTCTCCCTAATGCATGCTAGTGAGTGTTTGTGTGTGAGTGAAGTGAGGTGAGGAGGGACGAGGACCCGTAGTGCAACGCGGCGGTGTGACAACACTCATGGGGAGATGTGGTGGAATTGCTTCTCAAGGAGTTGTAGAGCTTGGAGACCTCAAGGGTTACGAGCTCGGCCATTGGAAAGATCCTCTCACGACAGTTGTGGTTCACCAGGCAATCTCTTTTTGGATGTGTTTCAAGGAGGGTTAGGGTGAGCCATAACATTTTTGGTGCCACCTATCAGGGAGCCATCCCTTGGCTTTTTCCATTGTTTTGCCTCTAATCTATGCATAACCTATTGTCATTATCTTGATTAATGGTTTCCCATGAAAAAGATGTGGATTTGATGGTGATTTGTGTGAGATTTGGTGTAGAATAGCTTTCTTTTTTGTTTTTGAAAAAGAATGTTTTTTTGCTTAATTTTTAGATTAATTTGTTGTTTTTGTTGTTGTTTTGGTGGTTTTTCATGTTGATAGGGCTTGCACATAGTTTGTATTAGGCTTAGTTTTCATACATTGCATCAAACAATGCAATAGAATGCAATTCTTAGTGAATGTTAGCTCTCTTTAGTTTAAACATAGAACTAAGATCATTAATTTTAGTTTAATTGTGTGTTTCTTGTTGAAATTGTTTAGATTAGAGTGTTAGAAAACATTAGGGGTAGCTTAATCTTTCAAAAAATTTCTTAAAACTATAAAAAAACCCTTGAATTTGACTAATTTCTCTTAATGGACTGTTTTTTATCATTAAGGGTGATTAATCTTGTTTAAAAGGCCAAAAATTTAGAAATGTGTTAATTGGGGTCTAAATGGATTATATAAGTAGTCGAAATTGGTGTTTTTGAGTGTTTTGAGAGCATCTACATGCATCTACATGCATCAAAACACCTAATCACATCAATTTTCTCATCAATTAGAGAAATTTGACACTCTTTGCTTAATTTTGCCTTAAAAGAGGAGACCATAATTAAGAGTCTAATTAATTTCCTATTTTATATTAATTTACATAATTGTTATTGCACAAAGATTAGCATTTCCTTGCTCTATCCAATGATGTGGTCAATTGTGTGAATTAATTAAGGATTAGTGGTTAATTAGAGTCTTTGATTGGTCTAAAAGAGGGAAAGATTAGTGAGGATTAATTTTGGATTAATCTTTAATCACTTTTTTTTACATAACTCATTAAGGCGAATGAGCATTCAATGAGTAGATGCTCATGGTGAGTTGTCAAAATTGTCCATTTTGGGGGTCATTTATGAAGGCTGTAAGGGGTGTCATTAAAAGATTGACTTTTTTTTATTTCCACTTACCTTTTTGAAAAAATGCCCATACCCCTTTCATTTTTAATTCAAAAAATATTCCCCCCCAAAAAGGAAAATTCGTATTTTCCCTACTAGACTCCAAAAAAAGGCTGTGAAAAAATTCTGGCCGTGAAAAAAATTCCAGCAAAAAAATTCTGGCCGTGAAAGAAATTCCGATAAAAAATTTTAACTGTGGGTAAAAGAAATTTCGATGAAAAATTTTCGATCGCCCCGTGAAAGAAATTCCAGTGTAAAAATTTTGGCTGTGAGTTCTGGCTGTGAGTTCTGGTTGTGAAAGTTTAGGTCATGAAAGTTCAAGCCGTGAAAGGTCAGATGTTTTTAAAAAAATATCAAACTTAATATTCTGTGAAGTCCGATTTCACGACGTGAAAATTTAACGTTTCACGGTGTGAAAACTTAAGGTTTCACGATGTTTTTTAAAAACATTAAATTTAATATTCCGTGAAGTCCGGTTCATGGTGTGAACCATTTTCTGCAATTTCACGGAACTAGAGTTCACGCGACAAAAAAAAAATTGAATTTAATATTATGTGAAGTCGGGTTCACGGCGTGAACCATTTTCTGCAATTTCATGGAACTAGAGTTTACGCGCCCAAAAAAAAATCAAATTTAATATTCCATGAAGTCCAGTTCACGACGTGAACCATTTTCTAAAATTTCACGGAACTAGAGTTTACGCGAAAAAAAATAAAATTGAATTTAATATTTCGTGAAGTCCGGTTCACGACGTGAACTATTTTTTGTAATTTCACGGAACTAGAGTTCACATGCAAAAAAAAAAAAATTTATAAAACTTATGAAGTCTGTCAATGTGAAAAGGAGTCCGTCGGCCAAAAAAAAAGACTATGGAAACCACTACTGTTTGGAGGCCCATATCTCTTAAACCGTCTATCTGATGAAGGTGCTTTAGGGCTCATTGGAAAGCTGACATCGAGCTCTTCGACTTTCGACTAGTCGTCCGAAGTCAAAATTGACCATTTTGGTCTCTGACCAGTAACCTCAAAATTCGACCCGAAAATCGAGGCCAACAACCTAAAAACCACGAAAACTCGTAAAAATTAGCGCGAAAACGATGACGAGCCATATTCCGGTTACTTTTTGAGGGTCTAAACGACAAAATCACAAACAAATCAGGGAAACAAAGTTGCACTTCAAAAATACTACAACTCCCTCATACAGAGTTTTTCAATATTCCTTTTTGGAACACCCTCAAAAACATGCGAAACATGGAAAAATTCTCAAAAAATTTTTTCGTCTTGAGACAGTGATGGAAAATAGGTTTTAGGACCTCTTCTTCCATATGGGAAGCTCCTAGCATACGCTTTTTCAGAAAAATATCTCAGGTCATTCACGTGCATATAGCACCTAAGCTAATTAGGGTAAACGGACACCCGTTTGACCCAACGAAGGAACGCTAAGTCTCTTGAGGCTGTAAACGGGCAGTGGGAAAGTATAAAAAGAAAAAAAAACTGTGATTGCTCATTAAGGAGTATTTAGGTACTTTGACATGGCCATGATAGAGGGATTGCCAGGGATCACACAAGGATTGAACCCAATGGCTGACATCTTCGAGCCATTGAGATCTATGCCACAAATTCACCTCCCAATGCCATTGGCCATGCCTATAACAAGCGTGTCATCAGGTTTTACACGCCCTATCACTTCGATCCCACTGGGGCTTTGGTCCCTTGCTTAGCATTCTTGCAAATCCTAATAAGTACCAACCCTTTCCTGCAAATCCTATAAGTACCAACCCTTTCCTGGATGCCCACACTTTGGACATACTAACTAGTCTAGGAAGGGTGGTGGCCCAAGTACTTAATGAGTCTCTTCCAACAAGAGCTTCCAACAAGAGCACTCACATATGGCCTCGGTGACTCATATAGAAATATGACTGTACAAATTTTCAAAATTATGGGCAAATATGACGGAAGAACAGACCCTCTTTAATTCATTTAAATTTTTAAACAGAGATGTGAATCCTTTGGAAATCCCAACTGCCCCACTAAGGTACATGCATTGAACTTATGCTTAAAGGAAAAAGCTAGTCGATGGTTCATCACATTGATGCTAGCAATCAAGGCCAACTTCAAAACCTTGAAATCAGCCTTTATACATGGCTTTTCCAGACAAGGTGATCGGTGGAGTGCAGTGATAGAACTCTATTCAATTGAACGTCAACCAAATGAATCCATTAGAGATTTTATCCTTAGGATAAAACTCTTGGACTCACGTTGTGAGTCATGGGAAAAATCAAACGATGTTAAATTGAAGAGATGTTTCATGATGGGCTTAAAGAATAACAACTTACACAACTTGATCATTATATCCAATCCGAAAACATTCAATCAATGTTGCAAACATTAGGGGGCATTTGGGCATATTTTGGGCCTTTTACTAATGAAAGTAATTAGCAACAAACCAATAGGAATAGAGGATTGTGCACATTTGGTCTCCTTTGAATATAGGGAGGGAGACTAGGCTATAGAGGCTTTTAGTAATAATAATTACACTTGTCCCTTTAAAAAAGTAAGGGGTTTAGGGTAGGTATGGTCCCACCATTTTTGTGGCTCAAACCTTAAAATTTTGAAATTTTTGAGATCCCCCCAAAACTCACATTTCCCTCCAAAAACCCATCTCAAATTTCATTGTAATCAAAAATTTCATTTTCAAGTCCGCTTTCCCTCTTGAACATCCAAATTAAACTCTTCCTCCCTTTCTCTTCCATCTCTATCTCATTTGCCCAACCCTAATGAAACCATCAAAGCCCGAAACCCTAAACTTTCTCCTCCATCTTAATCTCCCTCCCTTCTTGGAGCTCCATCTCTTTCATCTTCAAGGCTCTCGTAAAACCCTACTGCACATCTCTTTCCTTTTTACTCTAAACATAACCTTTCTACTCTAGCTTCCAAGAAGATATGACCACACTAAGAAGACCAAAAGACGAGATTGAGGAGATATCCTTGCACAACAAGAAGGACGATGATGGTGCTTAGGTGGGACATGCATTTCGTAAGAGCACTTGGGTTTATCTATAGCCTGCTCACCTCACCGAGTTTGACGCGGCGAAATGTACTGGAGCACCATTGGAAAGGTCGTTTACAAGGCTTCAAGAAGGCAAACAATGCTTTAGAAAGTTTTCTGCCAAATCATCCCTATTGACATTCTCTTCTAATGTCTCCTTTCCTTTCAGATCTGCCCCCTTTACTAGCCTCTTAAGCCCTTATAGACCTACTGTTGTCACCTCTTCAATAACCACCTTGTCAGAAGCCCTGTTCCGCTTCAAAGTAGGAGGAATGGAGAGGATTTCTACTGCCTTCCTATCCCTGAATGGTAGAGGTCGCATGAACTTATCATACCTATACCTAACTCTGCTTACTAATGTCATGTCCTTGTCCATTAGTGTGACCCTCCTGGCATGGGCAGCACAAATGTTATCATCGTTTAATAAGGACGTCCTCGCATGACTCTTGAAGACATGCGATGGCGCTACACCACCATTTAAAGTAACCTTTCCACTTTATTCTGTCGTTTATGGATCTGACAATCCTCAAGAAAGAAGCTTTGGGGATGAGGAGATTGACAGCCGCCTGCGCCTTCCTTATCTCTGCAAACATTTTTCTTTGCCTCTGCAAAGTGACCCTGGCCTTTGAAATGTTCCTGTTGGTGCTGGGCTTGACATCAGGAAGCATAGGTTCACTTAAGATGTCCTGAACGGTCTGTTTTCTTTGGAATATTTGGAACTAGATCGGGCGCTAGATCTAGCTCTGGCACTGAAACTCTCCTGACAGTCTATTTACAGCACTAGAAGAGAGAAGGCAGAGTAATTAGCCAAGTCACACGACCACCATCCACTGTGCGATAAGGGGAATCCAAATCTGGACCAACGTTCTTTTCCAACGGTGAATGAAACAAGAACATTTAAATAAAATTTTCAAACCCGTCCACATGGAGCGATATTCCAATTCGAAAATATGGAGAATAGGTATATCACACGGTGAATGAAACAAGAACTTAAGTATAAATAAAAATTTCAGACCTGTCCATGGAGCGATATTCCAATTGAAAATATGGAGAATAAATACATCGCACGGTGAATGAAATAAGAACTTATCAAATAAAATTTTCAGACCCATCCACGGAGTGATATTTCACTTCGAAAACATGGAGAATAGATATATCGCACCATGAACGAAATCTCTTATCAATAAAATTCCCCCAGCCGTCCACGGAGCGATATGTCAATTCGATTTCACATGGAGATAGCCATATCGCACCATGAACAAAATCAGCGAAAGAAAAGGGGAAGAGAGAGAAAAACTTACAAGCGCTTGAAACAATGGCTAGGATGGATCGATTGAGCAAGCTGCACGAGCAAATTGTGGAGAAACACAATTGGAAAAGAAAATATTCCTCCTTTTTATAGAGCAAAACATAATCATGCATTGATTGCATCAGCCCTACATGTGGCAATTCGTGAATCAACGATGACGTAAGCCCTTTGACACGTGGTGTTCGATCCTCAATCATGTGATGTCAGCCCTATTATTTGACCTATATAAAGATGGTGCAAGTTTTTTTCTGCTTTTCTCTGCACTCGAAATTTTCTCGGTACTCGAAATTTTCTCGTTTTCCATATCGTCCACAGTGCGAGTCATCTTTTTCCACGGCCATACTATCCACGGTGTGATAGGTGCATTCCAACGTCGTTGCTTTCCCCTTATTGCATGGTGAATGGATTCCACTCGGACATTTCATTCAAGGTTGGTCACTAAATTGATTATTACTACAATGTCTTTTGAGTAAGCTAGTCATATTTTTTGATCAATGGTGGTAATCGATGGAATTATCAATGGAACTGGTGTTTTGAGCCTTTTTGGCGGGGAGGGTGCAAAATATGAGGGAAGTGGTGGAATATCTTATTATTCATTTGGTTTATTTACTGGATAGTATTACTAACAATTGTCTCTTCTCCCAGCTACTTAAGAAAGGCTCCAATTCGTGTTTCTTCCAACTACTCCTCATCTTCCCCGGATCAGAGAAGCGGTGGAGGTTAAGGGTTCTCACTTGTACAATGCTGCAGATGATGTGGATGAGCTAGAGGAGATCAAGGATGAGCCTAGTGCCACAGAGCATCTCTTTGATATGTTGATTGAGGAGGGTTGGGCAAGAGCAATCCCTTTGCCATGTAGAGCCTATGTTCGACGTTCCTTTTAGTATGGAGGAGATTATCAAGGACATGGCAAGGACATCCTTGGAGGGAGAGTGGACAGACTATTGCAGGTTGGTCGACAGAGGGACCGTCTCTTATGGGTCCATTACGTATGTCCACATGTCACGCCTCACAGTCACCTTGTCTCAGAATTCAAGCATGTCGAAGAGGTGGGACACTTACTTAGATGATCAACGTATCAAGATTTGTGTTGACATGTGCCCAGTGCATGGCAGGAAATGCAGGTTGCTAGAATATCATTTTGGGTTTGTTGCCTATCTCTTCCTTCATGCTGATAAGGAGGATTACACAAAAGAGGAGCTCAAAGGAAGGATTGATAAATCAGGACACTCCTTTATTTCAAGTGCTCAGTCTGCAGAAGAAGAGGTCCTGGACCTTGTGTCTGAGAAGGAGGAGGAACTTCTCAGCACAAATTTTGGTGTGGCAGAGTTTAAGGCCTCCACCATCATTGATGAAGGAACGTCATCCATCCATGGGGAGCGATTGACGTCCAATTTTGTCATGCTTGGGCTATCGTCCTTCCTAATTAATGGGAAGTATTACCTCCTTCTCTCCCACATTTAAAAACTCTATAATTTTAGGGAGGATTACTGTTTTGCTATAATATATGTTTTGCTATAATAGCAGACGAACGGTTGTGAAGTTGCATCCGGTGTTCTCGATGTAGAGAATGACTTAAAAAAAGCCAAGGAGAATGAAGCTTCTCTTCCTTCAGAGGAAGAATTTCAAGCCCTTTAGCAGGATATGGGCATTTTTGAGTTTGGTAAGGAACCTGTTCCCGAACTTGACCAAGAAAATGAAGAGAGCTCCATCAACCTTTGGGATGCAGCGAAGTTGGAGGAGGATGAGAACTAGAAGGTAAATTATTGCTTCTGTTACGTGAATTAATTATTTCTTTAGTTTGTCTAGTTTAATTCTTATTACTTTCAGTCTGTTTGAATTATTTCTTACTTTAGTTTGTTCCCTCCTGGTTCTTTGTCAATGTAGATAAAGCTTGATGATGCCGATGATTTCTTGGACGAGGTGGTATTGGTCGTGCAAGAGTTGGACAAGATGCTGCTCTTGCACACTATGTCTCTTATTAGATTTATTATATATCATAGCAAGTACTCAAGGGATGTAGAGATTCCACTCCTTATACTAAAATCCCTATCTAGGTATACAGGGTATGCATTTATACCTTATAATATACATAAAGTCATGCTTATAGAGTAGTGTGCTACCATCGATATCTTTGGACACGGCCCTAGTTTTTGGCCTTCTCAAGCAAGTTATTTTCTATGTTATTCAAGCTATGTCCTAGGTGCAGGAGTGGAGGTTGTAAAGTCACTCAAGGGCTATAGTCGTAAGAGGTTTTTGCGTTATAGAGGGAAAATGCCTACCGAAGAGCCCGGGAGCAAGAAGAGAAGAGAAGAGACTCAAGAGCAATTAGCTCTTTTCGTTGTAAATATTTTCACTGTAAATCTTCAATATAATGTAATGGTGCAATTATTTTTTATTTTCAAGTCAAAAAGCTTTACAACTTTCTTCTATTTGTTTACTTCCTAAGTCAAAAATTGTTTTCAAATTTTTTCCAAATACTTTCAATTTCAAAGTGCTGTTTCTACTTCCAAATTCTTCCTATGCATCTTTGTGAAGATCTCCATGCTGCATGACGTGCTAGTCCAAGTGCTAGCTTTCCACTTTAGTGATCTTCTCTGTTTGGCATTATTTAGTGCTACCCTTGCTAGATTACTCATATGTGCCCTTTCCATGGATAATTTTTGCCCAAAAGTGTATCTATAAAACTAGTTAAACATCTCCTTGAGGTAATTTGTATGAGTCTTCCCTCCTCCATGTGCCGGGTGTTTTTAATATACTCCTCTAGCTTGATAGTGACATTTCTCCATTCCTTGTGTGCTCCACATGTCCAGAGAACCATACCCATTCATGAAGTATGCACCATGAGCATAAAGAATGTGCTGCAAAAAAATGAAGAGAGTCAGTAGTTATTCATACTTGTTTCTTAATATCCAGTAGTAGCAAGTAGCAAATGTGTTTACCATGTAGTGCGTAATGTTGGTTTCACCCATGTATCAACCATGGACTTTGTAAAATTAGAAAGCTCGTCTTTAAATTTTTGTTGCTCCTTTATGGTTGTCCTGCTTTTGGTCAAAAGTTTCACCATCTTATTGAAGTGTGACCAAACCTTCTCATGTAGAATTACAAGGCTTGAATTGGTGTAGTCAAATGTTGTACATTTGCATAAATCCTTCCACAAGTTCCAAGGCTTGGTTGAGTCCTTAGCATTTTCTGGCTTCTCCAAAAAACGTCTTGCTTTATTTCCACTCATGGACACTTGTTGTACAACCTCATGATTCATGCCAGAGGTCTTTTTGTTAACAGTAATCTGCACATTGCCACAATGGCACCCAATTGAGTTGAGTAGTTGCTCTACTTTATGAAGAGCTTCTTCTTGTCATTCTTTGCCTGGCATGGTAAATGCATAATCTATGTGACACGAGCACTTGTTGTAAGGAACCACAATATTACCATTGTTGCCTCGCTTTTTTTCCCAAGCTCTAATGGTCAGCACATCATTGACGCAGTGGTACTCTCCAATCTTACGTTGCACATCTTCATTACATGTCCTCTTTGCTAATCTTAATCTTCTTGGGGCAGGAAAAATATTTTGTGTGTTGCCTTGTTTGCAAAGTGTATCTTGCAGATGGAGAGCCTGGTATCCTTTTGTGCTTATGCCCACTTCATCGCATGCATTCTAAACTTCCTCAATGCCTAAGATATTAGTTATAGCTTTCATTATCTCATTTGCAAGTATCTGTCGTACCTTCTTGTAGCGTGGATCTCAAACTATGGAAAGAATGTCATGTTTTCTCACGCAACTACTAACATATCTCCAATATCTTGAGGACCATTATCACCACATGCATCTTTAAGAAAGGTCCTGTAATGAACTAACAAAGATTATTGATAGCAGCAATACTATATAATGAATTAATAGTTAATGAAAAAATCAAACAATAGATACACTCTAATAAGAATAACTTATAACCAAAAATCAAACAAACCTTACTGCATGAATTCTTCGCTTGAGAGCACCACCACCAGTTGCAAGAATGTTGTTCATTGTCCTCTTTCGCTCTCTGGCTCTCCCATGGGCGTGTTCTTCATATGCGGCGAGATTGTATCTTGTAACTTGAGGATGTGGTCCTCTTTCTCTTTGCCCTCTCTTTGTAGCGGTAAAATATTATTTTGTGTAATTTTAAGAGCTTGTTGCATACTACTCCAAGTGACTTGTAAGCTATGAATTTGTGAGTTTAGAAATTGAACCTTCAATATACTTAAGCGTTTGCAATATCCAAGGAGCCCATTCTCACCCTCTCCAACAAAATGAATGAATGAGGATAGGTCTGTGAAAGGTGGAGAGAAATTTGAAGAAGGATCATTAGGATATAAATACCCATCAACCCAAAGATCCACATTATAATGACCTTGCTCTCTTCTTTCTTGCTTCTCCTGTTCATTTAGACGTTCTTTTCTGATGGGTGCATATTCATTCAAGATGCGAATATGCAAGTCTACCTTCCTCACTCGTGATGAATTTGAGGTGTTTGTTATTTTTGTGAGTGCCATAGAAGACACAATGGAAGATGGTAGATAGCTTGGATCCCAAAGAGAAGCTTGAAAGAGAGACCTATTGCAAAGAGAGAAGGGCTTGGGAGGGAAAGATTGAGAGAGAGAGAGAGAGAGAGAGAGAGAGAGAGAGAGAGAGAGAGAGAGAGAGAGAGAATCTTTTAGTTATTGAGTCGGGACAGAGAGGAGATGTGATAGTAAAGGTGGGTTTGCTATAAAATATAAATTTTAAATTGCTAGCCTATCCGAAAAGTTAAATTTAAATTAAACTTTTAAACAAAAAAATGTAGGTTTAATTTAAATAAAATTAGTCTTAATTTCTTAAAATTAGGGATCCTTACAGGGCCCTTTTTATGTTCAAATGCCCCCTAATGGAAGCAATACGTTTAGATGACAACATGTTAGAGGATGATCATGCTATGAGGTGTTCCTCATCTAAACCAAGTGAAGAAATGGCAAAAGAAAGATTGATCTCAGAATTGACATTTCCATAATCTTATGCAGCCTTGCTTAAAACCTTACAAACCAACATCTCTTAGAGAGGATGAAAACCTTCAAAACCAGGCATCCTTAATGCCTTTAAAAGTGAGTACCGAAATGCCTTGTGTTAAATGCAATCACTACGACCATCCCAATCCTCATTGTGCATACAAGGCACCTGTTCTTCTATATTGCATATATTGTAAAACCTTTGACCATGATACTAAAAAGTGTCCCGCCTCATCCACAATGTACTCAAAACCTCTATCTCCCGTGCACCAAACAGAAATAGTCCAAAGGGTAGAAACTGCCCAGGAAGCAGTTAATCGAACACTTCAGTGTTTCTATTGTCTCCCTCGTGGACCTCACAAGGTGGCACACTGCATAGTTTAAAATACTATCATGCCCATAGTCACTGACACCTTGTGACTAATGTGTGAACGATGTTGTAAGATTCCTCCCCAGCCCTCAAGATGTCCAGTATCCCCTCTTCAGAATAATAAAAGATCTTGTTTCTACCTATTTTGGCTTAGAGAGAGAAAATTTTATAGAGAGAGATTATTCAATTTTTAGATATTTTTGGATGGAAAAATATCTATTCTTATTAAAATAAATTCCCTCGAAACAAAAGTTCAAAAATAATTTCAGAAGATGCATTAGAAATAAATTATAATCTGTTCAAAAGGCCTTAGCCTAAGGGTCTAGATTTTCTGAAAATTTTAGATTAAGGTTCCTATGGACCAATAAGATTAATCCAAATGTAGGGAGGAGATAAATTGAAAAAATAAAGAAACCCCCCCCCCCCCAAAATGAGTAAATACTCACATAAGATGAAGAGTGGACTAAGGACCAAAGGAAATACTAAAAAAAAGAATTTTTGACACCTCAGAGTTGGGATTCCCCCTCATGGAGGCACCTATTTCACATGTGTGGTGGAGTTTTAAACTCTCAAATAATGACATATTTTATCTCTCCTCTCTCCTAATTCAAGTCTAGTTCCAAAAAGTAAGCTAAACTGACAAAAAATGGTCAAAAATTGACCAAACTGATTTGGAAAATTTTAGAATCAGTTTGCTTGGTTAGAGGCTCATTTTTTCCTATAAATAGAAGCCTTCCCCTTTGTAGAAGCTTAATAGTGTTTTATGCACTGTTACTCTACTCCTCCCCAGAGCCAAAAACATTGAATTCATTGATAATTCACTTATTTTTGACTAATCCCTTTACAAAGAATTGGTGGCCACTCTTGATCCAAGCAAGAGTAGAACCCTCAATCCCTCAAGCCAAAGGACAGCTCACAAAACTCCATGTAAGTTAGAAATTCACCTTTTTTAAAATTCTATTCTATGGTTTTCTGATTTCTTGCTTTTTTTATTGTGAAAGTGGATGTTATGCCTTGATGGAAAGGCTTCCCCCTTCTCTTCATTGTGAATTCAGCCCTTCTTTATCCAAGATATGTAATCAAATAAATAGAGTTAAACTTTTTGTATTGTTTACTCTTAAAAAAATGAGAATTGATTGGATTAGAGTGCTAAATTCATCTTGGGGTTAATTCTAAGTAGATTCAAAATGAAAAAAATTGAGAAATGGTTAGCCATACAAAGGAGGTTATGGCAAAATTTTCTTAAATTTTGTAGAAATAAGTTTTATCTTTATGTTATTCAAAAAGAGTAATCCCCTCTGTTTGTGTATTCTAAAAGTGTTATTTTCATTCTATGCATAGAAAGATGCATATTGGAAATATTTTTATTATAAAAGTATTATTTTTATTATATTTAAATTCTATGCATAGAAAGATGCATATGGGAAATATTTTTATTATAAAAGCCTTATTTTTGTTAGAATTAATTTCTATGCATAGAAAGATGCATATTTGAAATATTTTTTTAATTATAAAAGTATTACTTTTACCAACATTGATTTTTATGCATAAAGTGATGTATAATTTTTTTAAATTATAAAAGTGTTACTTTCACCAATATTGATTTTTATGCATAAAGTGATGCGTAAAATATTTTTTCTATCGTTTCATATTCACTCAGATGGTAATGAAAAAACTCAAAAAAAACTATCAAAGTTGAAATTTCAGATAAATGATTAAATTATTCTTCATATAGGAATTCGTGATTAGTTTAAAAATCAGTTAAACAAATATTCAATGAATGAAATTTAGAAATATAGTAATAGAAATATCACCCCTTTTGAGAAAGATAGTTTAGAAAGAACCTTACTAGACTCAAATCCTGAATCAGGCTATGACCAAGACCAAACTCCTTCGTTAGTTTCAAGGAAAGATGATGTGACCAGTTCAAGAAAAATACACTCAAATCACCCACCGAATCTGAAACTAAGTTGAGCCCCTTTGATTTTGATCTAAGGATCAAGGTAATAGAATTCGAGGAATTCTGTTTGAAATTTAGACCCACGATCTAGAAGTCTTGAATACGGATTTAAGATATACTCATTGTATTCAAAAGAAAATCAAAATTGAAAACTTGCATAGAAACTCTGTTTTCTTAAAGGACTGTCTTACGCTAGAATGCTAGAGGGAGCATTTGGTATATGTGTTTTCGATTGCAACAGGGTGGGGAGTGTTCAAAGGATGGCTCACGCGGCAAAAACCTTTGACCAGCCTCGCTATGGTGAAAAATGGTGTGCTTCCGGTACGATGGGCGAGGGACGACGAAGCGGTCCCTGAGTGAAGTGCTAGGACACCTAAGGAGGATCTTGGAGGGTTTTGACCAGGCGATGCATGGGCTCGGGGTGCTTAGGACACCCACGCGTATGTCGTGGAAGATATATATGTAAGATGACAAAAAAATTATTGTAATCTGCTACTGGATTTCATCGCTGACCAGCTGGTCTCGACGGAGAGTCCAGAGAGTGATACTTGTTTTTGAGAAACAAGGAACTGGATGGAAATTTTGAGTTATGATATCTATAATCAATAACTGTTTGTTCAATGGATCATTTTATAAGTTCAAGTTTTAAAGAGGAGTGTGTGCGTATCTGTTTTCTAAAGCTAAAGTTAAGAAAGGCATTCAATTATGGGTGGGTGAGTACTTGTTTGGTTCTACCAATTCCAGTGGTTGGAGGGGGCGGTGGCTAACCCATGGGCCGGATGGGGTTATGTTGGAATCAGTAGAGTTTTAATAATAAAATTGTTTAATAGGAATACGCTTAGAACTCGAGTAGTTAAATAAAAGCTTGAAGACTTCTCAAATGAATAGATCAATGGCTTGACCTGATTCAATTAGGAAAAAAGCATTGATTTCTTCAAGTTAAGTATGTAATAGTTTTCCTTTTATTTGGTTTATTCAGATGAAGGTTAGTTTAGTCTCTTGACCAAACTTTCCACCCCCAAAGAGGCAACAAGGCTCAAATCAGAATCAAGATACTAGGAGATTCAGAAGTGAAGGAAGACCCTTCCCATAGAACACTTTCTCAGGAGCCCCACCTCTTTCAAGGATTCAGAGGGATGAGCTCAGAAGTGAGAACCGGTGTTTCGGATGTCAGGGTTTTGGTCACCAGCTGAAAGACTGCCCAACTACTGCCATGTCAAGAGAACAGGGAAGTCAAGGACCGAGAGTGTAAAGACCAACCCCCTTCGTATCAGTCAGTCTCGCCAAAATCAAGGTAATCCCAGGAGAACTCCAGCTTAGCCATCTGCCTCTATTCAGAGTAGTCTCAGAACTCCTTCTTAGAACTGGGGTAACCAAAGAGAAAGAGTTCCGCCCCAATCTGCAGTAGCCAGAGTAGTCACAATAGCAAAAGTAGTGGAAGAGGAAAGAGGACAGATATATGCCGCAATTGAAAACCAAGGGCCAAATTGTCAATTCTCTATCATCCATACTCCAGCTGAGTATCAAGGTAAGCCTTTTAAGCTTTTGATTGATTCAGGCAGTACTCATTCATTTATTTCCCCAGGATGCTTGCGTAAGCTAGTCTTAGACCAGAAAGATCATATTCAGTTCAATCTAGATGGTAATATAACTGACAGGTCAGAGTCATACCTTTGGGAGTTTTCGATGGGATCCTTGGAATGGATTGGCTCCACAAAAATCAAGCTGACATTCACTGTCATAATGGAACCATTTCCTTTCGTGACCTTCACGAAAACAAAGTTCAAGGAACCGAAATTTCAGGATCCCCAAGTCTGCAATTAGTAAAAGCTTCTAAGTTACTAAAAGGACTTAGAAAGAAGCAACTCATTTATGTTGTCAAAATGAATCCGGTAGACACAAAGTTAAAGACAAAAGAACCAGAATGGTTAAGTGAATATGATGATTTATTCACAGCAGAGCTAACTGAGATGCCTCCAATTCGAGAAGTAGATCATGTGATAGAATTGACCCCCCGGAGCTCAGCCCCCAGTAGCCCAGCGCACGTATAAAATGCCAGTTTTTGAAGCCATCAAACTCAAGGAACAGCTTAGACAGCTATTAGAACAAGGGTTTGTAAGACCGAGTGTTTCACCTTGGGGAGCACTAGTTCTCTTTCAGAAAAAGAAGGATGGAACGTTAAGACTCTGTGTGGATTACAGAGGTCTCAACCAGCTGTGACAGTTAAGAATAAATATCCTATCCCTAGAATTGATGAGCTTTTGGACAGGCTAAATGGAGCCCAGATCTTCACAAAGATAGATCTCAAAAATCAGGGTATTACCAGATCAGGATTAATGATCAAGATATCCCAAAGATAGCCATTAATACTCGCTATGGGAATTATGAATTCATTGTCATGCTGTTTGGATTGACAAATGTCCTAGCTACATTCAATCGCCTAATGCAAGACATTCTTAGGGAATACTTGGATGATTTTGTTCTTGTTTTCTTTGATGATATTCTGATTTACTCAAAGAATGTAGCTGACCATGAAGCTCATGTCCGAAAAGTTCTTGAGATTCTAAGGAAGCACCAACTCTTTGCAAAAAAGAGCAAATACACTTTCTCTGCCGGATGATGTTGAATACTTGGGCTTTTTTGTATCCAAAGATGGAATTTCTCCAGATTCCGCAAAAGTCCAAGCAGTCATAGATTGGCCTGAACTAAAGACAGTGAAAGAAGTCAGGGGATTCTTGGGATTGACTGGTTGGTATAAAATTTTTATACTAAAGTATGCTCTCATAGCTTCCCCCTAACTAATCTTCTCAAGAAGAATACCCTGTTTCAATGGTCTGCCAGGTGCCAGAGTGCTTTTGACAAGCTGAAGACCGCCTTGGTAACCAATCCCGTTCTGAAGTTGCCAGATTTCTCCCTACCCTTTGAGGTAGTAAACCGATGCCAGTGGTTTTGCCCTGGGAGGTGCACTCATGCAGGAAGGTCATGTAGTGGCCTATGAATCCCAAAATCTCAGAACGCATGAGAGGAATTATGCTGTCCACGACCTGGAACTACTTTCAGTAGTCTATGCCTTGAAGTTGTGGAGACATTACCTATTGGGTCAAAGATTCACTTTGATGACAGATCATCAGAGCTTAAAGTGGATCTTCACTCAGAAGGATCTCAACATGTGCCAAAGAATGTGGATGCAGACCCTGTAGGAATTTGATTTTGAAATCAAGTACCACCTAGGCAAAGAAAATGTGGTAGCAGATGCCCTCAGCAAAAAAGCTTCCTTGCTTGTCAATTACAGTGGTGTCAAATCCATTGATTAATGAGGCAAGAGAGAAGATCATGCAGGATAGATTCTTTGGCCCTATTGCTACCCTACTTATGCTACAGGAAAGCAAAACTCCACAGAAGTTGAATCGAGTTCAAGGGTACAGCCTCGATGATGAAATTATATATTATAATCGTAGGCTATGCATTCCCAATGATGAGGGGACTAAGGGTCAAATTCTGAATGAAGCCCATGACATCCAGGTTTCATCAAGACCTACATGTCTGTAAAGAAAAGCTTTTTTTAGCTTGGTCTAAAAAAGGATGTACTTAATCATGTACGTCAATGTCTGACATGTCAGAAAGTCAAAGCCAAGAGTAAAAATGTCTGGGAAGTTACATAGACATCCCCTAGATGAAGAGGGAATTTATCAGTATG
Source organism: Cibotium barometz (assembly GCF_041138505.1). NCBI lineage: Eukaryota > Viridiplantae > Streptophyta > Polypodiopsida > Cyatheales > Cibotiaceae > Cibotium > Cibotium barometz. The sequence goes on along the minus strand of NC_141061.1, from coordinate 42,131,978 downwards.
GATTTTATTACCGGATTACCTTCAGTGCAATCAAGTTACAACTCCATCTTTGTGGTAGTTGATAGACTAACCAAAGCTGCCCATCTAATTCCAGTAAAAAAAACCTACATTGCAGTGGATGTGGCCAGAGTGTTCCTCAAGGAAATCTTCAAATTGCATGGCCTACCCTAGGAGAATAGTAATTGATCAAGATCCCAAGTTCACGTCAAGATTCTGGACTGCATTTTTCGAAGCAGTAGAAACTTTCTTGGATCTTAGCACAACTTACCATCGCGACCGATGGTCAAACAAAAAGGGTAAACCAAGTAATCGAAGATATACTTTGGTCATGCTGTGGGGCAGGGAACCCAAGAAGCAGCTAAGCTATCTGCACCTAGTCGAGTTCACTTACAATGCTTCTTATCACCGAAGTATCGGGATGAGCCCTTTCAAAGCTCTGTATGGACAAGATTGCTTAAATCCATTAACTTGGTCCGACTCATTGATTAGGGTCGAGATGTCCAGATAGATGTTTGACGACATGGAGCAGCAAATGTAGTTAATTCACAAAGATATAAAAGCTGCCCAGGATAGACAGAAGCAGTATACAGATAAGAAGAGGATAGACAGAAAATTCGAAGAAGCAGATATGGTCTTCATTCAAGTACACCCCAAAAGAAGTTCTCTATCTCTTGGGAAGTACAAGAAGTTATCCCCCAGGTATTGTGGACCATATCTCATTACAAAGAAAGTAGGTGACTTAGCCTACGAACTTATTTTGCCTCCTCATCTCAAAGTACATAATGTATTTCATGTCAACTTACTTAAAAAGTATGTACCAAGCCCGAATCATGTGCTTGATGAGATGAAATCTTAACTTCTTCAACCTAAGGGCAGATGGAACTCCAACCTGAAGAAATCCTTGATGTTCGAGAGAAGGTTCTCAGGAACAGAATTGTGAGAGAATTATTGGTCAAATGGAAGTTCTATCCTTTTGAAGATGCCACCTGGGAGAAAGAAGCTGAACTGTTTTTGCGGGATTACCCCCAGTTTGCGAGATGAGGACATCTCGCATTTTTCAAGTGGGAGAGAATGTAAGATTCCTCCCCAGCCCTCAAGATGTCCAGTATCTTCCCCTGTAATCAATCCCCTTTTCAGTTTAATAAAAGATCTTGTTTTTACCTATTTTGGCTTAGAGAGAGAAAATGTTCTAGAGAGATATTATTCAGTTTTTAGATATTTTTGGATGGAAAAATATCTATTCTTATTAAAATAAATTTCCCCGAAAAAACAGAAATTCAAAAAGAAATTTTAGAAGGTGCATTAGAAATAAATTATAATATGTTCAAAAGGCCTTAGCCTAAGGGTCCAGATTTTCTGAAATTTTTAGATTAAGGTTCCTATGGACCAATAAGATTAATCCAAATGTAGGGAGGAGATAAATTGAAGAAATAAAGAAAACTCCCCCCAAAAATGAGTAAATACTCACATAAGATGAAGAGTGGGAAATACTAAAAAAAAGAAATTTTGACACGTTAGAGTTGGGATTCCCTTCATGAAGGAGGCGCCTATTTCACATGTGTGGTGGAGTTTTAAACTCTCAAATAATGAGATATTTCATCTCTCCTCTCTCCTAATTCAAGTCTAGTTCCAAAAAGTAAGCTAAACTGACAAAAAATGATCAAAAATTGACCAAACTGATTTTGAAAATTTTAGAATCAGTTTGCTTGGTTAGAGGCTCACTTTTTCCTATAAATAGAAGCCTTCCCCTTTGTAGAAGCTTAATAGTGTTTTATGCACTGTTACTCTACTCCTCCCCAGAGCCAAAAACATTGAATTCATTGATAATTCACTTGTTTTTGATTAATCCCTCTACAAAGAATTGGTGGCCACTCTTGATCCAAGCAAGAGTCGAACCCTCAATCCCTCAAGCCAAAGGACAGCTCACAAAACTCCATGTAAGTTAGAAATTCACCTTTTTTAAAATTCTATTTTATGGTTCTCTGATTTCTTGCTTTTTTTATTGTGAAATTGGATGTTATGCCTTGATGGAAAGGCTTACCCCTTCTCTTCATTGTGAATTCAGCCCTTCTTTATCCAAGATGTGTAATCAAATAAATAGAGTTAAACTTTTTGTATTGTTTATTCTTAAAAAAATAAGAATTGATTAGATTAGAGTGCTAAATTCATCTTGGGGTAAATTCTAAGTAGATTTAGAATGAAAAAAATTGAGAAATGGTTAGCCATACAAAGGAGGTTATGGCAAAATTTTCTTAAATTTTGTGGAAATAAGTTTTATCTTTAAGTTATTCAAAAAGAGTAATCCCCTCCATTTGTGTATTCTAAAAGTGTTATTTTCATTCTATGCATAGAAAGATGCATATTGAAAATATTTCTATTATAAAAGTGTTATTTTCATTAGATTTAAATTTTATGCATAGGAAGATGCATATGGGAAATATTTTTATTATAAAAGCCTTATTTTCATTAGAATTAATTTCTATGCATAGAAAGATGCATATTGGAAATATTTTTTAAGCGTTATTTTCTTTAGAATTAATTTCTATGCATAGAAACAGGCATATTGAAAATATTTTTTTAATTATAAAAGTGTTACTTTTACCAATATTAATTTTTATGCATAAAGTGATGCGTAAAAGATTTTTTTAATTATAAAAGTGTTACTTTTATCAATATTGATTTTTATGCATGAAGTGATGCATAAATTTTTTTATTATTATTATAAAAGTGTTACTTTCATCAATATTGATTTTTATGCATAAAGTGATGCATAAAAGATTTTTTTTAATTATAAAAGTGTTACTTTCACCAATATTGATTTTTATGCATAAAGTGATGCATAAAAGAATTTTTTTATTATAAAATTGTTACTTTCATCAAAATTGATTTTATGCATAAAATAATGCATAAAAGTTTTTTTTTAATTATAAAAGTGTTACTTTCATCAAAATTGATTTAATGCATAAATTGATGCATAAATGATTTTTATATCAAAATTAGGGTTCTCTTTAATTTTATGGTTAATTTCCATGAATAATTGATAAATAAATAAGTAAATACTCTGTGAAAAAAATTCTATCGTTTCATATTCACTCGGATGGTAATGAAAAACTCAAAAAAAACTATCAAAGTTAGAATTTCAGATAAATGTTTAAATTATTCTTTATAGGAATTCGTGATTAGTTTAGAAATTAGTTAAGCAAATATTCAATGAATGAAATTCAAAAAAATAGTAATTGAAATATCACCCCTTTTTGAGAAAGATAGTTCATGAAGAACCTTACCAGACTCAAATCCTGAATCAGGCTATGACCAAGACCAAACTCCTTTGAAGGAAAGACGATATGACCAGTTCAAGAAAAATACACTCAAATCACCCACCGAATCTGAAACTAAGTTGAGACCCTTTGATTTTGATCTAAGGATCAAGGTTACAGAATTCGAGGAATTCTGTTTGGAATTCAGACCTACGATCTAGAAGTCTTGGATATACGGATTTAAGATATACTCATTGTATTCAAAAGAAAATCAAAATTGAAAACTTGCATAGAAACCCTATTTTCTTAAAGGACTATCTTACGCTAGAATGCTTGGAGGGAGCATTTGGTATATGTGTTTTTCTAAGGGAAGTTTAATTACAACAGTTGGCAGGGAGTGTTCAAAGGATGGCTCACGCGGCAAAAACCTGCCCAGGTCTTGACCAGCTCGATATGGTGAAAAATGGTGTGCTTCCAGTACAATGGGCGAGGGCCAACGAAGTGGTCCTTGAGTGAAGTTCTAGGATACCTAAGGAGGATCCTGGAGGGTTCTGACCAGGCAATGCACGGGCTCGCGGTACTTAGGACACCCATGCGTATGTCGTGGAAGATATATATGTATAATGATGAAAAAATTATTGTAATATGTTTACTGGATCTCTTTGTGCTGACCAGCTGATGGAGAGTCCAGAGTGATACTTGTTTTTGAGAAACAAGGAACTGGATGGAAATTTTGAGTTATGATATCTATAATCAATAACTGTTTGTTCAATGGATCATTTTATAAGTTCAAGTTTTAAAGAGGAGTGTGTTCATATCTGTTTTAAAGAGGAGTGTGTTCATATCTGTTTTCTAAAGCTAAAGTTAAGGAAGGCATTCAATTATGGGTGGGTGAGTACATGTCTGGTTCTACCAATTCCAGTGGTTGGTGGCTAACCCATGGGCCGGATGGCTGGAATCAATAGAGTTTTAATAATAAAATTGTTTAATAGGAATACGCTTAGAACTCAAGTAGTTAAATAAAAGCTTGAAGACTTCTCAAATGAATAGATTAATGGCTTGACCTAATTCAATTAGGAAAAAAGCGTTGATTTCTTCAAGTTAAGTATATAATAGTTTTCCTTCTATTTGGTTTATTCAAATGAAGGTTAGTTTAGTCTCTTGACCCGTTAGAAAATTTGTTAAAAAAATTCAAAAAGATGGAATTGTCCTCATTTTTCAGGAAAGGAAAATTTTCCTAGTTTCGGTTTTAGAATGACCACCAGATTAGTCTCATGCCCGGACATTCGAGGGCGAGGTCCCGAGTGGGAAACCTTGCCCCACACAAGAGGGAGCTGCTTCCGCTCTGCTGCTGCCAGCAATTGAGAATCCAGTGCGTGGAGGGGACATGGGATCTCACAGATGTGGCATTGATCACATGTTCCAAGATTGCCCAAGACGAGTTGCTTCAATGCAACTTATCTCACAAAATACAACTCTTACTATCTTAAGTGTACAAAATGGGCAATTGTCCACGGTTGAATGTGCTTACAATGCTTACAATCCAAGGCATGAGAAATAGTCAAAAGAAATACAAAAGACAATACCTCAACATGGGTAGAAGAACATGCTTTAAAACAGAATCCAAAAGAAGGAGCAAAACCTTCTAAAACCAAGAAAAACAAAGGACAACAAACTGTCGAAACCAAGGTCGAATTAAAAAATAGCGAAAACGAGCTTGTAGAGGACATAAACCCAAAAGGGGACATAAACATAAAAGAGCCAAAAGCTATACATGATGCAGAAGCATTTGCCTCAAAGACCACCACAGAAACCTTGACGCCCATACTTGTGCAACAGGATACAAAAACCCAAAAGAAAATTCGATCTTGTCACATGGGTAAACATAATGAAAAACTAACAAACCGAAGGAAGTTAGAGAATGAAACAAATTCTAGTACATCACTAAGTGAGGATGAAACAAGTTCTTACTCTTTGCTCAATGCACCACATAGACCAATTAAGAAACTAGAATCCACCCAACCACCCTAAATGGATAATGATGATCACATGACCTATGCAGAATGTAGAAAGTAGGCTCAGGAGAGCATGCTTAGCTTGGTTGAATGTCTTATAGGGTAACCGGTTGTGATTGAGCCTCATAATGCCAAACCTAAAACAGCAACCAAGATACAAAGACTAGAGGAGTACAGCTTTCCCTTCCAAGATGAAGACATACTCTCCATAGAAGAGTCATATGGAACAGATTGTAAGAATTATATGCTTGAGAAAGCACGTGAGGAATTTGATAATTCCCTTATAAGATTCAAATAGTCTCTCAAAACCTCATTTGGAGGAATGCTCTTCTCTCATGATAAAGCCAACATCACATCACCACTTGCACCTTCAAGGGCTCAACCTAAATTATACCAAGACATCAAGTACTCCATAAAACATGACTGTAAGGATTCGCAAGTTTCCAAACAAATCTCATTAAGAATTGTCAGAGGGCCAAGTGTGCCAGTGTACGCATTGGGTACTCTTGAAAAAGCTGAAAGCCAAAATGAGGATGGAAGTGAATGGGAGTATGAAACAAAAAAGGGATCTGAAGCCGAAATAATAACCGAAACACCCATGGTTCTTTTGGAAGATTTTATCATGGTATGGTTGGATTTCCCTACAGGTAATGATGTTCAGCATGCAAATGCGCATTGATTAGCCCTTGACCTAGTCATAACATCATGACAATAAACACTTGGGTGTCATTGGGACAACCTAAACTCATCCCTACAAGCAATAGTCTTGCAAGAGGAGCCAATGGACAAAACATTGAAGTTTCAAGTTACTTTAGATACACTACTCAAACAATCGATGGGGCGATATGGAATTTACATTTAGATACACAATCGATGGCGATATGGAATTTACATTTCATGTTACCCTAGATTCCCTTGAGTATGATGTCGTCTTTGGTGGAACTTAGATAAGTGAATAATTGTATTTACTAGATGAATCCGTGTAAACAATCACCTTGAACACTACTCAAACAATCGATGGCGATATGGAATTTACATTTCATGTTACCCTAGATTCCCTTGAGTATGATGTCGTCTTTGGTGGAACTTAGATAAGTGAATCATTGTATTTACTAGATGAATCCGTGTAAACAATCACCTTGAACACTCCTGCAAGCAATGTAAAATTGCTATTACGGGAGGAAGAGACCTTGCAAGAGCTGGAAGTTCCAACATATCTTACTAAAAAGATCCCTAGGATTCTGGTTGGATTGGAAATTGCAAATAAGATCACCATAGCTCAAGCACATCTTTATCCAGCATGAGAACACAATCTCATGACCCTCGAGCTATGGGATTTGTTAGGTCAACCAACACTCATGACACATCTTGAAAGGATTACCTTTACACAAGACTTGAACATGCCATGTTTGGGGTACTTTGAATATACAATGTATATTGAAACTAATCCCCTCACTTGCAAGTTTTTTGTGGTTGAGTATGTGTTTGAAGCAGATTTGATCTTGGGGCAAAAATGGACTTGCTGCCCAAGCACACCACTGTGCTTTGCTATAGCGATAGAGTCATCATGATGGTCAACGACAAAAAGTTGACAATACCATACTACAAGGAGAGGATCCAACTTTAATGGATATCTATGATGCTAAACACAAAAGAATACAAGCCTCTTCCATAAAATCCCCTCTACACAATGACCTACCATCTATGTCAATGATCGACTCCGATAAAGCATCTACTCCATTAACCCTATCCTCACCTACTATGAAGTTCAATGCCAAAACCTTGCAATCAACAGCTATTCCCGAAGAAGTTCCCACAGCCAACCATCTATCTCTAACAAGGAACTTAAAGGAAAGATCCCGGAGCCTATGCATCTTCATCAATAAACCTCACCAAAAGGAGACAACCACATGCTCAAAGGCCTCGTCATCGACAACCACTCCACAAGAGACTCTAGCCTCATCAATAAACCTCACCAAAAGGAGACAACCACATGCTCAAAGGCCTCGTCATCGACAACCACTCCACAAGAGACTCTAGCCTCATCATCATCAACAATGCCCATGAGTCTCGAACCTGTAGCCTCAGTGCCAACCAAAGTCAAGAAGGGTGGTGTACTCTACCTCTATACTCGACAAGGCAACCATGGGGGGTTGCTTCTTGCTGCTCCATGTCACAACAGCACTCCCCAATGAAAACATAAATCCATTGGTAGATCTCCTATCTACGATACTACCTACCCAATCTTCATATATGTACCCATATAGCTCCAATGGTACACCTGCTGCATAAAACAATGCATAATCAATAGTGGCCCTCAAATACCGAAGTCTGCATCGCACACTGTCAAGATGTGGTTTGCGTAGAGCCTGCATAAACTGGCTCTCTAAGCCAACAGTGTAAGTCACATCTGGCCTACTAATCGTGACATAGATCAAACTCTCCACAATCTTCCTATACATAGTGGGATCCTCCAACACATAACCTGCATCCGCACTAAGCTTGCCATTTTGATCTAATGACACCAAGATTGCATTCAGCCATCCCATACTTGGACAACATGTCCAATACATACTATCTTTGTGACAGGCAAATACCCTCAGGTGTGCGAATGACATCAATTCCCAAAAAGTAGTGCAGATCTCCCAAATCCTTTATCTCAAACTTCCTTTTGAGGGATAAGACTTTTCACATGCTCAATCTCATCCAAGTTGTCACCCCCAACAATAAGATCATCTACATAAATGGTGATCATCACAATACCTTTATCACTCTTGTGCACATATAATGAGTTATTTTGCATTTGCCATATGATGAAAACCAATAGTGATGTCATGCCATGCTCAAAGAGCTTACTTCAGCCCATACAAAGCCTTACAAAGCTTACATACATACTCCGGGTGACGTGTATCCTCAAAACCTAGTGGGGGCTGATCCATATACACCTCTTCTTACAAATCACTATGCAAGAACACATTTTTTACATCCATTTGATGTAAGAACCAGCCTTTAGATGCAGCCACCACAATCACAATTCTCACAATTGCCATCTTTGCAATCGGAGTAAATATCTCCTCATAATCAATCCCATGTGTCTATGCATATCCTTTGGCTACCAATCTAGCCTTGTGTACCTGCTTATGCTACCATCACTATTATGTTTTACCTTATACACCCACTTACAACAACCAATAACTTTTTTGCCTTCATGAAATGGCACCAAATCCCAAGTTTCATTTCCATACAATGCATCTATCTCCTCATCCATAGCTTTCTCCCAACACACATTTCCAATAGCCTCATCAAAACATGTAGGTTCTACATCCTACACAACTTTTTCCATATAAGCATAATGATGTGCCACATTACCATCATAAGTCAACCTCTGCACAGGGTTTTTGACTCTTCTAGTTCTTCGTAACTTTGTATTCATGGCTTTCATAGCCTTCTTCACACCAGGTGTCCTCATTGCTAGAATCCCAAGCTCCATCAAGGCTCATCTCCGAGTCACTAGACTCTCCATCAACAAGAGAATGCCTTACAAAAATATTAGGCATACCAAGGGGCGCAACCACTTTCTCTTTGCTTTTATGTGATGTACCAACAACATTTCTAGGACTAGTATTATGATGTAGCCTTCCACTCCATGGTCTATCAACAGAACCACTGGATGAGGACTCTCCTGGTCTACTCAATGTGACTGTGATTACTGACTTGCATTCTATGCAACCATGTTTCCACTTACATTAGCCCCAACATCATCTTTTTCAACAACATACCATCTACTCATCTCATCAAATACAACATCCCTACTTACCCTCAATTAATGTGTAGTAGGATTATAGCATCATCTCTTTTGCTCAAGGGAATACCTAATAAACATACATTTTTTTGCTTTTGAATCTAGTTTGGTATGCAACTCATCTGGCACATGCACATATACAATACATCCAAAAACTTTTAAGTGAGATAAATCATGTTTCTTGCCAGTAAACTTCTCCTCTGCATTACATCATGTATGGATATAGTAGGAATCATGTTCACGATATAAACTGCTATAGACATAGCCTCAGCCCAATAGCTATGTGGCATATTCTTCTCTGCCATCAATGCTCGTGCTATCTATACAACGTGCCTGTTTTTCCACTCAGTAACGCCATTTTGCTTATGCGGAGTGTATCTACATATAAATTGTCTCTAAATGCCATTCTTTCACAAGAATTCAGAGAACTTATTGGAGAGAAGTATTATCCCTCTCCATCTGACCTTCACATGCTTTTCTGTTTGTTTTTCAACCACCACCATTCTGAAATTCTGAAAATGAGTGAACACTTAGCTCTTCTCCTTCATGAAATACATCCACACTTTCCTTGTGTGGTCATAAATGAATGTTACGTATTACCTGCAGCCACCCATAGACATAGTCTTCACAGAGTAACAGGACCCCATACATCTGAATGCACAACATCTAGTACATTCCTACTCATAGTTTTGTCATGTGGAAATACATTCTTTGTTTGCTTTCCAAATTGACATGCTTCACATACTTTCTCCACACCTTCAACTTTAAACTTAGTTAGCCCTGTCATAATTTCTTTAGTCTGCATAGACTTCATTCTTTGCACATTTACATGTCCAATTCTCTTATGCCAAATGTCTACATCTGCAACAACTCCTAAACCATTTGCAAACATTGTAGCACTCACTTCAGGCATATTTACATTCAAAATGTAATAATTATGCCCACTATGTTGCCTTTTACAACCAACATACAGTTATCTTTAAAGTCTTCTACATAATAGCTCTATCAGGATTAAACCGGACCTACAAACCCTGCTCAATCATCTGGCCAATAGAAACCAGATTCTTTATAATGTTTGAAACATGAAGTACATCTACAAGGTACTTCACCTTACCATCGTGCATCGACAATGGCACATCTCCAATATGGGCAATTGGATGAGCAGTGTCATTCCCTATTTTAACAAAACCTAGCCTTTCAAGACTCTTCATTTCCTTGAACCACTCACCATGACTTGTCATGTGGTTCAAAGCACCTGAATCAACATACTACTATACATCATCCTTACATGCTGCTACATCATTTCCAGACACAGCATTAACCACATGTTGCATAACAAACAACCTCTCATTATCCTCATTATTTTTTCTAGAGGATGCATAGTTGTTTTGCTACACCTTTCTATTTCACATGTCACTCTGATTCTTATAGTAATCTTCCTGCACATGTCCAAGCTTACCATAGTAAAAACAGTCTCGTGTATCATTATGCTACATTTACCAATTACCACGACCTCGTTGGCTCCCCCTGCCTCTAAATTGGCCTCTTCCACCTTTGTGTTGTTGTTGTTATGAATCATGGGACTGTTACTACTCTGCTGACCATACTTCTGATTACCTATTTGACCACCACCTTGGCCATGTCCATGATCTCTCCCTCGTTCTCTACCTCCAGTTATGTTAGAAGGCCTGTTGCTCTGAATTGTTTTTGTTTTGTGAAGATTGTTGATCTTCACCCAAATTATTCTCTTCAATGATTAGCATCATTGACACCAAATCTGTGAAGTTGAAAATGTTCTCCCGAGTCTGAATAGACATCTTGAATGCCTTGTATTGTGGCCTGAGACCACGTAGACACACTTCCACCTTATCATCATCATCAAACACCAATAGATGCAAGGGATTCCACAATGCCCTTGATCTTTAAGGCATAGTCATTCACAGACATATTTTTCTTCTCCACAGTATGAAGCTCATTCTTCAATTGAATCTTTCATTCCTTGGTGTCAGTTTCATACAGTTTCACCAAGGTATCCCATGCCTCCTTAGGTGACTTGGCATCCTGTATATGCCCAATCATAGTGTCCTGTATGCTGATAGAAAGCCAATACATGACTTTCCTTTTTCCTTGATTCCAATCCTTGAATTCTTTTACATCTATAGTAGTTGGATTAATCTCCGGTATCTCTGGTACCTCCTCATGTTCAATGTAGTCCCATTTACCTTTTCCCATTAGAAAATTGGTCAATCTAAACCTCCAAGCATGGAAGTTATTCTTGTCAAGCTTATCTGCAACAATCTGGTTTATTATATCATTCGACATCTTGTCTGCAACACAAATTTATAAAAAACAACACTCTTGTTTGACCTGCATAAACTGCTGTATTCTCTGTGGCAGTATTATACTACACCTAAACTATCATAACCAGTGACCTTAATTTGCATACATACACCCAATGGCAACTTTAAGGCCTCTTTATAGCACACACAGTGTCTACGCCACCAATCACCCTTCCTGGAGTTCCAAAAAAAGAGTTCTACAGAGAATCGAAACTTACCCGAGTGCTCGCCGTGAACACCTACAAATTGAAAAACGGAGGTCCAAACGTGCCCGAAACACATTTTGGCCCGATAAACTTGTCTAATGAACCATATAGTTGCCCTATATCTTTGCTCTAGCAAGAAGAAAGCTCCTCGATCAGAGTTCGTTTGTCGGTGCCTCCCGAAGAGCTCTTGACAAGGGTGTAGTAGCCAACACAAATGTGGAAGAGTAGATGAAGCTCTTATTCTCGTACTGCTTCCTATGCTTCTCTTGCTTGCCACTCAGCCCTTACGATGAACTAGGCTCTGATACCATGAAAAGATGCAAGGGAGAAGAGAGCTTGAGCTCTTGCAAGCACACACACACTCACAACACAAACCCTAGAAGAGAACACACAATGTGAGAGGCTAAAAATTCTTCTTCTTCTTCTTCACACAACAAAAGAGGTCTACAAAGAAGATAAAGTGACTAACACACACAATAGAGTATATGCAAGCGGTCCATAATGTGAACACGCTAAGAGGAGTGGTTAGGTATGGACTAGTCGGTGTAGTCCAGAGCTCCAGAATCTCTGCAAAGATATGTCAATGCCAATTACCAAACCCTCCAATGATGTAAATGTCAAACCGTCATACAGGCACCTCGTGAGTGTCAGTCATGTTGAGCTTAACATCTCAACTAGGGGTAATGTCGATGGATGACAAGGCATGATTGTCATTGATGGATGGTGTTGATAGTGGCCGATCGACCGGCTTTGGTGAGGCATGGGGTGTGGGCACATAGGAGGCTGCCGGTGATGAGGATGGGGCATGAGGGGGAAGGGCAGTCGGAGATGAGGGTGTGTGTATTTCCTCTTGTGGGGACATAAGAGGACTATGGACTTTTGGCCATTGATTTCCATGGTGGGGCTATTTTTTTGTGTGCCAATTGATTTGGCAACACAGTGAGTGGCAATAATCCACTCTTTTCCAATGATAATCCGGCCTTGGAGTGCCCCTGCATCAATGACATGAAATATGCACTCCAACTGGTTATTTCCAATATAATTTTAGGAATGAAATACCCAACACTCATTAGATGCATTTTGTGTGATATTTGAATGTAAGTGTCTTCTTTTGAATGTAAGTGTCTTCTTTTGTCAGTGTGGGTTTTCCAAGTGTTTTTCACGCCTCCAAGAATATGAGATTGGTGTGGACCAGAGGATATATGTGGGCTTGCCACTGTAGTAGACCATTTGCGGTGAGGAGTCTAATCCATATTCTTGAGGGGTTGACTTCTAGTGGTAGTTCAAGAGCAGTGGAAGAATTACTAGTTATTGTGGGGGGTGGTGTGAGAATAACCTTTGTGGAAGTATTTGGTGGGGATAGAGGATTAGAGTCGATGCACTCCCCATCCCAAAGGATCATTGCTACCTTACCTTGGGAAGCTTGAGGAGGGTAGAGTCGATGCACTCCCCGTCCCAAAGGATCATTGCTACCTTACCTTGGAAGCTTGAGGGTTGTCACACTGGAGTTGATTGTACTTATAGCGCTCTAGACCCATCTTCCTCCAAGAATGACTGCTTCCTTTATATCACTTAGGAGAACCACATAGAACTTACAAGCCAATGGGTTAGATATAATATATACAGCTTGTGTAAAGGACCCAAGGCTTTGTATGCATTATCCACCTGATATTTAAACTTTGGCGTGGGTCGTTTAAGAGATGGTTTGCCCAGAGAGACCCATGTTTCCCATGGCAAAAGATTGTGGCTAGCTGTGGGTGACAACAAGGCACATTTTTGTTGCATATTTTTGCCAAAGGGAAAATCTATCCAGACCCAAAGGGTGGTTGTTTCAGGTTGTGGAGCTACACTTACACTGAGGGTGTTAAGCGAGGTAATAGCTTTGTAAGTTAATGGAGGGTCTGGCCACTTGGGAGCACAAATTGTGTGCTGAGTTTGCGATGTGGGAGGGTGTCAACAAGTGTAGCAAGGATTTTAAGCCAATCGTGGTGTAATGGTCAATTCCACAGCCCCATGACATTGGTTACATTGGAAAACATTTCTTTTGAGGGTATTCAACCACTCTATGGGGTCCTTGGCAGAGGAAAAATAGAAGAGGTGGTTTCCCTATGCAGGTGCACCTATAGTGTGCACAAATGGTTTAGGGTCCATGTGAGGCACTGGCAAAGGGAGATGAGGTGTTAGGGGTGCCTTGGGGATGGTGAAGTGCATGGGCTCCACATGTTTAGCAATGGACTTAGTTGGGATATTTCCATGAGCATTAGGGTGTGCCTGGAGAGGCAACGGTTGAAATGGAAAGATTGGTACCGGAGAAGGTCATGGTGGCACTGTGTGTGAGTAGGTAGGGTTTGGGGTAGTGCCACCAATAAGGCTTGGGGCATGAGTAGAGAGGAAGGTAATGTTACAAATGAGCTTTGGTTTGGCATTAGCATGGTGGTCAATTGCATGGAATAACTTTCTTGCATGTTGTCATCGATAGAGATCGCCCATTTGCAAGCCTGATTAAAGGCGGAGGGATCCTTGACCAACATATGGTCGTGGAGTCTTGGATTGTGCAACCCCAAAGGAAATGATCGATTAAGTGTTTGTCACTCAATTTTTTCCTCTCTTCACAATGCGAATCAAGGTACTTAATGTGTGCCATGTAGTCGTGTAATGTTTCCTCGGGTTTTTGTTCCAATTAGAACAGTTGGATAATGAGGCTCCATTTGGGCCCGTAGAGTGCAAAGATAAGAATGAAGGCCTCTCTCATTGTTTTGAAAGTGCCTTTGTGCTGAGGGTCCAAGGATTGGAACCACATTGCATGGCCTTTGGTAGCATCATCAAAAATTTTAAATGCCTGATAGATTTGGTTCAAGACCTTGATGTGGTATACGGGGTCTCCAAGTCCGTGGAATTTCAGCAAAAGTTTGAAAATTTTCTGCCACATAAGTTTTGTATGTGATGTTTGTGGGTGCAAGTGTTGTGACACTCCCCTTCCTAGAGCTTGTGCTAAGCTTTGAATGTCGAGTTGTGATGTAAGGGGAGGTGGTGCAAGGGTGGGGGAGGAATAGGTCCGTGGTGGATAGAGAAGAAGGTATGTGAGTGGGCGTGGGCCGTCTATCCATGCCAAGGTGCATGTATGGAGGGGCCCCACTAGATGAGGGCTCTTCAAAAATTGTTTTGCTCTCACAGCCAAAAGTATGGCATGGTGACCACATGGGAATGTGCAATGGGGGCCCAAGTGCTGCCGAATGCATTGGGGGCACTGGGGGCATGTAACCATGACCAAAAGGTGTCCATGGTGTGTGGGGAAGCTTAAAAAATTGTCAACGATGCGCACATGGGCCCGAAATAGGAGTACGGTCGTACGCTTAGGATTGTACGCCCGTGGCTAAGGTTGGCATGGGCATACGCTTAGAATGGCATGCCCATGGTTTTTTTTTCCGAGAATGGTACGGCCGTACGCTTAGGATGATACGCCTATGGCTAAGGTTGGTATGGGCGTACACTTAGGATGGTACGCTCCTGATAAATTTTTATTTTTTTTGAGAATGGTACGGTCGTATGCTTAGATTAGTATAGCCATATGCTTAGGATGGTATGCCCTAGCTAAGGTTGGTACAGGCATACGCTTAGGTTGGTACGGGCATACGCTTAGGATGGTACACCCATGATAATTTTTTATTTATTTTTGGGTTTCGTACGGTCGTACAGTTAAAAGTGTATGCTCGTGGCCTTAGGTGTGAACGGCTGTGGAAAGTTGAAATTTGAATTTAGATTTTCAAATTTGAATTTCAAATTTGGAGGGAAGTGAGTGGGAGACAACTAAGACCCCCTCATTAATGCTAGCTAGGTAGGTGGGAAAGGGCTAAAGTTAGAGACTACCTCTAAATTAGTGGATTTCTACTAATTTAGAGGTACTCTAACTTAACTAAGACCCCCTCATTAATGCTAGCTAGGTAGGTGGGAAAGGGCTAAAGTTAGAGACTACCTCTAAATTAGTGGATTTCTACTAATTTAGAGGTACTCTAACTTAATTAATAATTAATCTTCTTAATCTCATTATTAATCACTCATTAACCCTCTTCTTTGCTCTCTCATTACTCCTAATTATTGCTGAGGAGTTTAAGCATGGGGATTTGACAAGTGGATTAGCAATGTTTAGGCTAATCTAAAAATGTAATCATCCCTAAATAATCTCACTAATTAGGTCTCTAATTAATCCACTCAAAAGAAGAAATAGATAAAAGAGACCAAATTAGTTCTAATTCTTACTAATTAAGGCCTGATTGGAGTGGACTAAACATAGATTTGGGTCAATGCAAGTGTTTAGAACACTAATGCCACTCCAATTAGTCTAATTACAAGCAAATAGGCTCAATTTTTTGGTTTTTTGCTCTCTTTAAGTCCACTAATCACACTAAGAGATAATTTAGTGATAATTAGTAAAAATTAAGAGATAGTTTATATTTTTGAATTTTTTGATGGATTAGTGTTCTATCTAACAATGCTAACATACCTATGCAAGTATTGCCCAAATTTGCTGACTCGGACAGTGGGGATGCCAATGATTCCATGTGGTTCTATGAATCCATCCTCATCATCAGTCTCATTAGAGCTTCCTAGTTTCACAACCTCTTGCATTCCCACTCTGAGATGTCCTTCCATCCAATCCTTCAAATCTTTCCATAGACTCGAGCCACCTTGGAGTAAGGTGCCAATGGTGATTTGGATTTGAGAAGAAAGGAAGGAGGAGAGACCTGTAATGTGTCTAGGAACGAATGCAATTTCTTGAGCTGGATCACCCTTGCTTGTGTTTAGGCTTTTGCGAATGTAGGGTATCGGAACCTAGACTTCCATGTCCATTCTTTTCGGGTGATCATTATTGGAATTTATGGCCCCTCTACATGGCTTTAGTAGTGGACCTTAGTAGATTATTTCTCTAAGGTTTAGTAGCATGGCTTTAGTAGTGGACCTTAGTAGATTATTTCTCTAAGGGTTAGTAGCTCCTTTTTTGGATGGTCCTATTTTCAGCTTTTTATATGCCTTAGTGGAGAATCTCTACTTCTTGCACTCTACTCTAGGCTTTGGGTGCTCACTTCTAGGCAAGTGATAAGCATCTTGATTAGGATTAGATCCTAATCTCCTCCTTAATCCTTTTGTACTTTAGCCTATTTAAAGGCTCATTATCTAATGAAGAAGACACTCAGCTTTTGCCTTATTCACATTGTCATTATGCTCATATGATTTGTCTTTAGCTAATCTAGCCATGCTGAAGCATAGTCTTGCTTCTTAGTTCTTAATCCTTGCTCTAATCATGTGCTCAATCCATCCTTGAGCTCCCATGTTTTCTAACATGGTATCAGAGCTGTGTAAGTCACCCTCAAGCTGTGTGTAGTCCCTAATCTCATTTGCTAATCATCCCTCATTAATTAAGTCACTTTTACCTCTTCTCACCATAGCCCATCCGCACCCACAGCTGAACATTGCCTTGCTGTGCACAAACCACTTCAACAATGATCAAGCCCTCTTAGGGGCTTCAAGCTAACCCCTAGGCAACCCTCTATGTGGAGGCTCGAAGCAAAATGTTGCTCAGGCAGAATCGCCATCGCCATCATGAAGGAAAAAATCTGGTTTTTTGCAAAAATAGAGCCAACCACAACGAATTGATCTAATTCCCCTTAGCCTCGAGGGTTTTTGGGTATGGCGAACATGCCTGTAGCATCAGATCTGGCTGAAAACGATTGCTTGTAGCTCCTCTAGCACTGTGGCAACTACAGAAGGCACTTTGGTCAAAACAGAGATTAAGTAATGATTTCTTTGCTTAATCAAGTGTTTAGGGTGATGATTATCATGTGGACTCATTGCTATTGAAGCATGTTGAAGCTTTTTTGAAAATGTTTAGTGAAAGACATCCATTCTTTCACTCCAAGGTTACCCCTTCTTCTGCACTGCAAACAGTTTTTTTCCTCTGTTAATCAAGTGATTAATGCTAATCTTTAAGGTGATTTTGGACCATTGAGGGTTCAAACCTACCATTGAGGACTTTCTATAGCTTGCCAAAGGTTCATATCAAGAAAGCCCCTTGATTTGCCCCTCCGACGGTGCTCTATAAATGAGGCTATTTTCTGCTCAAAAACCAAAAAATTACATTCACTAATACCTTGATTAGTGCTAAAAATCATTCAAGGTTTTTAGGGCCATTAATGGTCCATATCTCACATTTGAGTGTTGCTAAACCTCTGTAAAGCATCAAATCAGATTTACCCCTTGATTTGATTGGTCAATTTGTTAATCCAAAATCAGGTATAAATCTGTATCAGCATTGTTTGGGACAATGGGATTTCTGTACTCATCTCAAAATCCTTCATTGATGGCATGCACACCATGCAGACTGAGCTTCATCAAGAAAAGAAAAGATGTCAGCATCATCACAAGAAGGAAGACAAGGACTACAATCCAAGTGGAGAAAAAGCTCTTCATGGATGTAAAGACACAAAGAAGACCAAGAGCACAAAGAACTACACCAACAAAGAAGGATAAAGCACACTTGGTTGAGGAAAAAGAAGTTTTGACAAAGGAAGAAGAAGCAAATTTTGCTTCTATTGATTTTGATTAGGCTTTTTGAAGTAGTTACCTCTGAGCACCACATGATGTAGCTCATGTAACTTTTTTAGTAGTAGTAGTGGGAATTTTTGGATGGTTACCTCTGAGCACCACATGATGTAGCTCATGTGACTTTTTTAGTAGTAGTAGTGGGACTTTTGGATGGTTACCTCTGAGCACCACATGATGTAGCTCATGTAACGTTTTAGACATTTGCCTCTTGGGAGGGAAAATCTTTTTGGTTAGTCCCATAGTTAGTGTTTGGAACATGGGAGGGTATTTTGGTATTCCTTCACACTTCTTGGATGCTCTTGCCTTATTTTCAGGCCATGTTGAGGTCTAGGGAGGGTATTGGAATTTATGGCCCCTCTACATGGCTTTAGTAGTGGACCTTTAGTAGTGGACCTTAGTAGATTATTTCTCTAAGGTTTAGTAGCATGGCTTTAGTAGTGGACCTTAGTAGATTATTTCTCTAAGGGTTAGTAGCTCCTTTTTTGGATGGTCCTATTTTTAGCTTTTTATATGCCTTAGTGGAGAATCTCTGCTTCTTGCACTCTACTCTAGGCTTTGGGTGCTCACTTCTAGGCAAGTGATAAGCATCTTGATTAGGATTAGATCCTAATCTCCTCCTTAATCCTTTTGTACTTCAGCCTATTTAAAGGCTCATCATCTAATGAAGAAGACACTTAGCTTTTGCCTTATTCACATTGTCATTATGCTCATATGATTTGTCTTTAGCTAATCTAGCCATGCTTAAGCATAGTCTTGCTTCCTAGTTCTTAATCCTTGCTCTAATCATGTGCTCAATCCATCCTTGAGCTCCCATGTTTTCTAACAATCATCTCTCATGTTTTTGAGATACTCCACAATCGAGTTTCCCTATTGATGAGGGGTATCCATAGCTATTAGTTATCCCATTTGAGGAGGTCTCTCCAAGGGGGCTTGGTCATCGAGATCTCTATTATATTCTTGGGTTTCCTTACTTGGTCTTATGTCACGGATAGGATGGCATTCTTCAAGGTGCCTTGTTTGAGGTTCCTTTTCTAATTGAGCTTTGTAGTCCTTCCTGAGCGATCTTCAGCCTTTCTTTCTCTTCAATGGGGTTTGGATATTCAACAACTTCAAGGTATCTGATAGGGGTCTATTTGTCTTCTCACAAGAGGGGTTGAAGGTAGCATCTTCTCCTCATCATCAGATGAGAAGGTCGACACATTGGTGGTTGTCCCATCATCGGACCCACTCTTTATGACCACTCGGCTATCCTCTTTGCCCATCTTCTTGGCCTTTTTCTTTGTGCCTTGTTGCGCATGTTTGTTTCGAGACTTCCTTATGGGATAGAATACTTGCATCTCCTGAGTGTTCTAACTTTGCAAGGTCGATGCCTCAATGGTAGCAGCATGAGTTGCGGCCCTTCTTCTACTCTGCCTTTTGGTAATTGTATTAAGAGGCACCATATGGATGAAGCCATCAAGATTGTACACTTAGCAAGTTAATGCTGGTGCTAGGATTAGCCTCATGTGCTTGCCCCATTGTGCTTGTTCTCAGTGGTGGACAATCCTTGTAAATATGGTCTATTCCACACCCTATGCATAAGGGAGTTAAGGTGGAGGTACTCATAGGAGTACTAGCCATCTCTTTTTTGACCGGAGACTTACCTAGTTGATGAGGTCTTGCATAATGATAGCATTGCATAGATGATCGTTTGGCCATGTTATTCAAGTCTTGTCCATGGGGTCGGGGTTGCTATAGGTACATTGGGTACATCTGTCCTCCCTCCATCACATAGTGACTTAGGATCTTGGAGGCCCTCCATCACATAAAGTGACTTAGGATCTGGGAGGGTGGACTATTTGACTCAAAGGGCTCAAAGGTGGTACTCTTATAGCAGTTTCCCCCTCATCACCTTCATCAAAGATCTTTGTCAAGGTGAACTAGCAAACAGGGGTAATTTGAGGTGATGGTGGCAGTTGTGGTGGTAGTACTGTGGTGGTAGTAAAGGAACTTTGGGTACCCTAAGAATTCCTCTTCGAGAGCCACTTCATGGCTTGGTTAAGGTGCATTGTGTGGCAAGGCCAGTGGTTTTCTAGGGTTTAGAGGTAAGGCTTGGGGTAGCGCTCCTGATTGAGTGGCTCTTTGGTAGTAACAATTGGTGGTCTCATGATTACCCCATCTTTAGTAGTAAGTGTAATAGAGAGTGGGTTGAGGTCTCAAATGTGGCCACTCCATGCTTGTATGACTAGCTCGACAAATTGGGCACCATACTAATTCTCTCATTGGGTAATGATGGGGTTTCCTAGCTCTCCATCCTGGCCTTGGCATGTTCTCCAGTGTTGGGTCATTTGTCGCATTAAGGCTACGAGCGAGGAGAAGAGAAAGAAGACCATGCAAGGGTCAGTTTAGGGACTAGCACACTTAGCCACCCTAATAAGGGTTAACTCCCTTGTGTGAGGCCACTAGGGGGCTCCCACCACCATTTGTGTCACTTAAGTGGAGCTTCCACAAGCTAGCTAGTGAGCAAAGAGAAAGGGAGCTATGGAGAGCTCAACCTCTACTCCATACCTTCATGTGTGCAAGAGTGATATGAGGGAGAAGACAAGAAGAGGGAGAAGAAGAAGAACCAAGACAAGAATCCATCACCTACATGCACACACCAACAATCAAGTAAGTAGGCATAAACCTACATACACACACCAACAATCAAGTAAGCAGGCATAAACCTACATGCACACACCAACAATCAAGTAAGTAGGCTTAAACCTACATGCACACACCAAAAATCAAGTAAGTAGGCATAACCTGCACACACACCAACAATCAAGTAAGCAGACATAAACCTACATGCACACACACCAACAATCAAGTAAGCAGACATAAACCTACACAAGCCTACCACCATAGCCACAAGAGAGTTAGAGAGAGAGAGAAGGAAAACTCAAATGGGATAATGGGATTTTCCCTTTTCATATTTCATAAGTCACTTATATACATGAGCTCTCGTTTTTTACAATGGCCGGCCGCTCATTTAACAATTGGGGGCCCAAAACTGATTTCCTAGCTCTATGTAAAGCTAGGCTTATTCTTGTGGGCCGGCATTACACAAATCATAAGCTCAGTCATCCCATACATATTTTACATGAAGCGTTTAGCACGGTTACATAAAATGAGTTACGAGAAGCGTAACCACGCTTAGAAATAATGTTACAAACTCCTAGATGGAATTTAGGCAAAAGTTGATCATCGCGCTCAGTTGTTCACTTGTTGGTGTGCAGTGAGAGTTCAAGTGTTTTGTGCGCAATATGTAATCTTGAATAGATTCTCTTTGTTTTGGTAGAGATTACTGAGTTGAATTGCAGCACTCCACTTTGCACCACTTTGTGCAAATTTGGGAATGAATAGTGTTTTGAATGTATTGAGGTCAACCTTCTCCTCAGGTTGTTTTAACCCATGATACCGTTGTCCATCTCTTCCATCTAGAGTTATACTGAAGGCATGAATTTTAGTAACATTATCGAATTCCTTGTAGGTTTCACATACTTGTTCAAACATCTCTAGGTGTTGGATGGAATCACCATACCCTAGAAACTTCATTAACAATTTTGCAATGTGCACTGGCTTAACTTGTGTTGCTCTTGGTTCTCTTGCTATTGCAAGATCTTGTGCAACCCCCCTTCCCATTTCTCTCACCATGCCTAAAAGGTCCGCCACACACTGTGTCCAATGGTGTAGCTAGAGGGGGTGCGTATAAATATTATCCATGAGGTGGGGCAACATATCCGGTAGGGTTACCGACTATTGGTCTAGCATGTGCTCGTGGAATTTTTCCTATTGGTCGTATAATTGGAACAAAGGGTGCTGGGAGAATCTGAGATGCTAGTCCTCAGTCAGCTCTTTTTGCATGAGGTGGCGCAGTGTTTGGGCCTTTAACGACATTTACCATGGTGTGAGACCCCGCACCCTCCGAGGTTGCTGGCGATGGAAGAAGCGTCAGCTTCTCATGTGGGGCAGGGATCCACACTCGGGGCTTCACACACGTATATCCGGACAAAAGACTAGCCCGGCAATTCCTCCTAAATTGAACCTGGAAAAACTTCCCTCACCCCCAGAAGGCACGGGTGATTCTGCTAGGAAAATCATCTAATGGGAGAATTGATCTAACGAGTCAAAGTCTTAATCAACCAAACTGATCCGATCGAACCCAAAAGTCACATGGTTAGATCAAGGAAGAGACTTGCACTTGGTCCATAGAATCACCCCTTTTTTCCTCCTTTAGCAAGGCACAGCCACTGATTCCCTCCCACACAACAAGGGTCTTCCTAGGACTTAATATAACTAACGTAGCTTAATCGTAACTATTTGTATCGCAAGAATCCCCTGATCTAGCCTAACCCCAACTGGAGATGTCCTCATCTTGCAAAGTGGGGGTAATCTTTTACCATCTCTTCTTCTTTCTCCCAGGTGGCATCTTCTAGAGGGAAGAACTTCCACTTGACTAAAAACTCTCTGCTAAGGACTCTGCTCCTGAGAACCTTCTCTCGAACATCAAGGATTTCTTCAGGCTGGAGTACCATCTGACCTTGAGTCAGAGAAATCAATTGTTCATCTCGTTAAGCACGTGACTCGGGCTGTTGGGTACATATTTCTTAAGCAAACTGACATGGAATACATTATGTACCTTGAGATGGGGAGGAAAAAGAAGTTTATAAGCTAGATTGCATACTTTCTTTATAATAGCATACGGTCCATAGTATCTTATCTGGGAGAGAGCTTCTTGTACTTCCCTAAAGATAAGGAACTTCTTTTTGGTGGTACTCGAATGAAGACCATATCTGATTCTTCAAACCCTCTCTCTGATCTCTTTTTATCTACAGCATACGGTCCACAGTATCTTATCTGGGAGAGAGCTTCTTGTACTTCCCTAAAGATAAGGAACTTCTTTTTGGTGGTACTCGAATGAAGACCATATCTGATTCTTCAAACCCTCTCTCTGATCTCTTTTTATCTACATATTGCTTTTGCCTATCTTGGGCTACCTTAATATCTTTACGGATTGATTGCATTTGCTAGTCCATGTCATCAAGCATTTGTTTGGACATTTCAACTCTGATCACTCTGATCAATGGGCCGGACCAAGTCAATGGTGTAAGGCAATCTTGTCCATACAGAGCTTTGAAAGGGCTCATCCCAATGCTTCGATGATAAGAAGCATTGTAAGCAAATTCAACCAGGTGTGCAAATGGCTTAACCACTTCTTGGGTTCCATGCCACAGCATGACCAAAGGATATATTCTATTACCTGATTCACTCTTTCAGTCTGGCCATCTGTTTCGGGGTGATAGGTTGTACTGAGATCCAAGAAAGTTCCTACTGCTTTGAAGAATGTAGTCCACAATTTTGATGTGAACTTGGGATATCTGTCACTTACTATCCTCCTGGGTAAGCCATGCAATCTAAAGATCTCTTTAAGGAAAACTCTGGGGATGGCAACATCCACTGCAGTGTATGTTTCTTTCATTGGAATCAGATGGGAAACTTTGGTTAGTCTGTTAACTACCACAAAAATGGAGTTGTAACCTGATTGCACTGAAGGTAGTCCAGTGACAAAGTCCATACTGATACATTTCCACTTTATCTATGGAATGTCTAGAGACTGCAGTTTTCTTGGCATCTTGACTCTCTCTACCTTGACTCTCTGACACATTAATAAGCATTGTCGCACATGATCAAGTACATCCTTTTTGAGTCCTAGCCAGAAGAAGATTTTCTTCAAAGACATATAGGTTTTTATAAACCCTGGATGTCCAGCTATCAGGCTATCATGGGCTTCTCTCAGAATCCTTCCCTTTATTCCCTCATCATTGGGCAGATTATTATAATACATGCATCCGTCATGTACCCAAGAACTCGACTCATTTCCTGAGGAGTCTTGCTTTCCTACATCAGAAGGGTAGCAATAGGGGCAAAGAATTTGTCCTGCACGATTCTCTCCCTTGATTCAATTATTAATGGATTTGACACCACTGTAGTTGCAAGCAGGGAGGCTTTTTTGCTAAGCGCATCTTCCACTACATTTTCTTTCCCTGGCCGATACTTGATTTCAAAATCAAATTCTTGCAGGGTCTACATCCATCTTCTTTGACACATGTTAAGATCCCTTTGGGTGAAGATCCACTTCAGACTTTGATGATCTATCTCATCAAGGTGAACCTCTGTGGTCCCAAAAGATAATGTCTCCACAACTTCAGAGCATAAATTAATAAGAGTAACTCCAAGTCATGGATGGCATAATTTCTCTCATGTGTTCTGAGTCTTCTGGATTCATAGGCCACTGCATGACCTTCCTGCATAAGAGCACCACCTAAGGCAAACCCACTGGCGCATCAGTAACTACCTCAAAAGGTTTGGTAAAATCTGGCAATTTAAGGACATGGTTGGTTACTAAGGCTATCTTCAGCTTATCAAAGGCACTCTGACACATTGCAGTCCACTGAAATAGGGTACTCTTCTTGTGAGAAGGTTAGTTAAAGGGGATGCTATCTGAGCATACCTGGGTATAAAGATTCTATACCATCCGGTTAATCCTAGGAATCCTCTGACTTCCTTTACCGTCTTGGGTTTTGGCCAATCTATGACTGCTTGGATATTTGAGGGGTGAGGAGAAATCCCATCTTTAGACACTATGAATCCCAAGTATTCCACAAAGAAAGAACACTTGCTCTTTTTTGCAAAGAGTTGGTGCTTCCTTAGGATTTCCAGGACCTTACACACATGATCTTCATGATCTGCAGCATTCTTTGTGTATACTAAGATGTCATCAAAGAAGACAAGAACAAAATCATCTATTCTCTGAGAATATCCTGCATAAGATGATTAAACATCGTCGGGGCATTAGTCAATCCAAACAGCATGACTGTGAACTCATAATGCCCATAGCGAGTGTTAAATGCTGTCTTCGGGATGTCGTGTTCCTTGATTCTTATCTGGTAGTACTTGGATTTGAGATCTATCTTTGTGAACATTTGGGTTCCACTTAACCGATCCAGAAGTTTATCAATCCTAGGGATAGGATACTTATTTTCAATTGTTAACCGATTCAATCCTCTATAGTCAATACAGAGTCTTAACAACGTTCCATCTTTCTTCTTCTGAAAGAGAATGGGCGCACCCCAAGGCGAGACACTGGGTCTGACGAATCCCTGCTCTAACAGTTGTCTTAACTACTCCTTAAGTTCTATGGCTTTAGGGACTGGCATTTTGTATTCACGCTAGGCTATTGGCTGAGCTTAAAGAATCTTTCCACCCCCACTGGCCAATTCCACTTGCATAGGTTTCCCTGATTTTTGATTTAGGACTAACTTACGCAAACATCTTGGGGAAATAAAAGAATGAGTATTGCCTAAATCAATCAAAAGCTTGAATTGCTTACCCTGGTACTCTGCTGGAGTTTGGAGAACTGAAAAATTGATGATTCTTTCCCTGATGCTCAATTGCGGCATAGATCTATCCTTTTTCTTCCTCCACTTCTTCAGCTATAGTGACAGCTGTAGCTGCTGTAGTCTGAAGTGGGACTCTCTCTCTTTGGTTACCCCAATTCTAGGAGGGAGTTCGGAGACTACTTTGCATGGAGGTTGTAGGTTGAGCTGGCACTCTTCTGGGGTTACCTTGATTTTGGTGCGGGGGATTGATTGGACAAATACTAAGGAGTCTGTCTCTGAACTCTGGGACCCTGGCTTCCTTGGCCCATAGAAGGAGATGGGCAATCCTTGAGCTTGTGCCCAAACCCCTGACAACCAAAACACTTGTTCTCACTTCGAAGCTCTTCCCTCTGCATTCTTGAAAGAGCCGGAGTTCTTGAGAAAGACCTTCGAGGAAAAGGTCTTCCTTCATTCCCGAAACTTCTTGACTCCAGATTCTAGTTGGGACCTTGGTGTCTCTTTGGAGGTGGAAAGTTGGAAGAATTTCCTGGTGTTTGGAATCTCTTGAAGGATGAGGGAGTTGGCTTTGGCGGGACTTTAACGATGAAGGCTTTTGCGAAGTCCTTTGCCATTCTTATAGCTTCAACAATGGAATCTGGCTTTGCATTCTTGTCCAGGGTGTCTAAAGGTTCATTCATTCCCTGAATGAACCTGGCCATGAGTTGCTCTTCATCTAGTGGTGGTGAGTACTTGTTTGAGGAGAAGAGCAAATGCCTGGTGATATTCTTCAATAGTTTTGCTCCCCTTGTTTAGCTCTAAGAATTCATTCATCTTGGTTTCTAAAAATTCGGGGGGACAAAATCTCTTCCTTAGATAAGCTTTGAGATCATTCCAGACTGGGTATTCCTATCTAGATGGTTGGTGTTGCAATGGTTTCTCCATGCCACCTTGACTGTTTCCACTATCTTCAGCCTAGCGAGAGCCATTTTTCACCTCTCACGTTATATCCAGTGACATCAAAATATTCCTCCATGGCTTCGACCCACTTCTCCATAGCCTCGCCCAAGTTCTCCCCTTCATCCTTGAAGGGTCCTGGCTGAGTTCTGTGAAGAGCCTTGCGAACGTTGCGAACGTTGAGGTCAAGCTCTTCCTCATCAATGAGAGGATCTGGCTGTCGGCCACGGTTTGCTCGCCTCATTTAGATTTGAGAAATGGGCAAGTAGTTTACTGGCCGCCATTCTCACAATGGTGGTCCAACCAAAAGTATTCGGTTTACTTCTAACTTTGATTCCTAAGGATTTTCTTTAGATAAACATCTACTGAACTTCTAACCGTAAGGGAATTCTAACTTTCTATTCCTTCCTAACCACAATAAATTAAGAATTAGTTCTATATGAGAATATCGGGATTTTATAAAAATACTCTTCTTCCATTAATCCAATTTTGGGTAAATATTAATTTGGTGATTTACCCACATAAAATATCTAAGAATATTCTTTCCACCAATTTAATTATCATTCCTAATTTTCTAGGTGGAATTATGGTGAAAATCCCACTTTTGTCATCAAAATTAATTTAAACCTTTCTCTACTTAAAATACCATAAAAATTCCTCTTTTAATTAAATACAAATATCCATTTTTTTGAATATGCTTAAAATTTCTCTTTTTGCATTGAAGTGATTGAATTTCGAATGCCATGGAAATTTCTCTTTTATTATTTAAAAAATTCTTATACATAAATTAAATTTATCAAAAATTTCTCTTTTTTAAATTAAATAAAATATTTATTATTTTGAATATGCCAAAAATTCCTCTTTTTTCATTTAAATGATTGAATTCCAAATGTCATGGGAGTTCCTCTTTTATCATTTAAAAATTTCTTATGTATAAAATAAATTTATAAAAAATTCCTCTTTTTCTTAATTAATTAATTATGCATAAATATAAAAAGAAAGTATTCTTTCTTAAATATGATCAAAATCATTCTTTTTCCTTTAATTTTTTAAACCTACAATATGGTAGGAGTTCATCTTTTAGTATTATGCATAAAAATAAGATATGTATTTTTTTCAAAAAATTTTGCCATAGCTTTGCTGCTATTACTGATAATTTTTAATTTTCCTAAAAGAATAAAACCTTGTAAATATGATAGAAAATCTAATTTTAAGCTTAAATCTAAACTATGAATTTAAATCCTAATTTTAATCATAATTATAAACTTAATTATGATTATCTCACTAAATTAAGCTAATTCCATTATTCCTCTTTTCCCAAATTGATAGGATAATCTATTTCTCATTTAGAATAAATCAAAGTAGTTTTTAACTACTTATAAATAATCTAAAAGAAATAACCATTATTTTGTTAACACAAAATCATAAAAATACCATTTTCTTAATCTCTAGCTTATCAAGCCTAGAGTTTGAGAGAGAAGCTCCAAGCTTCCCAAAAGTAGAGAAAAATTAAGGGATAATAAAAAATATGATTATTTTAATGTAATACTGGCATAGTATAGCTCATAGATGAGAATACAAAAGAATGAGGGTCTATTTATAGGTGAGAGAGGTCACTAACTGAGTCCAATCGGGTTCTAGAAATTTTTAGCTTTAGTTTGATTCAATTTAGACAAGATTTGGACCAGTTTGGCTCCCTTTTGACCCAGTTTGATCCATGAGAGATGAGAGATAAAAAATATCAAATTTTTTTGAATTAAAAAATCCTTCCACACATGTGAAAGAGGCGCCTACCTCAAAGGTCCCCCTCTTTTTACCAAGGTGTCAAAAATTCATCATTTCTCCAAAATATCTCATTTTTTAAGTAATATCTCTTAATTTTTAACTAATAAACCTTGTACTCAGTCAACTCTTCATCTTATGTGAACATTTACTCATTATTTCTTATTTTCTTTTATTCTATGGATTTATCTCATCCCAACACTTGGATTAATCCTACTGGTCCATAGGAACCTTACTTGGACTATAATCCAGAAATTTCTGAAAATCTAGACCCTTAGGCTAAGGTCCCTTATATCATTTTTAATTGATTCCTAGTGCACATTGGAGAATTTATTTTGAACTTCTGTTTTAGGAAAATATATTTTAAATATTAGAAAAATTTTTATATCTAAAAATATCTCAATATTGAATTACCTCTCTCTAGAATTTTTCTTCTCTCTAGGTAAAAACAAGGAAAAACAATATTTTCTTGCATTCTGAAATAGGGAATGATTATAGGGGATTGAGGTAAAAGCTTTTTCATTATTCAGGATGAGGAGGAATCTTACACATGGGATGTCTCGTAGGTGCCAATGGTACTGTGAGAGTTGGGTTTCTAATTTCTCTCTACGTTTCTTCAACTTGGATGGCTTGCATGTGGGAATTGACCTCAGCGAAGAATTCTTGGGCTTTCATCAACTCTTCAAGATCCTTCATTGAAAAGATTGGGCGATTCAATTCTTGTTCTTCCCCATCTTGAGGTGGTGGGTCACTGGCCACTGTATGCTCAGGAGAAATGTGGTATGCAGGTTCTTGTAGGTCTTGAACATAGTCTTCTACTTCTTCCTCATTTACTAGGGCAAGAGGTGGGACATATGTTTCATTCTCTTGTTATGAGATTAGGGCAGTTGTGGTACTCTTTCCTGTTGTAGTAGTTGTTTTTGTGAATACCCAATGGTTGTGCCTTGAAGCCTGAATTGATTCCATAGCATAGATGCAGATGTAGGCTCTCTCATAGTAGTAAAGATTAGGGCAGTTGTGGTACTCTTTCCTGTTGTAGTAGTTGTTTTTGTGAATACC
Source organism: Cibotium barometz (assembly GCF_041138505.1). NCBI lineage: Eukaryota > Viridiplantae > Streptophyta > Polypodiopsida > Cyatheales > Cibotiaceae > Cibotium > Cibotium barometz. The sequence goes on along the minus strand of NC_141061.1, from coordinate 42,102,564 downwards.
CAATGGTTGTGCCTTGAAGCCTGAATTGATTCCATAGCATAGATGCAGATGTAGGCTCTCTCATAGTAGTAAAGAAGAGGGGTTGGGGATTTTCATACTTTGTTGAGCTATATGTGGAGATTTCTAGGTACAAGTATGAGCTAGCCATTCACGTTCTGCTTTGTCGTACTTCTTATTATAATAGCTTTCAATCTCTTGGGTCACTCTTTCCTAGGAGGGATCAGCGGTTGGGGTGTGAACACCCATTGGATTTGCAGCGTTTCGGTCCATATCAAACCGAACCATTCTTGTGTGCCTTAATGGTAGAAAGGGTGGACCAGTTTCAAGGTCAAGAGATTGAGGTACAGTTATCAATTCCCATCACTACAGTGGTTGGGCGACCCATGGGACTGGCTGGACTGATGGATAGGGCCCTAAAATGAGACTCAATTCTGTTATGGTACGATAGATGAAGTAAATCCCGGATAGTAATTGTTCTATGGAAAAGAATCAACAGCTGTGCCTCTCAATGAGGAAAAAAGCGTTGGCCTCTATGATCCAAGTGCAAGTTTCTTCCTTGATTTGGCCAAGTGACTTACAGGTTTGGCCAAATCAGTTTGGTCACAGTGATGACCTTGACTACATTAGAGTAGAAATATCCTGGAGGAATTGCCCGTGTTTTTCGAGCGAGGGAAGATTTTCCGGGTTGGTTTTGGAAGAACCGAGGGATTAGTCTCTTGTCCGGATATCCATGGGCGAGGCCCCGAGTGAGAGACCCTGCCCCACGCAAGAAGTGCTACTTCCACTACTAGCACCCCCGAATTCGTTGCGCGGAGGGGGCAGGGATCTTTCACCAGGTTTTGTTGAAACAAGGGATGACACTGCTCATCCGATTGTCCATGTTGGAGATGTGTCATTGTCTATGCATGATGGTAAGGTGAAGTACTTTGTAGATGTACTTCATGTTCCAAACATTACAAAGAATCTAATTTCTATTGGCCAAATGATTGAGCAGGGTTTACAGGTTCGGTTTAATCCTGATAGCTATTATGTAGAAGACTTTAAAGATAACTGCATGTTGGTTGCAAAGGCAACATAGTGGGTAGAATGTTTACATTGAATGTAAATATACCTGAAGTGAGTGCTACAATGTTTGCAAATGGTTTAGGAGTTGTTGCAGATGTAGACATTTGGCATAAGAGAATTGGGCATGTAAATGTGCAAAGAATGAAGTTTATGTAGACTAGAGAAATTGTGACAGGGCTGCCTAAGTTTAAAGTTAAAGGTATGCAAAAAGTATGTGAAGCATATCAATTTGGAAAGCAAACAAAGCATGTATTTCCACATAACAGAAATATGAGCAGGAATGTACTAGATGTTGTGCATTCAAATGTATGGGGTCTTGCGAAGACTATGTCTATGGGTGGCTGCAAGTACTACGTAACATTCATTGATGAGACCACACGAGGAAAGTGTGGGTGTATTTCATGAAGGAGAAGAGTGAAGTGCACTCATTTTTAGAATTTTAGAGTGATGGCTGAAAAACAGACAGGAAAGCATGTGAAGTGCCTAAGGTCAGATGGAGGGGGAGAATACTTCGCCAATGAGTTCTCTGAATTCTTGGGAAAGAATGACATTTAGAGACAATTTACATGTAGATACACTCCACAACAACAAAATGGAGTTGCTAAGAGGAAAAAAAGCACATTGAAGAGATAGCACAAGCATTGATGGGGGCAGAGAAGAATATGTTGCATAGCTATTGGGATGAGGCTATGTCTATAGTAGTTTATATCATGAACAGGACTCCTACTATGCAGTCATACATGATGAAATGCTAGAGGAGAAGTTTACTGGCAGGAAACCTCATTTGTCTCACTTGAAAGTTTTTGGATGTATTGCATATGTGTGTGCCAGATGAGTTCCGTACTAAGCTAGATCCAAAGGTAGAAATATGTGTGTTTATTGGGTATTCCCTTAAGAAAAAGGGATATAGATGCTATAATCTACTACATGTGCAAGCTCCACGAGCATGGCATGACAATATTACTGAGTATCTTGTCACTATTGGTTTTCATATGGCAGATGCAAATCACTCTTTGTATGTGCGCAAGAGTGATAAGGGTATTGTGATCATCACCATATATGTAGATGATCTTATTGTTGGGGGTGACAACTTGGATGAGATTGAGCATGTGAAGAGTCTTCTCAAAAAGAAGTTTGAGATGAAGGATTTGGGAGATCCCACTATGTACATGAAGATTGTGGGGAGTTTGATCTATGTCACGATCAGTAGGCCATATTTGAATTACATTTTTGCTTAGAGAGCTAGTTTATGTAGGTTTCGTGCAAACCACATCTTAACAGTGTGCGATGCATACTTCGGTATTTGAGGACCACTATTGATTATGCATTGTTTTATGCAGCAGGTGTACCATTGGAGCTATATGGGTACACAGATGCAAATTAGGCAAGTAGCATCTCAGACAGGAGATCTACCAATGGATTTGAGTTTTCAATGGGGAGTGCTGCTATGACGTGGAGCAGCAAGAAGCAGCCCATAGTTGCCTTGTCGAGTACAGAGGCAGAGTACAGAGGAGCTACAGTGGCAGCATGTGAGGTAGCTTGGTTACGCAAGCTACTTGCTAATTTGGGGTTGCATGTGGAGAGAAAGGTTGTCATATATTGTGACAATCTTAGTAGTATACAGTTGGCCAGGAACCCAGTTTTCCATGCACATATGAAATACATTGAGGTACATTACCACTTTATCAGGGAGAGAGTCTTGGCAGGCAACATCGACTTGACCTATGTCAGCACACAAGATCAGGTCATTAACATCTTCACGAAGGGCTTGGGAGCTGAGAAGCTACATAAATTTTGAGATATGCTTGGAGTTCATGAGCTAGAGTTGAGCTTGAGGGGAAGTGTTGAGCTTGAGGGGAAGTGTTGAGATGTCAAGCTCAACATAAGCTGACATTCACGAGGTGCTTGCATGATCGTCGTTCGACATTTACATCAATAGCGGGGTTGGTAGCTGGCACTGACATATCTTTGCCAGAGATTCTAGAGCTGGACTACACCGACTAGTCCACACCTACCCACTCCACTTAGCGTGTTCACATTATGGACCGCTTGTATATACTCTATTATGTGTGTTAGTCACTTTATCTTCTTTATAGACCTCTTTTTTTGTGTGAAGAAGAAGAAGAATTTTTGCCTCTCACCTTGTGTATTCTCTTCTAGGGTTTGTGTGAGTGTGTGTCTTCTCCCCTACATCTTTTTAGGAGAACCAGGGATGGTAAGGGAATTATTTCAAGTACCCTAAGAATTCCTCTTTGGAAAACTTCTTGGCCTAGTTGAGGTGCATTGTGGAGAGCAGGTGCTGGCAAGGCCAGCGGTGATTATCTTGGGTTTGCAGTAGGCAAGGCTTGAGGTAGAGCGTGGGCTTAAGCAGCCCCTTGCTGATAGCAGTTTGTGACTTTTTGATTGCCACATCTTTAGCAATATGTATAATAGAGGGTGGGACGGGATCGCAAATGTGGACACTCCGTGCTGGTATGGTTAGCTTGACAGATCGGGCACCATACAAGCTCCCTCTTTGGATAGAGATGGAGTTGGCCGACCCGATCTCGACCTTGGCTAGTTCTCCAATGTTGGGTTATCTGCTACATTAATGTAGTAGCCAACTACTCAACTTGCCATCCAGATGTGGACTCCTTGCTGTTTCCATCAAGTTTTGTGCTAGTGGTCTTGAATGAGGCTTCTGATGTACCCTCATGAAGTTCTAGGGAACATGTTTCCTTGAAGTTATCCTTAAAGTCCATAGCACTCCTACAACATTGCTCGAAGGAGGTATAGGCCAAGGCATACAATGAATTGTGTAAGGGCACATCATCCAAACCTTTCAAAAATCTCCCCATTAATATCTCATTGGAGAACTTATCTCTGGCACTGTGAGTAGGAGTGGAGATATCTAACTCTGTTGATATAGTCTCGGATGGTTTCACTATCCCCTTATCTAACGTTGTGTAGTTGCTCCACCATACTCCATCTGGTACCTTGGCAAGAATATCCTACCTTGAAGGCCTCTTTCAAGGCTTCAAAGGTGGCCTTGTCCTCAACTTTCAAGGACCTAAACCATTGGCTTACTTTACCATCTAGGGTGAGGCCAAAGGCACTCACCTTAACTTGATCTTCCACGTGGCCAAAGGCTTCACAGATTTGGTTGAACATCTCCAAATGTGGGATGGGGTCTCTAGTCCCATCAAATGTGGGATGGGGTCTCTAGTCCCATCAAATTTAGTAATTAGCTTTAAGATGTTTGTGGGTTTATTCCACTCTAATATGGGGCTAGGTGCTGTTTCCATTAAGTTTTGTGCTGGTGGTCTTGAATGAGGCTTCTGATGTACCCTCATGAAGTTCTAGGGAGCATGTTCCCTTGAAGTTATCCTTAAAGTCCATAGCACTCCTACAACATTGCTCGAAGGAGGTATGGGCCAAGGCATACAATGAATTGTGTAAGGGCACGTCATCCAAACCTTTCAAAAATCTCCCCATTAATCTCTCATTGGAGAACTTGTCTCTGGCACTGCGAGCGGGAGTGGAGATATCTGACTCTGTTGATATAAGCTTGGATGGTTTCACCATCCTCTCTGTTGATATTTGACTCTGTTGATATAAGCTCGAATGGTTTCACCATCCCCTTGTCTAACATTGTGCAGTTGCTCCACCATACTCCATATGGTACCTTGGAAAGAATATCCTACCTTGAAGACCTCTTTCAAGGCTTCAAAGGTGGCCTTGTCGTCGTCAACTTTCAAGGACCTAAACCATTGGCCTACTTTACCATCTACCCAAAGGCACTCACCTTAACTTGATCTTCCACGTGGCCAAAGGCTTCACAGATTTGGTTGAACATCTCCAAATGTGGGATGGGGTCTCTAGTCCCATCAAATTTAGTATTAGCTTTAAGATGTTTGTGGGTTTGTTCCACTCTAATCTGGGTCTTGGTGCTGGTTGGGAGCTAGGGCTAGGGGCGTAATGCTCGTAGGCACCCCTCTCCCTATTTCTATTGCTAATCTTAACATTTTTGGTGTTAGCCTTGCCATGGTTGGAGCAGGTGTTGGATGATGAATAATTGGAGGAGAAATGGGACCATGAGGATAATAGACCATTAAAGGCCCTTGTCTTATGGGTGGGTTAGGTTGTGCCCATTGTGGTCCCATGTGCGGTACCCTGGGTATGCTCCCTGTGGTGGGTATGATAATAGACCATCGAAGGCACTATGAGTGGGTTAGGTTGTGCCCCTTGCGGTCCCATGCGGTACCCTAGGTTTTTCTCTCTATGGTGGTGGGGTACTGTTGATATATAGGTGGACTGGGCTGATGTGATGGGACCAGGTAGACCCTTTCTCTCTGGTATGATGTTTCTGGTCCTTGGGAAGATGGACCTAGCCCTAGGTTTTGTATGGGCCCTAGGTTTTGTATGGGTATTTGGGCCCTATATGAATCAGCCACTCCTAAGACAGGTATGGCTCTCCAAACTGGTGGTTTAGTCTAGGTCTGATGGTTTTCTCTCTACCCTATTTCTGATCTAGGATCTAGAGATGGCGTGGGCTCACTTTCTTGTTGATGTTCCATACCTCTCGCCTTGGGTTGCTACTCTTCTGATTGTGTATTTCCCATGATAAAGTTATGGAGCCTCGAAGCAAGGCTTCTCTGTGAATGTGTGGGAGAGGTAGGATCTTGCTCTTCAATAATAGGTGGTCTATTCATACACTGAGGTTCGGGTTCTCCTGTCTTGAGATCAAGAGTTTCTCGTCCTATGCTGGGATGGTCTTCGTTGTCACTGGTGCTGTCAAAGGCGAGCACCGTTTGGCTCCACACGGTATTGACCAATGCATCTAACCTTATGAAAAAGGGAGCTGAGGGAGAGTTTACATCATCAAAAAGAGGGTTGTTCTGCACCAATTTACCCAAACGTAGGTGCATGGAAGTGTGGAACTATTGTACAGAACCCCCCATATGAAAAATCCTTTTATGGGAATGGTATGGCCATACACTTTGGTATGGTACGGGCATACGCTTTTGAAGGAAATGGGCGTACGCTTCTCAGGGAGGAGTAGATGGCATGGGCGTACTCTTCCTAAAGGACACGGGCGTGGCTTAAGAAGAAGTAGGCGTGCGCTTTAAGATGGAGAAGGTACAGGCCTGGCAGGTGAATGGTAGTACGAGCATAGAATGTTTGCCATAGGCATACGCTTTAGACAGGACAACTAGTACGGGCATGGCACAAGTGGGACGACCATATACTTTCTGGAGCTGGGGCAAAAGCGAATGACATGGGCATCGCAAAACTGACCACAGATGTGGCAAATGAGATAAATACTTTGGAACGAGCGTACCCTTCGGGATGGAATGTCCATGGCACAAATGGAAACGATCGTGGCACTATCAGATTTCATAGATTTTTCAGAGAATTTAAGGTTGTAGGTCTGATTGCCACCTATTATATGCCCTGACAGTGTAGTTGTACCCACTTGGTCAAATACAATTAAATGTACTTTATGCCCACTTAAAGTAAATATTCTATTTACTGCCACATTCAAGGCTGGAGATTTCCTAATATTTGGCCAAAGAAAATGGTATAGGTGTGGCACATTTGCCACGGCCGTGGCATGTGGAAGGAACATCCATTCACTTCTTAGAAAAGTATGCAGAATGTGATTTCCACCTTGTTTCCCTCTCAGATGCTTGCAATTTCAGGTATCTTCCCAATAATTTTTTGGATTTTTTATTTTAATAGAGAGTTAGAGCTAGTCTCAAGCTATCTATTGATGCCTACAATGCTTAAACATGGTGAACTGCAGGCGTGAGTAAAGGGGGAAGGAAGCCAATCCACGATGCACGAGGACGAAGAAAGGACGTTAGAGCTAGTCTCAAGCTATCTATTGATGCCTACATGGTGAACTGCAGGCGTGAGTAAAGGGGGAAGGAAGCCAATCCATGATGCACGAGGACAAAGAAAGGACTAGAAACAAATTCTCTTATCGCACGGTGAACTAAAAGCACGTGTGGGGAAGACGGGGCAAAGAGGAGGACCGAAATAAAAAAAATTAAAATTTAAACAAGGCACGACTATATATAGATATTATTAGGGCTGACATCATACATGTGCGACGGAAGTGAAGGTCTAACATCATCGAAATGTGCCATTGTGCCACGTGTAGGGCTGACATCATCATCGGAGTGCCATGTTGTAGTAGGGCTTATGTCATCCTTGCAATGATGACACGCATTCTATGTACACATGTTGTACAATGGCCACCAGGTCATCTCCATTGCTTGATTTTTCATGCTTGATTTTTCAAATCCCTCTAAATGACCCTTTCAATGAAGCTCCATCACATCTCATCGTTGAACTCGGTGTGGACCAATAGCAATAGGATATAGGAAAACCCAAGCACCCTTGCGAAATGCCTCTCTCACCTAAGCACCATCATCGTCCCTCTTATTGTACAGTGAGATCTCCTCAATCTCATCTTTTGGTCTTCTTCATGGTGCAACCATATCAATTGTGAAGCTATAGTAGTAAGATTAGGGTTGGGCAAATGAGATAGAGAAAGAAAACGTGAAGATGCTCTGCAGATTAAGGTTTTAGGCTTGATGGATATTAAAGAGATTGAAGAGAAAGGGAGGAAGAGTTTAATTTGGACGTTCAAGAGGGAAAGCGGACTTGAAAATGAAGTTTTTGACTACGATGAAATTTGAGATAGGTTTTTTGGGGGAAAAGTGAGTCTTGGGGGAATCTTGAAAATTTCAAAATTTTAAGGATTTTTTGAGCTACAAAAATGGTGGGACCATACCTACCCTAAACCCCCTACTTTTTTAAAGGAACAAGTGTAATTATTAGTACTAAAAACGTAGTCCCCCTCCCTACAACCTAGTCTCCCTCCCTATATTCAAAGGAGACCAAATGTGCACAATCCTCTATTCCTATTGGTCCGTTGCTAATTACTTTTATTAGCAAAAAGCCCAAAATATGTTCAAATGCCCCCTAATGTATGATGGAAAAGGTATGGGGCTGAAAGTGACCTTCAAAAGGTACTTTTGGAGGTTACATATGATTGAGGGACCCTTTTTTGACTAAAAAATGTTAAATTTTAAAAAGTTCAAAAAAATCCTAATTTTAGGGTCTCTTTTATCCACATCTTTCAAATTTGGGGAAGAGAGAAGTGTGTGACCACATAAATAAGGCAAGTGGTCCAAGGAATCTCACACATAAAAAATTCAAAAATGAGAATAGACTCTAGAAATAGTGGTAACTTTTCTAAAAAGTGAGTGGACCCTAGAGTAAGAATAGAAGGAGAGGATCCAGGAGTTATTAGTCCAAAAAGGGACCCAAAAGTAGGGTATTCATTAGCTTGTCTCCTACTATGGAGCCAAGTTTAGCATTCTAAACCTAAAAAAATTAACAACTTAAACTAATCCTTATAGGGCCCTTTTTGTAGTCCATATTTTTCCTAATGACATACTTATTGAAAGATGTAAGCCAACTAAATTGTAGAGGACTTTGGGTAATTGGATCGTGTGGATAAATATACCCCTCAATCCAAAGATGGACACATTTTTTCCTTGCATTTCTCTCTTGTTGCTCTAGCTCTGGCTGCTTTTCACTTGTTGTTGTTCTCTTGTATAGTAGTGCATACTTGGGAGTGAATGTCTCTCTTCCTGTTTCGGCCTACATCCTAAAATTAGCATTTGGAAAAAACACAATTATTAGCCAAAAATTAGCTTTGGACACAATACAACTATTAACAAAAATTAGCTTTTATACATTTGTACAACCCAAAAATTTAACAAATAACACAACTTTAACCAGAAATAATATTATTGAGCACAACATTAACCAAATATAACTTCAATATAGATGTTCAGAATAGGAAATCAAACGTCATTAAACATAACTATTAATCCCAAATTAGCTTTTATACATTTGTATAACTCAAAAGTTAACAAATAACACAACTTAAATGAGAAATAGCACACTCAAAAAATCACTAATGAACAATCCAAATAACATCATTAAACTCAACTGTTATCTTCAGTTTCACACATGACTAAATCACATTGGTCAAAATAGAAAAGAAAACATATTAACTCAAACAAAATTAAACCATAACAAAATAACATAAGAGATAACAAGATGGACATACCTCCATTGCTCTCTTGTTCTTTGATTCTTTTGCAGAGATTAATGAACATAAAGATGATTGAAGGGGAAGATGAATATGTGGTTCCAACTAAATGGAACCAAATAATCAACATACCCTTCAATTTCTTTGTTACAGAAGAGAACAAACCTCATTATTGAGAAGATCTCAAGTCATTAATGTGGTTTAGGATGGAAAGAAAGCTTTTAAACATAGCTACTAAAGAAAATAAACACTGATTTGGATTTTCTTTGTATAAAGGAGGGAAAGTGAAAAACCTAAAGCCATATCTCATCAAAGCATACTAAAATCGCCCTCACTAAAAACCCTATTTTTCTTATTCTAAAAATATAAAGAAGTCTCTAAATGAAGAAAAAATTCATAAACCCCTGTATACTTAATGAAAAATGATGAAACTTAACAGCCACACTCTTAGAGCATAGATGTAAGCGGGGATAAAAAGAAATTCAAAAAATGTGATGTCTACATCAAGTTATTTTATTTTTTATATTCTCCCATTTTTTAAAAACGTGAATGCAATCTATTTTGAAGGATTTAGAAGTTGAAAAGTTATGTGGGTATTTAAGAGTGTCACATATTAGATGCTTCACACTTTTAGATCAAATAGAATATTATTATTTCAGATTTGAGAATTTTGAGGAGAGGACAAGTGGTCCTTACTTTGGACATGGGTCAATAATACAATAAAATAATAGGTGAATCTCTTATAAAAACAATGTAAAGAAATCTCCTTGATTCTAAAAGAGGAAAGAGAATGGCAATATTATAGCATTTTTTCACCACTTTTCCTTGATTCATGGAAGAGAGAGAAAGCCCTTAAGGGGGAAAATGGAGAGTCCATATTTCTTCTAATGCTAAGTGTGAGAAATGGTGTGATTCACATGGTTCCACTCAATGTAATAACAAGGCTGCAAGCAAAGAATAAGGGTTCCAAATAAAGGAAAATTAACAAAAGCCAGTGCTGCTCAACCCGAGTAACAAAAACAACAAAACCTTTACCCCCATAACCAAACCTAAAACCACCAGGCACACTTGAAAGCGTGCAGCTAGAACCTTAGGTGAAGGCCAGGAAGAGGTCTTAGTTAAAAAGCGGCTCAAAAGACTCTCTAGCTTCTTAAGAAAAATCCAAAGCCTTGCCTCATCAGAGAACATCCCCAAACAAGCTCGAAGGAAAACTTGATTATCCTAATCCCAAAGAGTGTATTGAACAAGACCAAGAACTTGTCCATCAACTCCAACAAGAGATGGAACCAGTGCTTGAGAAAGTTCAAGATTACCCTACTTTCATACCCTCACCAACCCTGCCTAATCAAACCCTGACTCACAAGCCAAAAATTACCACTCCTCTCTCCAAAATTTATTCCAAGCTCCATTAGAACCACCACCAAATGTTACCAATGCAGAAACTAAGGACAAGGAAAAAGAGAATGATGAGTTATCAATGGACCAACACACCCTATTTTCACAAGTAAGTTTCTAGACGATATAGAAATGCAAGAAATTGTAACAACCAAGGACATAACATGCCTAACAACTTTTCTATCCAACCATATCCAAGTCCCGATCGGAACCTTATTAGCAAGGAAACATGCATTTGTGGGAGGATCTTAGAGACTGGTGGATGGAAGGAAGATTGAGAGCCTATGTAGCCGAGCAGGAGGAGTTTGATGATGACTCAAGTTCACAAGCATCTACATCACCTAAAAAAATAATCTTATAACAAATTTAGCACCAACAAAATCTTGTGTGCTATATTGACTAAGATAGTAAATGCCAAAAGGAATGATTGGGAACAAAAATTACCAGCCACACTTTGGGCTTACAGAACAACATACAAAGTGGCCACACTAACAACACACCCTTATGGCTCACTTATGGTGTTGAGGTAATCATGCTAATGGAATACCTTGTTCCAAGTCTTAGAATCATAGTAAGTCACAAATTGCCTAGCCACCCTCTAGTTAATTTACCAGAGTGACACATTGACCTCGAAAAACTAGAGGAACAACGAGCCAATGCAGTTTATAGCATGATGGTAGAAAAACTACATCGTAAAAAAGCAGAGGTTTGACAACAATCTTCAAGATAAAGACATATCCGTAGAATGTTGTTCCTCATTTATAGTGTAAAAAATAGTTTAAAAAAATTAAAATATAGAGGATTGGGACCCTTTAGAGTTGTTGCTATCATACCATAGTGATTGGTAAGGCTCGCCACCCTTGACATAGTTGAAATGCAAGAGCATGTGAATGGTAGCAAATTCAAACACTGCAATGGACCCCTAATGCAAAATGAATTAATATAATTGCACAAACAAAAAAAAAGCTAAAAAAGAATCTGAACTTGGGAAACAAAAAGCCAAGCTAAAGGCCTTTGCATGATTAAAAAACATAAAAAATCAAAATCCCTAAAAAGAACAAAGATTTATGTTCACATGGTCAATCTTACAAGTGAGATGGAAACCAAACCTGTTATCAAACTAGCTCGAATTGAGTTGGAATTTCCACAGAAGGATCACCTTGCTATGTGGCCTGCTCTTATTGATACTACAGGGGATAGTCACAACTTGATGTCATGGGAAACATGGGTATCCCTTGGTCATCCACAATTGACACAAGAAAATGCCTACATTAAAGGAGTGAATAACAAGAAAATGATTGCCATTGGGAGTCTAAAAGCAAACATAATTGCTGGTTCTAAACCTTTGGTATCTAAATTTTTCATCACACCAACAAGCACTATGTAAGAGTCTCTGATCCTCGGAAGGGAACTGATGGATACTCATGAATTTGCCAAATCAAGTGGCCTTTGAACCAAGCGACCTTAGAGTTATCCATGGGAAAAGTCACCCTACCTCTATCCCTCATCACATCTCATCCACTCGCATCTACCCATTTTCACATCTCATCACACCTCATCCATTCACATCACATCTCATTCATTCACATCTATCCTATTTCACAAGACATCTCATCACATCTATTCACATCACATCACATCCTATTTATCCATTCATTCACATCTATCTAATTCACATGTCATCACATCTCATTCATTCACATCCCGACTCACATCACATTACATCTCATCCATTCATTCACATCTATCTGATTCACATGTCATCACATCTCATTCATTCACATCCCGATTCACATCTCATCCATTCACTCAAGGACCGCTTCGTCGGCCCTCGCCCATCATACTGGAAGCGCACCATTTTTCAACCATACCGAGGCTGGTCAAGACCTGGGCAGCAGGCTTTGTCGCGTGAGCCATCCTTTGAACACTCCCCGCCAGCTGATTGCAACCGACTTCCCGTAGAAAAACATATACCAAATGCTCCCTCGAGTTACAAGAGTATTTCTTAAATTAATATCCCCAAAACTTCTTGATTGGAATTCTGAATTTCATACCAAAATTCCTCGAATTCTATAACCTTGATCCAGAGATCAATTCGAAGAGTCTCAAACTTAGTTTTAGATTTGGCGGGAATTTTGAGTGTATTTTTCTAAATTGGTCACACCTTCTTTCCTCGAAACTGACGAAAGAGTTTGGTCTTGGACATAGTCTGATTCAAGGGTCGAGTCGGATAAGATATTTCTTGAACTATCTTTCTCAAAAAGGTTTGATAATTTAGTTACTATTTTACTGAATTTCTTTCTTTGAATATTCACTTAACTGATTTCTAAATTAGTTACGAATTCCAATGAAGAATAAATTAATCATTTATCTAAATATTTCAATCTTGATAGATTTCTTGAATGTTCTTTTTACAATCCGTGTGAATATAAAACGATAGAAATTTCTCTCTTAGAGTATTTAATTATTCATTTATCAAATACTCAGAGAGTTTAAAATAGAATTTAAGAGAATTCTAATTTTGATATAAAAATTCTTTATACATCTATTTATGCATAAAATCAACTTCAATAGGAGTAACACTTTTATAAACAAATCCTTTTATGCATCTTTTTATGCATAAAAATCAACTTCAATGGGAATAACACTTTTATAAAAAAACTCCTTTTATGAATCTATTTATGCATAAAAATCAACTTCAATGGGAATAACACTTTTAAAATAAAAAGAATTTCTTTATGCATCTATTTATGCATAAAAATCAATTTTTATAAGAATAACGCTTTTATAATTAAAAAAATCCTTTATGCATCTTTCTATGCATAAAAATCAAATTTAATATAAATAACACTTTTATAATAAAAAAATTCCTTTATGTCTCTTTCTTTGCATAAAAATCAAATTTAATAAGATTAACACTTTTATAATAAAAAAATTCCTTTTTGCATCTTTCTATGCATAAAAATCAAATTTAGTAAGAATAACACTTTTATAATTAAAAAAATTCCTTTCTGCATCTTTCTATGCATAGAATCAAATTTAATAAGAATAACACTTTTATAATAAAAAAAATCCTTTATGCATCTTTCTATGCATAAAATCAAATTTAATAAGAATAACACTTTTATAATAAAAAAATTCTTTTATGCATCTTTCTATGCATAGAATCAAATTTAATAAAAACAACACTTTTATAATAATAAAAATTCCTTTATGCATCTTTCTATATAAAAATCAAATTTAATAAGAATAACACCGTTGTAATTAAAATAAATTCCTTTATGCATCTTTCTATGCATAGAAATCCTTTGTTAAAAAATTCCATTATGCATCTTTCTATGCATAGAAGTCAAATTTAATAAGAATAACACTTTTATTAAAAAAATTTCATTATGCATCTTTCTATGCATAAAAATCAAATTTAATAAGAATAACACTTTTATTAAAAAAATTCCATTATGCATCTTTCTATGCATAAAAATAAAATTTAATAAGAATAACACTTTTGTAATAAAAAAATCCTTTATGCATCTTTCTATGCATAAAAATCAAATTTAATAAGAGTAACACTTTTGTAATAAAAAAATTCCTTTATGCATCTTTCTATGCATAAAAAATCAAATTTAATAAGAATAACACTTTTATAATTAAAAAATCTTTTATGCATCTTTCTATGCATAAAAATCAAATTTAATAAGAATAACACTTTTATAATAAAAAAATTCCTTTATGCATCTTTCTATGCATAAAAATAAAATTTAATAAGAATAACACTTTTATATAAAAAATTCCATTATGCATCTTTCTATGTATAGAAATCAAATTTAATAATAATACTTTTATAATTAAAAAAATCCTTTATACATCTTTCTATGCATAGAAATCAAATTTAAGAATTAATATCACTGATATCCATGCATATTCATAGGTGAATATGTACATGGAGTAATTAGAATATTTCTTTTAGATGCCAAAATGGTGGGAATTACCATTTTGGAATAACATAAAAATAAATTTTCTTTTTCACAAAATTTTAGAAAATTTTGCCATAACCTCCTTTGTATGGCTAACCATTTTTCATTTTTATCTTTCTCCACTTATCTTAATTAACCCAATTTAGAACTATAGAACTCTAATCTACATAATTTTCTAAATTCAAGAGAGTAAATAATAAGAAGAGTTTAATTAATCACTTAGTTAATCTTTCTAGGATTAAGAAAGGTTGAAATGTAAAGAAGAGAAGGGGTTGGCCTTTTCATCAAAGGCATAGCATTTGAATTTAATTCAATCATTTGCAAAATATAAAAATCAAGAAAACCATAGTTTATCTATTAAAATTTGTTAAACAAAGTAAGAAAATTAGCTTACATGGAGCTTGTAAGCTCTCCTTTGGCTTGAGGGATTGAGGGTTCTACTCTTGTTTGAAGCAATAGTGGCCACCAATTCACTTTGGAGAGGATTAGGCCAAAAACAATTGAATTATTAAAAAATTCAATGTAGATGGCTGAGGGACGACAGGAGAGTAACAGTGCATAAACACCATTAAGCTTTTACAAAGGGAGAGGCTTCTATTTATAGGAAAAAGTGAGCCTCTAACCAAGCAAACTGATTCTAGAATTTTCGAGATCACTTTGATCAATTTTTGTTGACCATTTTTGGGTCAATTCAGCTTACTTTTTGGATCTAGTTTTGAAACAAGAGAGAGGAGAGATGAAAATATCTCATTTTATTGATTAAAAATTGGGGGTAATGATGAGAAAAAGGCACCTACTTCATGAGGGGAGACCCCCACACTGAGGTGTCAAAATTTAAATTTTTAATTCTTTTCTTTGGTCCTTAGTCCACTCTTCATCTTATGTGAGCATTTACTCATTTTTGGAGGTTTTTCTTTTATTCTTCAATTTATCTCCTCTTCCCTACCCTTGGATTGATCCTATTGGCCCATAGGAACCTTAATTGGACCATAATCCATTTTTTTTTAAAATCTAGACCCTTAGGCTAAGGTCCCTATTTTCAATTAATTCCAATTGCACATTGGAAAGTTCTTTTTGAATTTTTGTTTCAAGGGAAACCATTTTAGACACTAGGATGATTTTTATATCCAAAAATATCTCAATTTTGAATTACCTCTCTCTAGACATTTTCTCTCTCTAGGCCAAAACAGGGTAAAACATGATCTTTCTTTTATTTGAGAGAGGGAAATAATTATAAGATCAGAAGGGGAGGTTCTTACACCTGCACACCTCAAAAGCTGGAGGGAGGAATCTTACATCCTACCCCACTTAAAAAATGCGAGATGTCCTTATCTCGCAAACTAGAGGACAACTCTTTTCCTCTAGATCCAACTGATTCTGGGGTTCCTTATTTATATTCTGGTGAACCCAATAGAATCCTGGGATAAAGATCTCTTATATAGAACTCATCATCAGATAACAATTTCATTCAGATCATATCATTCATATCCTTAACACAATAATGATCCATTAGACCGAAATTTCCATCTGAACATTCCTCCACGGGAATTTCAATTATACAGGTTTTTAATTTGTCATCCCTTATCTTGATCCACTGAGCAATCTGTCAGCACAATCCACTAATCTCATAATGATTTGCTAAAGTCATTATTGTCATTCCAGTTACGAACATCATCACAGGGACTCGTCCCATTCATCCTCATTGTGGTTTTGCTCAACTTATCGCTTTTCAACCAAAATTAAGAAATCATCATTTTTCCATTAGAATCCAAATCAACTCTCATCAGTTCTTAAGCAAAATTTTAAAATCATATCAACCACATTCGAATTCATCATCTGGATAGCATTTTTGCTTATAATTTCAAGGTCTTAGATTTACTCGTATATATTTACAGTTATATATTATAATTTCAAGGTCTTAGATTTACTCGTATATATTTACAGTTATACCCTCGGTATATACGGGTAGTCACGGTCCTTGGAATTTTAAGGTAAATACCATCATATCTAGGCCTCAAGCAAGTCAGGGATTCCATACAATTGCGGTACTTCCATTTGAAGACCCAATTATCTATTTATGAATCTTCATTCTGAATATCAATTTGTATGAATTTCATCACATAATTACACCCTTTTACTGCTACTTCATAAATTTTTGACATTTTTGGTTTCTCGGTTGATCCACTTTAGCAAATTCGCTCTGATAGCTGAAAGATGCCTATCCCCTCTGCGTAGTAACAAATTCTAGGGTGCTAGTAGCAGAAGTAGCACTTCTTACACGGGGCAGGGTCTCTCACTCGCGGCCTCGCCCACGTATGTCTGGACAAGAGACTAATCCCTCGGTTCTCCCAAAACCGAACCCAGAAAAACTTCCCTCACTCGAAAAGCACGGGCGATTCCTCCAGGATATTTTTACTCTAACGTAGTCAAGAGCCTTAACTAACTGAATTGATCTGACCAAACCCATAAGTCCCATAGTCAGATTAAGGAAAAGAATTTCACTTGGATCATAGAGACCAATGCTTTTTTCCTCATTAAGAGGCACAGCCGTTGATTCTTTTCCATAGAACAATTTTTATCCAGGATTTACTTCATCTATCATACCATAACATAATTGAGTCTTATTTTAGGGATCCATCAGTCCAACCTAACCCCATCCAGACCCGTGGGTTAGCCAACCACCCAACCACTGTAGTGATGGGATCCATTTAAGAATTTGGTTAGGTTTTGTCCCGGGTACCAGGGAAAAGAGTTCCTAGGCCCCCTAGTCAGATATTCATGTAAACTTAAAACTAGTCACACCACTTACACACCCAATATGGAATTACCTTTTCACAGATTTAGCTGTCTTTAAAATAATCTTTTAATGAAACTAGAGTATCACTGATCATAATCCTCCAAAATATCCGGTTGAATCCTAATTTCTAATTTTTTCTTCACATCGGTGTACCTATGGCATCATTGGCAACCAAAATGCTCACCACCTGTCCACTCAGGGGCCTTTTTGATACTTCCTAGCTCATACTACCCGAAAATATATTCACTTATAAAAATCAAAATGGAATCTCCGTTGAAGATCAGCAAGATCAACCAACAGATCCATATAAAAGAGCCATGGACTCATTCGTTGAGGACCAGCAAGGTCAATCAATCAGATCCATGCCCAAATTTAGGAAACAACTCTTACTCCTTGTTCCAGTATCTTCCACGATGCATGTGTGGGTATCTTCAGCGACCTAGAGCCCGAGCACCGTATGGTCAACACCCTCTAGGATCCTTCACAGGTCACCTAGTGCTTCACTCATAGGCCGTTTCCTTAGAGTAAGATTCCTCCCTTCAGCTTTTGAGTTGTGCAGGTGTAAGAACCTCCCCTTCTGATCTTGTAATTATTCCTCTGAGAAATAAAAGAAAGATCATGTTTTACCCTATTTTGGCCTGGAGAGAGAAAATGTCTAAAGGGAGGTAATTCAAAATTGAGGTATTTTTGGATATAAAAATCCTCCTAGTGTCTAAAATGATTTCCCCTAAAACAAAAATTCAAAAGGAACTTTCCAATGTGCAATTGGAATTAATTAAAAATAGGTATAAAGGACCTTAGCCTAAGAGTCTAGATTTTAGAAATTTTTGAATTATGCTCCAATTAAGGTTCCTATGGACCAATAAGATTAATCCAAATGTAGGGAGGAGATAAATTGAAGAATAAAAGAAAAACCCCCAAAAACAAGTAAATGCTTACATAAGATGAAGAGTTGACTGAGTACAAGGTTTATTGGTTAAAAATTAAGAGATATTTAGACGAAATGATGCATTTTTGACACCTCAGTGTGGGGATCTCCCCTCATGAAGGAGGCGCCTATTTCACATGTATGGAGGAGTTTTAAACTCAAAAATAATGAGATATTTTTATCTCTCCTCTCTTCTGTTTCAACTAGATCCAAAAAGTAAGCTAAACTCACCAAAAAATGGTCAAAATTTGACAAAACTGATCTCAAAAATTCTAGAATCAATTTGCTTGGTTAGAGGCTCACTTTTTTCTATAAATAGAAGCCTCCCCCTTTTGTAAAAGCTTAATGGTGTTTATGTACTGTTACTCTGCTCCTATCCTAAGCCATTTACATTGAATTTTTTTAATAATTCAGTTGTTTTTGGCAATCTTCTCCAAAGAAATTGGTGGCCACTCTTGCTTCAAACCCTCAAGCCAAAGGAAATCTTACAACTCCATATAAGCTAAATTTTCTTACTTTTATAATTTTAAATCTATGGTTTTCTTGATTTTCTTGTTTTACAGTTGCTTGAATTAAATTCAAATTCTATGCCTTTGAGGAAAAGACCACCCCCTTCTCTTCTTTACAATTTAACCTTTCTTAATCCTAGAAAGATTAGTTAAATGATTAATTAAACTTTTCTTATTGTTTACTCTCTTGAATTCTAAAAATTGAGTAGATTAGAGTCCTATACATCTAGATTGGGTTAATTTAAGTTGAAATTAGAATGATAAAAATGAGAAATGGTCAGCCATACAAAGGAGGTTATGGCAAAATTTTCTAGAATTTTGTGAAAAAGAAAGTTTGTTATATGTTATTCCAAAAGAGTAATTCCCACCGTTTGTGTATTCTAAAAGAAATATTCTAATTACTCCATGTACATATTCACCTATGAACATGCATGGATATCACTAATATTAATTATTAAAATTGATTTCTATGCATAGAAAGATGCATAATGGAAATTATTTTATTATAAAAGTGTTATTTTTATTAAATTTAATTTCTATGCATATAAAGATTCATAATGAAAAATTTTTTATTATAAAAGTGTTATTTTCATTAAATTTGATTTTATGCATAGAAAGATGTATAAAGGATTTTTTTATTTCAAAAGTGTTATTCTCATTAAAATTGATTTTATGCATAGAAAGATGCATAAAGGATTTATTTTTATTTCAAAAGTGTTATTCTCATTAAAATTGATTTTATGCATAGAAATATGCATAAAGGATTTATTTTTATTTTTAAAAGTGTTATTCTCATTAAATTTGATTTTATGCATAGAAAGATGCATAAAGGAATTATTTTTATTTCAAAAGTGTTATTCTCATTAAAATTGATTTTATGCGTAGAAAGATGCATAAAGGATTTATTTTTATTTCAAAAGTGTTATTCTCATTAAAATTGATTTTATGCATGAAAAGATGCATAAAGGATTTATTTTTATTTCAAAAGTGTTATTCTCATTAAAATTGATTTTTATGCATAGAAAGAGGCATAAAGGATTTATTTTTATTTCAAAAGTGTTATTCTCATTAAAATTCATTTTATGCATAAAGGAATTATTTTTATTTCAAAAGTGTTATTCTCATTAAAATTGATTTTATGCATAAAAGAATTATTTTTATTTCAAAAGTGTTATTCTCATTAAAGCTAATTTTTATACATAAATAGATGCATAAAAGAATTTTTATAAAAGTGTTATTCCCACTGAAGTTGATTTTTATGCATAAATAGATACGTAAAGAATCTTTATATCAAAATTAGAATTCTCTTAAATTCTATGAATAGATGTAATGTGATGTGATGAGAATCAGATAGGTGTGAATGTGATGGATATGAATAAATGTGATGTGATGGATGTAAATGGATGTAATGTAAAGTGAATAGATGGATGTAAATGGATGTGATGGATGTGAATAGATGTGATGTGAAGTGAATCGTGATTTGAATGAATGAGATGTGATGTGAATCAGATAAATGTGAATGAATGGATGGATGTGATATGAATAGAGGTGATGAGATGTGATGTGAATTAGATAGATGTGAATGAATGGGTAAGATGTCATGTCATGTGAATCACGATGATGTAAATGAATGATATGGGATATGAGTGGATGATATGTGATAAAAATGGATGTGAATGTATAAGTGAAGAATGGATGTGAATGTATATGTGAAGAATGGATGCGAATGTGTCTGTGAAAGAATGGATGTGGTTATGTATGTGAAGAATGGATGTGGATGTATGTGAAAGAATGGATGTGGATATGTATGTAAAAGAATGGATGTGGATATGTATGTGAAAGAATTGATGTGGATATGTATGTGAAAGAATGGATGTGGAAGAGTATGTGAAAGAATGGATGTGGATATGTATGTGAAAGAATGGATGTAGATGTGTATGTGAAAGAATGTGATGTGGATGTGTATGTGAAAGAATGTGATGTGATGTAAAGAGATGTGATGTGACATAAATATATGTGGATGTGAAGTGATAGATATGAATGTATGAATAGATGTGGGTAGTCGTACAAGTGAACGATTGGGTGGATGTGGATGAATGAGATGAGATGTGTATGAATGAGATATGATGTGGATAGATGTGATGTGATGTTATGTATGTGATGGGATGGTGATGAGAATGAATGTGATGGATATGAGTGAATGTGATGTGAATAAATGAGATGTGATGTCATGTGAATCGAGATAAATGTGAATGAATGAGATGTGAGGTGAAATGGATGTGATGTGATGGGATGTGGATGGGGGTAGTTATGAATGGATGAGATGTGAATGAATGTGATGTGATGAGATGTGGAGACGGGTAGATGCGAGTGGATGAGATTTGATGAGGATAAATGAGGAAAGATGTGATGAGATGAAAATGAGGATAAATGAGGAAAGATGTGATGAGATGAAAATGAGGATAAATGAGGAAAGATGTGATGAGATGAAAATGATGTGATTGGATGAGAATGGGAATATATATGAAATGGATGTGATTTAAATAAGGTGGATTGATGTGGAACAATGTGGAAAGAGGAGAGTTCGCTATAGAAACTGTATTTATGACCTATTTTTAAAATGACTGTTTTATGTCACGAATACGGAAGCATTTTGACATTCTTGTGAATGAGGTCGTGGAGACCTAATCTGTTAATGTTGCAAGAGCTGACAAAGAGTCAATGGAGGACGTCTTGCGTAGCAAGGTCGGTCGAGGTCTTGACCAGCCCCGGTTTGATTTAAATGGTGAGCTTCCGGTAGAGTGGATGAGGGACCAAGGAAGCAGCCTCTGATGAATAAAGTGCTAGGTAACCTGCGAAGGATCCTAGAGGGTGCTGATCATACGGTGCTCGGGCTCTGGGTCACCGAAGATACCCACACGTGTGTCGGGGAAGATATTAGAACAAGGAGTAAGAGTTGTTTTCTGAATTCGGGCATAGATCTGGTTGCTTGATCTTGCTGGTCCTCAACGAATGAGTCCATGGTTCTTTTATATGGATCTGTTGGGTTGATCTTACTGATCTTCAACGGAGATTCCATTTTGATTTTTATAAGTGAAAAAATTACCAGTTACTATGAGCTAGAAACTATCGAAAAGGCCCCTGAGTGGACAGGTGGTGAGCGTTTTGGTTGCCAATGATGCCATAGGTACACCGATGAAGTAAAAATTAGAAATTAGGATTCAACTAGATATTTTGGAAGTTAATGACCAGTGATACTATAGTTTCATTAAAAGATTGTTTTAAAGATAGCTGAATGTGTGAAAAAGGTAATTTCATATTGGGTATGTAAGTGGTGTGACTAGTTCTAAGTTTGCATGAATATCTGGCTAGGGGGCCTGGGAACTCTTTTCCCTGGTACCCGGGACAAAATCTAACCAAATTCTTAATTAGATCCCATCACTAGAGTGGTTGGGCGGTTGGCTAACCCACGGGACTGCTAGATGGGGTTAGGCTGGACTGATGGATCCCTAAAATGAGACTCGATTCTATTATGGTACGATAGATAAAGTAAATCCTGAATAAAATTTGTTCTATGGAAAAGAATCAATGGCTGTGCCGCTCAATGAGGAAAAAAGCGTTGGTCTCTATGATCCAAGTGCAATCTTTTCCTTGATCTGACTATGGGACTTACGGGTTTGTTCAGATCAATTCAGTTAGTTAAGGCTTTTGACTACGTTAGAGTAAAAATATCTAGGAGGAATCGCCCGTGTTTTTCGAGTGAGGGAAAATTTTCCGGGTTAGATTTTGGAAGAACGGAGGGATTTGTCTCTTGTCTGGATATACGTGGGCGAGGCCCTGAGTGAGGGACCCTGCCCCGTGCAAGAAGTGCTACTTCCACTGCTAGCACTCCTGAATTCTTTGCGCAGTGGGGACAGGGATCTTTCAGTTGGTATCAGAGCCAATTGGCTAAAGTGGATCAACCGAGAAACTAGAAATGTCAAAAATTTATGAAGTAGCAGTAAAAGGTTATAATTATGTGATGAAATTCATACAAATTGATATTCAGAATGAAGATTCATAAAAAGGTAATTGGGTCTTCAAATGGAAGTACCGCAATTGTATGGAATCCTTGACTTGTTTGAGGCTTAGACATGATGATATTTACCTTAAAATTCCAAGGACCATGACTACTCGTATATACCGAGGATATAACTACAGCTCTTTACTGGTAGTATATACGAGTATATCTAAGACCTTGAAATTATAAGCATAAATGCTATCCAGATGATGAATTCGAATGTGGTTGTTGATATGATTTTAAAATTCTGGTTGAGAACTGATGAGTTGATTTGGATTCTGATTGAAAAATGATGATTCCTGAGTTTTGGTTCAAAAGCGATAAGCTAAGCAAAACCACAATGAGGATGAATGGGACAAGTTCTTGTGATGATGTTTGTAGCTGGAATGACGATAATGACTTCAACAAATCACTATGAGTTTAGTGGATTGTGCTGACAGATTGCTACTGTTAACACTTGGCCTAGTGGATCAAGTTAAGGAATGTCAAAATAAAAATATGTATAATTGAAAATTCCCATGGAGGATTGTTCATATAGAAATTGCGATCTAATGGACCATTATTGTATTAAAGATATGAATGATATGATCTGAAAGAATTGTTATCTAATGATGAGTTCTATATAAGGGATCTTTATCCCAGGATTGTGTTAGGTTCATCAGACTATAAGGAACCCCAGAATCAGTTGGATCTTAAGGGAAAGAGTTGTCCTCTAGTTTGCGAGATGAGGACATCTCGCAAACTAGAGGACAGCTCTTTATCCCAGGATTCTGTTGGGTTCATCAGACTATAAGTAACCCCAGAATCAGTTGGATCTTAAGGGAAAGAGTTGTCCTCTAGTTTGCGAGATGAGGACATCTCGCGTTTTTTAAGTGGGGTAAGATGTAAGATTCCTCCCTCCAGTTTTTGAGGTGTGCAGGTGTAAGAACCTCCCCTTCTGATCTTGTAATTATTCCTCTCTCATAAATAAAAGAAAGATCTTGTTTTACCCTGTTTTGGCTTGGAGAGAGAAAATGTCTAGAGGGAGGTAATTCAAAATTGAGATATTTTTGGATATAAGAATCCTCCTAGTGTCTAAAATGATTTCCCCTGAAACAAAAATTCAAAAAGAACTTTCCAATGTGCAATTGGGATTAATTAAAAATAGGTATAAAGGACCTTAGCCTAAGGGTCCAGATTTTCAGAAATTTTTGAATTATGCTCCAATTAAGGTTCCTATGGACCAATAAGATTAATCCAAATGTAGGAAGGAGATAAATTGAAGAATTAAAAAAACCCCTAAAAATGAGTAAATGCTCACATAAGATGAAGAGTTGACTGAGTACAAAGTTTATTAGTTAAAAATTAAGAGATATTTAGAGGAAATGATGCATTTTTGACACAGTGTTGGGATCTCCCCTCATGAAGGAGGCACCTATTTCACATGTGTGGAGGAGTTTTAAACTAAAAAATAATTAGATATTTTCATCTCTCCTGTTTCAACTAGATCCAAAAAGTAAGTTAAACTGCTCATTCGACTGACAATATATGGTTGTACAGATGTCTATGTTAGAATCTGAGTCCCGGGAGCAACCACCTCCAACACAAGCCAGCAGTGCCACACAGGGTCCCAGAGTGCCAGCAAGCTGAGGAGAAACTTCTTGGGCCCTTATGCCCAATCCTTCCAGGGAACTCTCATCATCAAAAGACAGGTCACTACACCACAGGGAACTCTCATCAGAAGACAGGTCACTACACCACATGGGAAAATCACTCTGTAGTGCCACAGTAAGGAGTGCCTTCATCTATTGGAAGATGCAGAAGTAAAGGATAAGCTGGAAAAAGTTAGCCCTAGTAGAATGGCTACAGTGCTACCCCAGAGGGATCGACACAGACCTCTGCGCAGAATATCTCCATACATATGACAAACAGACAAAGAGAGGAAAAATTACAAAGGCAGATGGTACCACATGAAAGAGCTGCTCATAACAAAAGACCTCATCAAAGATGCTTTACAGCTCCCCGGGGGGCAGTCAAGGCCCACAGACACACAATAGATACAATGCCCATCAAGGAGATGCTAAAGAGATATTCTTATAACTCCAATGGGGCAGCAAAGTACGAGAACATCAAGGATGAAGCCACAGAGAAAGCTTGCAGAGGGCAATGTCCTTGATGATGCAAATCAAACTAGTTGTTGATGATAGGTATAACAGGGTCAGCCTTAACAGGATTGCCAAAGCTCATGAAGAGAAGGAGGATGATTGGGCCTTTTTTATGCACAAAGAAATGGAAAATTATCTCAAGGCATATCAGTCCAAGGTCAGCAACCCATACCTGTTAACACAAATACTTAACCATGTGAGATGCTAAAGAGATATTCTTATAACTCCAATGGGGCAGCAAAGTATGAGAACATCAAGGATGAAGCCACGGAGAAAGCCTGCAGAGGGCAATGTCGTTGATGATGCAAATCAAACTAGTTGACAGGTATAACAGGGTCAGCCTTAACAGGATTGCCAAAGCTCATGAAGAGAAGGAGGACGATTGGACCTTTTTTATGCACAAAGAAATGGAAAATTATCTCAAGGCATATGAGTCCAAGGTCAGCAACCCATACCTGTTAACACAAATACTTAACCATGTGGCACGGCTAGTGAAAGATGAACCAGAGGAAAACCTGTCACTAGCACTAATCCCCAGTCAACCTACCGAATCTACTAGAAGGGTGGATGAAGGACAAGCAGTGTTAATGGAGACAGAACAACTCATAAAGTCAATAAAGAAATATCGAAAGAAGAAGACTGACAAAAGGATGAGAGGGCTACTAGTGGATGTCACCACACAATCTCAGCAATTGGAAGTAGCTATGGCATCAAAGATCAAGACATACCAAGAGGCTCTCCAAGAAAAACTAAAAAGTCCTACTATGCAGGAACAACACCAACAGCTCTCCCCTCCATTGAGCCTTGCACAACTAATATTCAAAGACCTCTCCCCGCTCAAGGATTCACAACTAGCGGGAGACGCACATAGAGGAAGCTGGAGAACAAACACAAAGAGATCATACTTTGGAAGGACCAACACACGAGGAGGCATCAGTTGCACAACAAGAATTAGAGAAGCCATCAGAATCTAGTAAGAGGCCTCACTCCCCAGAGACATCCATGCCCACAGATGACTTACTCCTTGAGTGCGCCTCGGAGTTGGGACGATTGCCAGTAACTCCTCGGGCCCCTTCTCAAACTCTTACCTTGTTTTTGTCTACACTAACACTCTCATTTCTTCAATATGACATTAACTTAGCTGAAGATATAGGTTTAGGAGAATTAACCCTTATTAAACAAAATACCGAGCGAGATGCTGACCCAACCATCATTATGGGCATTTTCAGGGGGGATCTGATATTAACTAACCCACAAAATATCTTCTTTTATCCTTTGCATCCAATAGTCCTCAACCTCTGTAGTTGGTGTCGTGTCTTACAAAATTCAGAAATTATGGACAACAAGGTCGACAAACTCGACCTGTTTGTTCCATATGACATACCAGCAACACCAGCCAACTATGAGGTTGTGGCTAATACTTATCACGGGTGGTTAGAAGTATATAATACCCACCAACATTTAAATCTTTGTGGGTCTACCGTTTATATCACCCAGTGGGTACCTAATATCCATAAGCATTTAGAAGCTATTCTTACCAACGTAAGCAATAATTTTGATGTAACTCACATAAATTACCCAGATGTGGATAACGAAGAAAAATCCCTGAAATTCAAGCCTTTTTCCAAGCTCATAAACCTAGCCACCCACCCCCTAGTTCGGGTCACGGTGAGGATGAGGGTCCATCTTCTTTTTTCAAAAACACCTACCCTGTGTATACTAATATCGCCAGTAGGCTTCTTGATCCCTATCCAAGCACGTCTCCTACTACTTCTTCATAAGCTAGATGCATCTACTCTTCCTTCTCCCCACCAGAATTAGAATTTTCCACTAACACTCTTGCCCCCAAGGAGATATTGGCACCTGTTCCATCTCCACCAAGGCAACCTCCAGAGGTACGTAATCTGCTTCCAGTTGATAACCTTACAATGACAATAATGTTTTGGATTCTGTGACAGCTGTAGAATATGAAGAGTGCATACAACAAGGCAATCCAATGTTAAAGCCAAAGCTTATGTTCAAGGCGCTGATGCAGATTACCCCGTTCGATCCTACCAGCAAGAATTACTTCCATTAGCTAGAGAGGGAACATTATGGGCCAATGTCGCAAAACACACAAGGATGGCAAACCCCCATCTCTTCGACTTGTTGGAAATTCACCTGGTCACTTTCATGATCAGTTATTGCTATAGAAGATGGAGGAGGAAACATCCAGAGGTGGATACACCACCATCCACATGACTGAAGAGTCACCACAACTGCAGGATTTTGGAGTGCAACCTTCATGGAGAAAGGAATTTTTAACAATAATAGAATATAGTAGCATTTACATGAGTGCGTCACCAACATTACGAGTGGATCCACTCTACATGCCTATCAAGAGGAGG
The DNA here is from genome assembly GCF_041138505.1 of Cibotium barometz. Classification (NCBI taxonomy): domain Eukaryota; kingdom Viridiplantae; phylum Streptophyta; class Polypodiopsida; order Cyatheales; family Cibotiaceae; genus Cibotium; species Cibotium barometz. Next base: position 42,075,192 of record NC_141061.1, on the reverse strand, counting down.
TGGACACTGTTGTCAAGCTGCAAAAGAAAGAGATTCTCAAATTTGCTACAATTTTCTGCCTGCTAAATTCGCAAATTCTCCTTCGTCCGGCGGCGGTTTGCTACCAAGAGAGAAATATCTTTGATGTCATAGAATATGCAAAGGAATTCCTTGAATGTCGAATCACATTCATTATGAAGTTCATAAGTTCTTCTTGTTGATTTCTTACTTGATAGGGACCACTAATAGGGTAGGACACACTAATGTCATCATGTCTTTGTGGGGTTTCTCCTACTATAAATTGAAGTAGTCTTGTCCCATAGCATCAAAAATACGTGCAAAAATGCGAGCATAAATGGGATGTTGCAAATAGCATGTGAAGTTTATAAGCAGGGCATGGTGCAATGGGATGGAATTGCAAACAAAAAAAAGTTAACAAATGCACTCTTGTAGCATCTCTGTCTTAATATTGCATAGAAATAACATGAGTGGGTCTAGAAAGGTGGGATAATTAACTCCCCTTGATATTACCATTTCATGCTATCAGGGTACGCTTGTGTCAATCCAAGTGAAGTCCATGACCTGCATTCAAGTTACCTTTTAAAGACTTATTGACCATTCTTTTGGCCGTTATGTTGATGCACACATTGTATATTTATCTTTTTTTAAATGGTTTTTTTAATATAAAAATATATATATAGGGATATTTTTTTATTTTTTTATAAATTTCTCTCCCCTCTAATGTATCTGTACAATTTAAGTTGATGGTATGTACAAGGAAAACGTTTGAAAACAAAATTTGCTACTAAATCAGTGTGTGGTAACGTTGATTTAACCATTGAGAAAATTGTGAGGATAGGGTCGTTGATGCATGTGTGTTAGGTGAACAAGATTTTATAAACCTCCAATCCTGTGCAACTTTTGTAGCTGCTACAAAACAGATTGTTGAACTTGATGATTTGTATCTTATTTGTAAGATTCCTCCCTCCAGTTTTTGAGGTGCAAAGGTGTAAGAACCTCCCCTTCTGATCTTATAATTATTCCCCTCTCTGAAATAAAAGAAAGATCTTATGATCTTATAATTATTCCCCTCTTTGAAATAAAAGAAAGATCGTGTTTAACCCATTTTTGGCTTGGAGAGAGAAAATGTCTAGAGGGAGGTAATTCAAAATTGAGATATTTTTGGATATAAAAGTCCTCCTAGTGTCTAAAATGGTTTCCCCTGAAACAAAATTCAAAAAGAACTTTCCAATGTGCCATTGGAATTAATTGAAAATAGGTATAAAGGACCTTAGCCTAAGGGTCTAGATTTTTTAAAAAATTGGATTATGGTCCACTTAAGGTTCCTATGGGCCAATAGGATCAATCCAAGGGTAGGGAGGAGATAAATTAAAGAATAAAAGAAAAACCCCCCAAAAAATGAGTAAATGCTCACATAAGATGAAGAGTGGACTAAGGACCAAAGAAAAGAATTAAAAAACTAAATTTTGATACCTTAGTGTGGGGATCTCCTCTCATGAAGTAGGCATGTTTTTCTCATCATTATCCCCAATTTTTAATCAATAAAATGAGATATTTTCATCTCTCCTCTCTCGTGTTTTAGATCCAAAAAGTAAGCTAAATTGACCTAAAAATGGTCAAAAATTGACCAAATTGATCTGGAAAATTCTAGAATTAGTTTGCTTGGTTAGAGGCTCACTTTTTCCTATAAATAGAAGCCTCCCCCTTTGTAAAAGCTTAATGGTGTTTATGCACTGCTACTCTACTCTTGTCTTGAGCCATCTACATTGAATTTTTTAATAATTTAATTGTTTTTGGCCTAATCCTCTCCAAAGTGAATTGGTGGCCACTATTGCTTCAAACAAGAGTAGAACCCTCAATCCCTCAAGCCAAAGGAGAGCTTACAAGATCCATGTAAGCTAATTTTCTTACTTTGTTTATAAATTTTAATGAAAAATCTATGGTTTTCTTGATTTTCATGTTTTGCAAATGATTGAAATGCTATGCCTTTGATGAAAAGGCCACCCCCTTCTCTTCTTTACATTCCAACCTTTCTTAATCTTAGAAAGATTAATTAAGTGATTAATTAAACTCTTCTTATTGTTTACTCTCTTGAATTTAGAAAATTATGTAGCTTAGAGTTCTATAATTCTAAATTGGGTTAATTAAGATAAGTGGAGAAAGATAAAAATGAGAAATGGTTAGCCATACAAATGAGAAATGGTCAGCCATACAAATGAGAAATGGTCAGCCATACAAAGGAGGTTATGGCAAAATTTTCCAGAATTTTGTGAAAAAGAAAGTTTGTTTTTATGTTATTCCAAAAGAGTAATTCTCACCATTTTTGCATCTAAAAAAAATATTCTAATTACTCCATGTACATATTCACCTATGAATATGCATGGATATCACTGATATTAATAATTAAATTTGATTTTTATGCATAGAAAGATGCATAAAGGAATTTTTTTATTATAAAAGTATTATTTTTATTAAATTTGATTTCTATGCATAGAAAGATGCATAATGAAATTTTTTAAATATAAAAGTGTTATTCTTATTAAATTTGATTTTTATGCATAGAAAGATGCATAAAGGATTTTTTTTATTACAAAAGTGTTATTCTTATTAAATTTGATTTTTTTGCATAGAAAGATGCATAAAGGAATTTTTTTATTACAAAAGTGTTATTCTTATTAAATTTGATTTTTATGCATAGAAAGATGCATAAAGGAATTTTTTTATTACAAAAGTGTTATTCTTAATAAATTTGATTTTTATGCATAGAAAGATGCATAATGAATTTTTTTAATAAAAGTGTTATTCTTATTAAATTTGATTTCTATGTATAGAAAGATGTATAATGGAATTTTTTTTACAAAGGTGTTATTCTTATTAAATTTGATTTCTATGCATAGAAAGATGCATAAAGAATTTTTTTTAATTATAAAAGTGTTATTCTTATTAAATTTGATTCTATGCATAGAGGAAATTTTTTAATTATAAAAGTGTTATTCTTATTAAATTTGATTTTTATGCATAGAAAGATGCATAAAGGAAATTTTTTATTATAAAATTATTATTCTTATTAAATTTGATTTTTATGCATAGAAAGATGCATAAAGAAAATTTTTTATTATAAAAGTGTTATTCTTATTAAATTTGATTTTTATGCATAGAAAGATGCATAAAGGATTTTTTTATTATAAAAGCGTTATTCTTATAAAAATTGATTTTTATGCATAAATAGATGCATAAAGAAATTCTTTTTATTTTAAAAGTGTTATTCCCATTGAAGTTAATTTTTATGCATAAATAGATGCATAAAAGGATTTTTTAAATAAAAGTGTTATTCCCATTGAAGTTGATTTTTATGCATAAATAGATGCATAAAAGGATTTTTTATTAAAGTGTTATTCCCATTGAAGTTGATTTTTATGCATAAATAGATGTATAAAGAATTTTTATATCAAAATTAGAATTCTCTTAAATTCTATGTTTAAATTCTATGAGTATTTGATAAATGAATAATTAAATATTCTAAGAGAGAAATTTCTATTGTTTTATATTCACATGGATTGTAAGAAGAAAATTCAAGAAATCTATCAAGATCGAAATATTCAGATAAATGATTAATTTATTTCTCATTGGAATTCGTACTAATTTAGAAATCAGTTAAGTGAATATTCAAACAAAGAAATTCAGTAAATTGGTAACTGAATTATCAAACCTTTTCGAGAAAGATAGTTCAGGAAAAACCTTATCCGACTCGAATCTTGAATCAGATTATGACCCAAGACCAAAATCTTTCGTTAGTTTTGAGAAAAGAAGGTGTGGTTTAGAAAAATACACTCAAAATTCCTGCCAAATCTGAAACTAAGTTTGAGACCCTTCAAATTGATCTGTGGATCAAGGTTATAGAATTCGAGGAATTTTGGTATAAAATTCAGAATTCCGATCAAGAAGTTTTCGGGATACTGATTCAAGAAATACTCTTGTATTCAAAAGAAAATCAAACTGAAAACTTGCATAGAAACCCTGTTTTCTTAAAGGACGATCTTATGCCAGAATGCTGGAGGGAGCATTTGTATATGTTTTTCTAAGGGAAGTTTGGTTGCAATCAGCTGGCGGCGGGGAGTGTTCAAAGGACGGCTCACATGGCAAAGCCTGCCCAGGTCTTGACCAGCCTCGGTATGGTTGAAAAATGGTGTGCTTCCGGTACGATGGACGAGGGCCAACGAAGTGGTCCCTATGTGAATGGATGAGATGTAATGTGATGTGAATTGGGATGTGAATGAATGAGATGTGATGATATGTGAATGAATCGGGATGTGAATGAATGAGATGTGATGGCATGTGAATCAGATAGATGTGAATGAATGGATGAGATGTAATGTGATGTGAATGAATGAGATGTGATGACATGTGAATCAGATAGATGTGAATGAATGGATGAGATGTAATGTGATGTGAAGCGGGATGTGAATGAATGAGATGTGATGACATGTGAATCAGATAGATGTGAATGAATGGATGGATAGGATGTGATGTGAATAGATGTGATGAGATGTGATTTGAATAGATGTGATGAGATGTCTTGTGAAACAGGATAGATGTGAATGAATGAGATGTGATGTGAATGGATGAGGTGTGATGAGATGTGAAAATGGGAAGATGCGAGTGGATGAGATGTGATGAGGATAAATGAGGAAAGATGTGATGTCATGTGAATCGAGATGTCAATGAATGATATGGGATGTGAATGGATGATATATGATGTGAATGAATGTGATGTGATGTGAAACATGATAGATGTGAATGAATGAGATGTGAATGAATGAGATGTGATGTGAATAGATGAGGTGTGATGAGATGTGGATATGGGTAGATGCGAGTGGATGAGATATGATGAGGATAAATGAGGAAAGATGTGATGAGATAGAATGAGGAAAGATGTGATGAGATAGAAAATGATGTGATTGGATGAAAAATGATGTGATTGGATGAAAAATGATGTGATGAGATGGAAAATGATGTGATTGGATGAGAATGGGAATATATATGAATTGCATATGGATTAAGTAATGTGGATTAATGTGGAACAATATGGAAAGACGAGAGTTCGTTATAGAAACTGTATTTATGACTTGTTTTTTTAAAATGATTGTTTTATGTCAATAATGCTGGGAAAGCATTTTGACCGTCTTGTGAATGAGGTCGTGGAGACCTATCTATTAAATTTACAACAGTTGACGGAGAGTCAACAGAGGATGTCTCGCGTAGCAAGGTCGCGGCCGAGGTCTTGACCAGCCTCGGTTCGATTTAAATGGTGAGCTTTCGGTACGGTGGATGAGGGACTAAGTGAAAGATCCCTGTCCCTACCGCGCAACGAATTCAAGGATGCTAGCAGTGGAAGTAGCACTTCTTGCACGGGGCATGGTCCCTCACTCGGGGCCTCGCCCATGTATATCCAGACAAGAGACTAATCCCTCGGTTCTTCCAAAACCAAACTCGGAAAAACTTCCCTCACCCAAAAAACACGGGCGATTCCTCCAAGATATTTTATGATCTAACCGAATCGGTAAGTCCCATAGTTAGATCAAGGAAAAGATTGCACGTGGATCATAGAGACCAATGCTTTTTTCCTCATTGTGAGGCACAGCCGCTGTTGATTCTTTTTCATAGAACAATTTTTATCCGGGATCTACTTCATCTATCGTTCCATAACAGAATTGAGTCTCATTTTAGGGATCCATCAGTCCCAGCCTACCCCATCTAATCCCGTGGGTTAGCCAACCGCCCAACCACTGTAGTGATGGGATCCAATTAAGAATTTGGTTAGGTTTTGTCTTGGGTACCAGGGAAAAGAGTTCCCAGGCCCCCTAGCCGGATATTCATGCAAACTTAGAACTAGTCACACCACTTATACACCCAATATGAAATTGCCTTTTTCACAGATTCAGCTGTCTTTAAAACAATCTTTTAATAAAACTATAGTATCACTGGTCATAAACTTCCAAAATATCCGGTTAAATCCTAATTTCAAATTTTTCCTTCATCGGTGTACCTATGGCATCATTGGCAACCAGAACGCTCACCACCTGTCCACTTAGGGGCCTTTTCGATACTTCCTAGCTCATAGATACTGGTAGTTTCTTCACTTATAAAAATCAAAATGGAATCTCCGTTGAGATCTGCAAGATCAATCAACAGATCCATATAAAAGGACCATGGACTCATCCATTGAGGATCAGCAAGATCAATCAACCAGATCCATGCTCGAATTCAGAAAACAACTCTTACTCCATGTTCTAATATCTTCCCCGACGCACGTGTGGGTATCTTCGGCGACCCAGAGCCCGAGAACCATATGGTCAGCACCCTTTAGGATCCTTCGTACGTCAACTAGCGCTTCACTCATAGGCCGCTTCCTTGGTCCCTCATCCACCGTACCAGAAGCTCACCATTTAAATCGAACCGAGACTAGTCAAGACCTCGGCCGACCTTGCTACGCAAGACGTCCTCCATTGACTCTCTGTCAGCTCTTGCAACATTAACAGATTAGGTCTCCACAGCCTCATTCACAAGAAGGTCAAAATGCTTCCGTATTCGTGACATAAAACAGTCATTTTAAAAATAGGTCATAAATACAGTTTCTATAGCGAACTCTCGTCTTTCCACATTGTTCCACATCAATCCACCTTATTTAAATCACATCCATTTCATATGTATTCCCATTCTCATCCAATCACATCATTTTCATCTCATCACATCTTTCCTCATTTATCCTCATCAGATCTCATCCACTCGCGTCTACCCGTCTCATCATCTCATCTTTCCTCATTTATCCTCATCAGATCTCATCCACTCGCGTCTACCCGTCTCATCAGATCTCATCCACTCGCGTCTACCCGTCTCCACATCTCATCACATCACATTCATTCACATCTCATCCATTCATAACTATCCTAATCCACATCACATTCACTTCACCTCACATCTCATTCATTAACATCTATCTCAATTCACATGACATCACATCTCATTTATTCACATCCCAATTCACATCACATCTCATTTATTCACATCCCAATTCACATCACATTCACTCATATCCATCACATTTATTCTCATCACCATCCCATCACATTTATCCACATCATATCTCATTCATACACATCTCATCTCATTCATCCACATCCATCCAGTCGTTCACCTCTACGACTACCCACATCTATTCATATATTCATATCTATCACTTCACATCCACATATATTTATGTCACATCACATCTCTTTACATCACATCACATTCTTTCACATGCACATACACATTCTTTCACATACACATCCACATCCATTCTTTCACATACACATCCACATCCATTCTTTCGCATACTCTTCCACATCCATTCATTCACATACATATCCATATCAATTCTTTCACACACATATCCACATCCATTCTTTAACATACATATCCACATCATTTCTTTCACATCCATTCTTTCACATACATATCCACATCCATTCTTTCACATACATCCACATCCATTCTTTCACATACATATCCACATCATTTCTTTCACATACATCCACATCCATTCTTTCACATACATCCACATCCATTCTTCACATACATAACCACATCCATTCTTTCACATACACATTCGCATCCATTCTTCACATACACATTCGCATCCATTCTTCACATATACATTCACATCCATTTTTCACTTATACATTCACATCCATTTTCATCACATATCATCCACTCATATCCCATATCATTATTTACATCCTGATTCACATGACATCACATCTCACATATACATTCACATCCATTTTTCACTTATACATTCACATCCATTTTCATCACATATCATCCACTCATATCCCATATCATTATTTACATCCTGATTCACATGACATCACATCTCATCCATTCATTCACATCTATCTCATTCACATCACATCTCATCATATGTATTCACCTTCTCACATCTCATCACCTCTATTCACATCACATCCATCCATCCATTCATTCACATTTATCTGATTCACATCACATCTCATTCATTCACATCCCGATTCACTTCACATCACATCTATTCACATCCATCACATTCTCACATCTCATCATATGTATTCACCTTCTCACATCTCATCACCTCTATTCACATCACATCCATCCATCCATTCATTCACATTTCTGATTCACATCACATCTCATTCATTCACATTCCGATTCACTTCACATCACATCTATTCACATCCATCACATTCATTTACATCATATCTATTTACATCCATCACATCACATTCATTCATATCCATCACATTCACACCTATCTGATTCTCATTTCACATCACATTACATCTATTCACAAAATTTAAACATAGAATTTAACAGAATTCTAATTTTGATATAAAGATTCTTTACGCATTTATTTATGCATAAAAATCAACTTCAGTGGGAATAACACTTTTATAAAAATCTTTTTATGCATAAAAATCAACTTTAATGAGAATAACACTTTTGAAATAAAAATAAATCCTTTATGCATCTTTCTATGCATAAAATCAGTTTTAATGAGAATAACACTTTTGAAATAAAAGTAAATCCTTTATGCATCTTTCTATGCATAAAATCAGTTTTAATGAGAATAACACTTTTGAAATAAAAGTAAATCCTTTATGCATCTTTCTATGCATAAAATCAATTTTAATGAGAATAACACTTTTGAAATAAAAATAATTCCTTTATGCATCTTTCTATGCATAAAAATCAATTTTAATGAGAATAACACTTTTGAAATAAAAATAAATCCTTTATGCATCTTTCTATGCATAAAATCAATTTTAATGAGAATAACACTTTTGAAATAAAAATAAATCCTTTATGCATCTTTCTATGCATAAAAGCAATTTTAAGAATAACACTTTTGAAATAAAAATAAATCCTTTATGCATCTTTCTATGCATAAAATCAAATTTAATGAGAATAACACTTTTATAATAAAAAAATTTCATTATGCATCTTTTTATGCATAGAAATTAAATTTAATAAAAATAACACTTTTATAATAAAATAATTTCCATTATGCATCTTTCTATGCATAGAAATCAATTTTAATAATTAATATCAGTGATATCCATGCATATTCATAGGTGAATATGTACATGGAGTAATTAGAATATTTCTTTTAGAAACGGTGGGAATTACTCTTTTGGAATAACATAAAAACAAACTTTCTTTTCCACAAAATTCTGGAAAATTTTACCATAACCTCCTTTGTATGGCTGACCATTTCTCATTTTTATCATTCTAATTTCAACTTAAATTAACCCAATCTAGATGTATAGGACTCTAATCTACTCAATTTTCAGAATTCAAGAGAGTAAACAATAAGAAAAGTTTAATTAATCATTTAACTAATCTTTCTAGGATTAATAAAGACTGAATTGTAAAGAAGAGAAGGGAGTGGCCTTTTCCTCAAAGGCATAGCATTTGAATTTAATTCAAGCAACTGTAAAACAAGAAAACCATAGATTTAAAATTAAAAAAGTAAGAAAATTTAGCTTACATGGAGTTGTAAGCTTTCCTTTGGCTTGAGGGATTGAGGGTTCTACTATTGTTTGAAGCAAGAGTGGCCACCAATTTCTTTGAAGAGGATTAGGCCAAAAACAATTCAATTATTAAAAAAATTCAATGTAAATGGCTCAGGACACGAGCAGAGTAACAGTGCATAAACACCATTAAGCTTTTACAAAAGGGGGAGGCTTCTATTTATAGAAAAAAGTGAGCCTCTTACAAAGCAAACTGATTCTAGAATTTTTCAGATCAGTTTGGTCGATTTTTGACCATTTCTCTACCGTGAAGCAGCAGACGTGAATGTGAAGTTCGGGGACGTGAAGTTCTCCTGTGAAGTTCAGGGATGTGAAGGTCTCTCATGAAGTTCTCCCGTGAAGTTTAGGGACGTGAAGTTCTCCCGTGAAGTTTAGGGACATGAAGTTCTCCCGTGAAGGTCTCCTATGAAGTTCGGGGACGTGAAGGTCTCTCCTGACGTTGCAGAATTAGGGACATGAAGGTCTCTCGTGAAGTTCTCCCGTGAAGTTCACGGATATGAAGTTCTCCCGTGAAAGTCTCCCATGTGAAGTTACGTGAAGTTCTCCATGTGAAGGTCTCCCATGAAGTTTGGGGACGTGAAGTTCGGGGACGTGAAGGTCTCCCATGTGAAGTTCTCCCATGAAGTTCGGGGACATGAAGTTCTCCCGTGAAGTTACAGGCTTGGGGACGTGAAGGTCTCCTGTGAAGTTGTAGACTTTTATAAATTTTGCATGACAAGGAGGTTAGTTTTTTTTGTTTTTTACACCTTATGTATTCATGCATATTTTTCTTGGAAGGTTGATATCTTACTTTTTTACATTTGCATTTTTACGTTTTCATTTGTTGATCAGTTCATGAATCGATAATAATAATCAAAAGAGAGACAATTTCAACACCCGTCCCAAAACATATACACATTCAAGAGAAACAACAAAAAACAAGAAATAAAAAGAAGAAAAGGTAAGGTATAGCTCCCACCTTGAGAGGTCGGGAAGGCGATGTCGGGAGCAAGGAGTCAAAAGCACGCAAGAAGGAATCGATGAAAGAGAATGCGAAATCATAAGTGAAAGTGACAAAATCACTAGTGAAAGTGACAAAATCAAGAAAGCAAATCGATTCAGGGCGGCTATGTTAAATGATCAATCCACGTGTCATTTTGTGATCCGTTCAGTAGTTTCAAGGGGTAAGATCTCCCCTTCCACGGGCAGGGGTTGTGTCCATCAGAACAAGTGTTCGTGCATACAAAGTTCATACATTAAGATTCTTAAGAAAAGCTTGATTTGAATTAAAACAACCATTTAGACTTCTCAAGCTTGAGAGGGGTTGAGAAGAGAAGTCATTTGAGAAAATTAACAAAAAACCATAAAATTCATTCTTACCTCAAGGATTAGCTTGTTTCTTTTTCTAGAAGTGAAGCCCCCAACCAACAATCAATTGGTTTACCAACTGGAGAAGAGAACACCAAGAGTTGTTGAAGAGAGACAGAAGCTCCAAGATCCCCAAAAGTAGAGAAAATTGAAGGGATAATAGAAAATATGATTATTTTAGTATAATAATCGCATGGTATAGCTCACAGATAAGAATATAAAAGAATTAGAGTCTATTTATAGGTGAGGGAGACCACTAACTGAGTCCAACTAGGTTCTAGATTTTTCTAGCTTCAGTTTGACTCAATTTGGATAAGATTTGGACCAATTTAGCTCCCCTTTTGAATCCAGTTTGATCCAGGAGAGAGGAGAGATAAAAATATCATAATTTTTTGAATTAAAAAAACCCTTCCACATATGTGAAAGAGGCGCCTACCTCAAAGGTCCCCCCTCCTTACCAAGGTGTCAAAAAATCATCATTTCTCTAAAATATCTCATTTTTTTAGTAATATCTCTTAATTTTTAACTAATAAACCTTGTACTCAGTCAACTCTTCATCTTATGTGAGCATTTACTCATTTTTGGGTATTTTCTTTTATTCATTTGATTTATCTCATCTCAACACTTGGATTAATGCTATTGGCTCCCCATGGGAACCTTAATTGGATCATAATCTAAAATTTTCTAAAAATCTAGATCCTTAGGCTAAGGTCCCTTATACCATTTTTAATTGATTCATAATGCACCTTAGAGAATTTTTTTTAAACTTCTATTTCAAAAAAATATATTTTTGATATTAGAAGAATTTTTATATCAAAAATATCTCAATATTGAATTACCTCTCTCTAGAATTTTTCTTCTCTAAGCAAAAACAAGGAAAAATAATATTTTCTTACATTTTGAAATAGGAAATGATTACAGGGGATTGAGGTAAAAGCTTATTTATTATTCAGGCTGAGGAGGAATCTTACACGGAGAGTCAATGAAAGGATATCTCACATGGCAAGGTCGGTCGAGGTCTTAACCAGCCTTGCTTCGATTAAAATGGTGAGCTTCTAGTACGGTGGATGAGGGACCAAGGAAGCGGCCTATGAGTAAAGTGCTAGGTGATGTGCGAAGAATCCTAGAGGATGCTGACCATATGGTGCTCGGCTAGGATACCAACGCCTGCGTCAGGAAAGAAAATGAGTTGGAGTTGTTTTCTAAACAAACACGGGCATGTATCTGGTTGATTGGCCTTGCTGGTCTTCAACGGAGGAGTTCATGGCTCTTTTACATGGATCTTATTGTTTGATCTAGTTGATCTTCAACGGAGAGTCCATACTATAGGCTAGGGACTATTGAAAAGGCCCCTGTGTGAGTAAGTGGTGAGCGTTCTAGTTGCCAATGATGCCATAGGTACGCCGAGGAAGAAATGATTGAAAATTGGACTGGGAAATGAAATACTAAGAATCTTGATGGGAAACACTGGGGTTTCGTTCCAACTCTGTTTTAAAGATAGGTGAATCTATGAAAAAGGCAATTTCATATTAGGTGCGTAAATGGTGTGTCTATTTTGTAATTTGCTTGAGTGCTGGCTAGGGGGCCTAGGAACTCTTTTCAATATAGTGGTTGGGCGGTTGGCTAACCCATGGGATTGGATGGCTGAACTGATGGATTCCTATAATAAAATTCAATTATGTTCAAGTTACGATAGTTGAAGTAAATCACAGATAATCCTTGTTCTATGGAAAAGAATCAACGGAGGTGCCTCTTGATGAAAAAAAAGTGTTGGTCTCTATGATCTAAGTGCAAGCTCCTCCCTTGATTCGGCCATGTGACCTACGGGTTCGGTCGGATTACAAAAGGGTAATCAGCGCCTTAACTATGTTAAAATAAATTTTCATGGAGGAATTGTCTATGCCTTCTGGGCGAGGGAAGTTTTTTTTGGGTTCGGTTTTGCAAGAACCGAGGGATTAGTCTCTTGTCCGGACATTCGTGGGCGAGGCCCCGAGTGGGAAGCTCTGCCTGCACAAGAAGTTGCTACTTCCGCTACTAGCACCCCAGAATTCGATGCGCAAAGGGGGCAGGGATCTTTTACTCCTCCTCCCTAATTCAGGTTTGTTCTCGAAATCGGTAAGAAAGCTTAGTGGCAATAGTCGAGGGAGGAGGTGCAGACAAAATCGTACACGATTTGGGATATTGGGGAGCAATAGAAAGCTTTGTAGCTTCTCCCAGAAGAGTGTCTCGATCATGTCTTCAAGAGTTTGGAGGCGCCACGTGGGCATCCACTATATGCACTTGTAGTACCCAAATAGTATGCGCTCATATATCCACTGTATGTGCTCATAGTACCCAAATAGTATGCGCTCATATATCCACTGTATGCGCTCATAGTACCCAAATAGTACGCGCTTGTAGTACCCAAATAGTTACTTGAGTGTAGGGCCTTTGTTGATGTCAAAGGCAAGGCCTTGGGCTCCTTTGTCATAGTGGTGACATGTAGGGAATTATGCCACAAGAGGGTGATGATCAAGTTAAAGAAGTAGATGATAGAGATGATTATTGGGTCAAGCACATATTCAATGAACACGTTCACCCAAGAGATCATGGTTTCTTTAGTGTATGTAATGCTGAAATTGGGGGGACTGAACCAAGGGAAGTTAAATTAGATTTTTGAATTATTCTTCTGTTCTTGGTGGTGGAAAAGGTCCCATGCCCATCAACAGTGGACAAAGAGATATGCGGGGTTGATGGGGAGGTGGCATGAGGCTTTAGAGTATTCTACCCATATGTTAGGCTTTAGGAGGAAGGGGCACTGCCATATAGGTTGTTTTGCCATAAGATTGAAAGTGATGGGCTGAGCATCTGGGTTGGGCTGCATGTATCCTCCCTACCCGCCGTTACCTATGTGGGTGCTACCATTTCTAGGCATCCTGCTTGGCGTCGATGTAAAGTCGGAGGACATGGATGTCCATGCGATCAATGACTTTTGTCAAATGTGTTTGTTGGAGTTGGTGGCCAAGTAGGATGCAGATTTCCTGTTCAAATTTTGTGCAATCCAGGGGGTCACGTTAGTTGAGAGGATTGAGTGGAGAATCTACCTTGTCCTGTTGGGCAAGGATTTTGCCTTCCTCCAGGGGAATAGGGATCAAGAGTACAACGGGATGGGGTTCTTGGTGGGGTGAGGTTCTCGATGTAGAGGGTGTAGTGCCATGCAAGGCATCAAGGAGGGTGGGTGGGCATGTTGACAAAGAAGGTTGGTCATGGGGGGGAAACGGTGGACCCAATCCAATATAAAGGGAGAACAGTGGGGTGAGGTTGGCATCGAAGAGGGGGGTGGCGAGGGTAAGTGAGGCAGGTGGCATGTGGTGAAGGAAAGAGGGGAAGGGTGGTTGGGAAGGAGGTTGGGTGGAGGAATCTTGTGCCATAGAGGAGTTTGGCCTGGAGGGTGGGGGGTCGAGGGGATCTTGGTGGATGCCAGTGGTGGGCAGTGGGTTTGGTGGGGGTTAAGAGGGGGAAGCACTCTGGTCGTGTGATCTAGGAGAGTGATGAGGGCAATGGGGGTGAGCTTCCTGGGAATGTGGGTCACCACAAGTGGGGGGATCGTTTCTCTCATCATCATCGTTGTCGTCTTGTCAACCATCATCACCCACAAGTGTAGCAAGTCTTTTGGAGAAGAAGAAGGCCTTGGCTTGTCCTCTTCGATGGTGAAGTCTTGGGGGAAAGCCACATGTGAGTCATCAAAACTGTATAATGGCGATGACTACAATGACCTCTAGTTGGTGGTAGACCCTGCTGTACAATTCAAGGAGGCCTTGAGGGGAGTAGGGTTCCATGGCATGGCAATGAAGAGCTTTGTAGCCCATGTAGATGTTTGGGCCATCCTTGCCATTCCATGTAAGCGAGGGCAATAAGTGACTTGGAGGAAGCATATGGGTACGGATAGATACCAAGGGGCATTGTGAACTCTATGGATGCATCGCTGTCGATGGCTTGTCCGTGCTCAAGTAGGTGGGCCTAAGCAAAGAGGTTCACAAAATAAGAGGAGAAGGGTGAAGAGGATTGGCCACCTTATGAGGTCCACAACAATAGAAACACTGAAGTGTTCGATTAACTGCTTCCTGAGCAGTTTCTACCCTTTGCACTATTTCTGTTTGGTGCACGGGAGATGGAGGTTTTGAGTCCATTGTGGATGAAGCGGGACACTTTTTAGTATCATGGTCAAAGGTTTTACAATATATGCAGTATAGAAGAACAGGTGCCTTGTACGCACAATGAGGATTGGGATGATCGTAGTGATTGCACTCAACACAAGGCATTTCGCTCCTCACTTTTAGAGGCATTAAGGATATCTGGGTTTGAAGGTTTTCATCCTCTCTTTTATAGATGTTTGCTCTGTAAGGTTTTAAGCAAGGCTGCATAAAATTCGGGGAATGTTAAGTCCGAGATCGCTCTTTCTTTTGCCATTGCTTCACTTGGTTTAGATGAGGAACACCTCGTAGCATGATCATCTTCTAGTATGTTGTCATCTAAATGTATTGCTTCTTTACAACATTGATCAAATGTTTTCATATTGGATACAATGATCAAGTTATGTAAGGTGTTATTCTTTAAGCCCATCATGAAACATCTCTTCAATTGAACATCGTTTAATTTTTCCCATGAGTCACAACGTGAGTCCAAGAGTTTTATCCTGAGGATAAAGTCTCTAATGGATTCATTTGGTTAATGCTCAATTGAATAGAGTTTTGTTACTGCACTCCACCGATCACCTTGTCTGGAAAAGCCATGTATAAAGGCTGATTTCAAGGTTTTGAAGTTGGTCTCTTGATCGTCGAGATCAATGCGATGAACCATCGAGTAGCTTTTCCCTCTAAGCATAAGTTTAACGCATGTACCTTAGTGGGGCAGTTGGGATTTTCAAAGGCTTCACATCTCTATTCAAACATTTGAATGAATTGAACAGGGTCTATTGTTCCGTCATATTTGCCCATAGTTTTGGAAATTTGTACGGCCGTATTTCTGTATGGGTGTGGGCATCCAAGAAAGGGTTGGTACTTATAGGATTTGCAGGAATGTTAGGCAAGGGACCAAAGCGGAGTGGGATCGAAGTCATAGGGGGGGTGTAAGACCTGATGACACGCTTATTATAGTAGGCATGGCCAATGGCATGGGGAGGTGAATTGAAAACATAGATCTCAATGGCTCGAAGATGACAGCCATTGGATTTAGTCCTTGTGTGATCCCTAGCACTCTCTCTATCGTGGCCATGTCGGAGTGCCTAAATGCTCCTTAATGACCAATTACAGTTTTTTTTTCTTTATTTGCCTTTAATACTTTCCCACAGCCTGTTATAGCCTCAAAAGGCTTGGCGTACTCTTCGTTGCATCAAACGGGTGTCCGTTTGCTCTAATTAGCTTAGGCGCTATATGCACGTGAACGTCCAGAGATATTCTTCCGAAAACGTTTGCACTAGCATACATGAACGTATGCTAGGAACTTCCCAGATGGAAGAGGAGGTCCTAAAACCTATTTTCCATCACTGTCTCAAGACGAAACAAAATTTTGAGAATGTTTTCCCTGGCAGCACGTTTTTGAATGTGTTCCAAAACGAATGTGTTCCAAAACGAATGTGTTCCAAAACGAATTTTGGAACACTCTGTATGAGGGAGTTGTAGTGTTTTTTGAGTACTACAACTTTGTTTCCTTGAGTCGTCCGTAATTTTGTCATTTAGACCCTCAAAAAGTAGCCCGAATATGGCTCGTCGTCGTTTTCGTGCTAATTTTTATGATTTTTCGTGGTTTTTGGATTGTTTTTTGCCTCGATTTTCGAGTCCAATTTTGAGGCTGCTGGTCAGAGGCCAAAATGGTCAATTTTGACTTCGAAAGACCGATCCAAAGTCCAAGAGCTCAATGTCAGCTTTTTGATGAGTCCTAGAGTGCCTTCATTGAATATACGGTTTAGCAGATACGAGCCTCCAAACAGGGGTGGTTTCCATAGTTTTTTTTGCTGATTCTTTTTGCCGAAATTCTCACGGGTTGGATTTTTTCGTCGAAATTATCTCACGGCTGAAAATTTTCGTCAAAATTGCCTTTCATGGCCGAAAATTTTCACGAGATTTGTCTTCTCACGATCGAAAATTTTCAGTGGAATTGCCTTTCACAGCCGAAATTTTTTTACTGGATTTGCCTCACGGCCAAAATTTTCATCGGAATTGCCTTTCATGGCCAAACATTTTCACCGGATTTGCGGAAATTTTTCGCTAGAATTGCCTTTCTTCACGGCTGAAAATTTTCGTGAATTGTCTTTCACGGGCTGGAAATTTTCACCGAATTTGTCTCATGGTTGGAATTTTTCGTCAGATTTGTCTCACGGCCAGAAGTTTTTCACCGGATTTGTCTTTCATGGCCGGGAATTTTTGTCGGATTTGCCTTTCACAATCGAAAATTTTAACCGTGGAATTGCCTTTCACGACCGAAATTTTTTGCCAAAATTGCCTTTCACAGCCAAAAATTTTCACCGGAATTATCTTTCACGAGACGGCGAGACCGAGAATTTACGCCAGAACTGTCTTTCATGGCTGTAAATTTTCATCGGAATCGCCTTTCACGGTCAATTTTTTTTATTTTAATTTTTTTAGTCTAGTGGGAAATACGAATTTTCCTTTTTGGAAGAAATATTTTTTGAAATTAAAATGAAAGAAATATGGGCATTTTTCCAAAAAGATAAGTGGGAATCAAAAAAGTCAACCTTTTAATGACACCCCTAACCCCCTTTCATAAATGATCCCTAAAATGAACAAATTAACAACTCATGAGCATCTACTCATTGAATTCTCATTAACCTTAATGAGTTATGTAAAAAAGTGATTAAGGATTAATCCAAGATTTATCCTTTCACTGATATTTTTCTCTTTTACACAAATCATCAAGAACTCTAATTAACCACTAATCTCTAATTAATTCACACAATTGAGCACATCATTGAATAGAGCAAGGGAATACTAATCCCTAATTAATTCACACAATTGAGCACATCATTGAATAGAGTAAGGGAATACTAATCTTTGTGCATCAACAATGGTGTAAATTAATCTAAAATAGGGGATTAATTAGACTCTTAATTATAGTCTCCTCTTTTAAGGTAAAATTAATCAAAGAGTCAAATTTCTCAAATCGATGAAAAAATTGAAGTTATTAAGTGTTTTGATGCATCTAGATGCTCTCAAAACACTCAGTAATCCTAATTTTGACTACTCATATAATCAATTTAGACCTCAATTAACACATTTTCTAATTTTTTAACCTCTTGAACAATATTAATCATCCTTAATAACAAAACCAGTCCATTAAGAGAAATTAGTCAAATTCAAGGATTTTTTTGATGGTTTTAAGAAATTTTTGAAAGATTAAGCTACTCCTAATGCTTACTCTAATCCAAACAATTTCAATAAAAAATACATAATTAAACTAAAATTAATTATCTTAGTTCTATGTTTAAACTAAAGAGAGCTAACATTCACTAAACATTGCATTCTATTGCATTGTTTAATGCAATGGATGAAAACTAAGCCTAATACAAACTATGTGCATTAAGCCTCTTATGAGCCTAAAGTGCCTAGCCGGCCATAGTTTAAGTGAGTGTGAACTCTTATGGCCATGTATATAAGTGAGTGTGAACACTTATGGCCATGTATATAAGTGAGTGTGAACACTTATGGCCATGTATATAAGTGAATTTCTCTCATAATACAACATACTCTCTTCCATTACGTAATTGAGTCTTGCTTTTGCTAATCCATGAAGAAGTACATCACTTAGGACTTCATCCTATGTTGCTACCACGCGCTCTTGAAGCAGGAATCGTCATATATACTCCATCACACCATTACGAGCACCCGTCCAATTTGTAGCTTTGGACACTATTGCTTCATATCTTGAATGTATGACCCTTTGGTGTATCTACTATGACTTCTTGATGTAAGATAATGGTGGTAGCTCTTGTTAAACCTAGAATTAGATTAGCATTAACACAATTTGAAGCAACAGTAGTGACTATGGCCGAGGTGTGGAGTAAGGTTAGTTGACCTAGAGAGTCCCACGTGTCATAGGAAATTAAGTTATGATATCACCCATGTCTACTTGTGCTAACTTTTGGGTAAATCTCGTCGTCGTGGTCATCCCTAAACACAAACGGACAACTTTGACTTCCTAATCCTCTTCTTCTAAGTCCACTACTTGAGCCATGTTTATAGAGATTTGCTTTTTTCTAAGTTTCGCTTGTCTTTCCTTGGCTTTCTTTTGTGGTACCTTTTTCATCTCACTCTGTTTTTTTCCCTTCATTTTGAGGTAAATTGCCTTCAAGGCATTTGTGTAAGCGATCCATAGTAGCATCGTAATTTGCTACCATTAAAATAACCTATGATTTTGATGCCATTGAGTGTTTCCATGCATACAGTGCCCTGTGGGGTTATTTCGGTTACTAGGAAGGGTCCTATTCCTCTATATTTAAGTTTCTTTTGTGTCTTTTTATGCTATAAGGAAGGGCCATATCCCCCTCATTCATTTCCTTGTCTTTGAGCTGGTCGTCAAACCATTGCTTGTGCCTTCTCCATCAGCTAGTTTCACAATCAATGCAATGTCATCCATAGGAGGTTTTTGTCATTTTTTCCAACATTGCTTGTGGTAACAATGCTCACTCCTACACCACCATCTAGGATGGCAGTAACTTGAAGCTCATCAAAAGCTAGGAGCAATGCTGCATTGAGTTCATCTCCGTCAGAATACTACCCTAACTTATTCACCCGTACAGGTGCGCTTGCAATCCCATCTGGTTCTATGGATCCTTCATCATCTGACTCATTGGGAGTCCTTGGTTCCACTTGCTCCTCCATTCCAAATCCAAGCCTTCCTTCCATCCAATCCTTCAAATCCTTCCATAGACTCAAGCTACCTTGAAGCAAGCTGCCAATGGGAATCTGAACTTGTGAAGACAAAAAGGAAGAGAGACCTCATGAATCTCGTGGTCTCTATTCATACTTAGGCTTCTCAAAGTGTATGGTATAAGGATATGAACAACACTGTCTGATTTTCTTGTTGGGCGGTCATCCCTCAGATCCTTAAGATAAGCAACAAAATAGGATCCACCTGATACGAAACTGTTACTGGTTTTGGTTCATCCTCTCAAGAGAGATCCTCAAAGATTACTCAGTGGTTAAGGCCTCTGTTTAGTTCATGGATTTCGTCAAATTGGTTTTATGTCATGCATCAAGGAACTTCCTACAACGTGAACTACCTGAGCTTCCTCTTTCAATTGAGCTTGACATTCAGCCAACTTCTTAGGCAGACGGTTGGGATCTATCGACTCCTTTGTTTGAGGGGCGTATGGTAGCATCTTCTCTTCATCACATGAGAAAGAGTACCCAATTGTTGTTATCCCGTCGTCGGATCTACTTTTTATAGTAACACGGCTATCTCCTTTGCCGATCTTTGTCGCCTTTTTTCTGTCGAGTGTGCCTAGTTGCTCGCGCTTTCTTAGGAACTTCTTTAGAAGACAAGATCCTCGCTTGTCCTGGGGTTTCTTGCTTCTACAAAGTGGATGCTTTAGTGATGCAATGTGAGCAGCAACTTTCTTCCTGCTTTGCATTCGTGTGACTACATTGAGAGGCACTGTGTGGATAAATCCATCCCGCACACTCAACAACTGGTGCTTGGTTTAGTATCATTTCCTTTTCTAAGTACACACGTTCTTAAGGGGCAATCTTTATAAATGTGGTCTATCCCACAACCTGTGCATAAAGCAGTTAAAGTGTACTGCACTTGCCAGCCCTTTCCTGACCGGACATTCAGCTATTTGGTGAGGTCTAGCGTAGTGACAGCATTGCATAGGCGACCGTTTAGACATACTAGTCAAGTCCCACCATCGTGGTGTTACAATTGCTAGATATACGGGGTACATGTGCTCACTCTCCATAACATAATGACTCAGGTTTTATGGGGGTTTCCTACCTGGTTTAGGGGGCTCGAAGGCAGTGTTGTTAGTCACCTCTTCCTCTTCACCTTCTTCGAAAATTTCTATTAAGGCCAACTGATGAACGAGGGTCATACAAGGGAATGGCCATGACTATGTAGTCATGATTTTTAGGACCATGATTGTGCAGACTACACAATCATAGTGGGATGGACCTATGTCTTTTGAGTATTGGAGAGAAGTGGAAAGAGAGAATACACTTGAATGTGTGTGTGGAGTTGTAAAACATGAACAAGTCTAGAAGATTGAACAAAACTTGGAAGTGGATGTTAATACCTACCCGCTTTTGATGATTGTTGTCTTATTAGTTTGAATATTATAAAACAAGCATAAAAAAGAGACAAAGGGACCATGAGTCCTACTTGATGGGAGTGGTGCTAGTGGAGGAAACGTGTGTAGGCAATAGGTGATGCAAGCATAAGAGCTCAAAGAAGAAGAAGACAAATTTTGAAAAAATATAGAAACCAATGCAATGAACAGAAAAAATTACCTATTTATAGCCAGGGGGATCACGTCACGTAACAAAGCAAGTATGGGTGCCCAAAAGAAAATCAAGTCTAAGACCCGAGCTCGAGTGGCCAGTTTGGATGTGGATCCCCAAGAGATCCACTTGAGTAGCCAGGGGGATCACATCACATGACTTGAGTAGCTTTTGCTTCTGCTCACTTTGTGGTGAAATAGTGTGGCTACAATTATATACCGAGCTTGAATTTATTGTGCAACTGGACTAATGGGTCCAACGAAGTCTATTCCCCTTCGTTGGACTAATGGGTCCAACACAGTCTATTCCCCTTCGTTGGACTAATGAGCCCAACACAGTCTATTCCCCTTCGTTGGACTAATGAGCCCAACATAGTCTATTCCCCTTTTGAGAGGTTACTGCACAATGATCCGAACTAAAGCTTATTCATGGGGGAATGTTAAATCGTTGACATTCATCACAATGTTTGATGAATTCCATGGCATCACCAAACATAGTTAGCCACCATAACCCTGCTTGCAAGATCTCCCTTGCCATTGCTTCGCTCGCAAAATGTCCTCCGATGACTACGAGCCTCTTATAAAATGGTGATCAGGAACTCATCCTCCCTAACACATCATCTTAACACTTGATCTTTGCTAGCTTATATAATTGACTAACTATTAACTGATAAGGTGCAGCTAACTTAATAAGTCGTCGCATCCTATCCTTCTTTAATGGCTTGTCTTGTGGAAATCCATAAGCAAGATACTAGGAGATTTCTTCACTCAATTTTGATACCAGATCGAATTTGAATAGAGCAGCATCTGATAGCTCATCAACACTAGTGACAGCTTCTCCAATAGGTATTCTCGACATGTGGCCTACCAGTACATGTTGTGAACCTTTCCTTATTATGACAGTAAAGTTGAACTCCATTAATAGCAACAACTTGTAAGTTATTCACCCAATCATGCAAGATTTTTTGACACGATACAACAAAACTTGATGATCCACAAAGAAGATGAACTTATTAGCTTTCATAGGTCGCAACATGATACCATCAGTCATCTTTACAATGAGGTTTGTCCACTCTAAGGCTGGCTTTCACCATTTTTCCCAACATTGCTTTGTGATGATACTTACTCCGGCTCCACCATCAAGAATCAAGTGCTTGATAACCCTTGTGCACCACAAGAAGTGTTGCATTCATGTCATCACTCTTGTAATACTTTCCCATTTGGTTAATCAAAATTTGGATGAGTTTGGGTAGGTTGTCCCTTCCACCCTCTATGCCCACATCCTTCTCTTGAGAGGCAAAGGTATTCCTTCATTGATTGGAGGATCGACCTGTATTCTGACTTCCATTTAATCTTTTAAACTTGTCCATGGTCAAGGATTTCCTATCAATCAGCCAGGTTCCAACTGGCATCGTGATCTTTGCGAAGAAAAATGTAGATAGCCTGGCCACATCCCTGGGTGCACTGTTTCAACCAACATCATTACTGTATGAGTCTAGAATAGGATTTGTTGTCATAAAGAGGATAGTCTCCTCCATCAAACAACCTTGAGAATAGGTCATTCCTTCTTCTTCCAAGTTAGTTTCACCCTCACCACGTTCTGAAACAGTCTCTAGCACATTCAACCGTTGGGCCCCCTCGTGATAGTCCGCCCCAAGATATACTACTTCAACAGCCCGACTAGCCAAGAAAGCCATCTCTCAAACATGTTTTGATTTATATGGACTAAGGTTTGTGTATCCTCTGGCTTTTCGATCTCTTCCTGAGCAGTTAGGTATTCACCCACTCCCCTCGGTGTGTGGGGTTCTTTAACTAATTTGGTATCCTTCCATGTTACTTTGCCTTTTTTTCTTATTAGCACATTTTCTTGGCTTGACTCGGTGGATGTCGTTTCAACCGTTCCCTCATTCGAACCATCTTAAATTACCATTGTAGAGTCTCTTTGTCCCACCTTCTTTGCTCTTTTTTCTATCGTCCACATAGAAGGTTTAGCTAACGGTGGTTCTCCTTTGACTTCGAGGGTTTTTAATGCTTGTGCACGACTTATGGCATGGAGTGGTGTTGTCACCACCCTTGATCATGCACCCCAATCATTCAGAGTCCCATGGTTGGATTGGTGGTTATTGAAGACTCCCCATCGCCTTTATAAGGATAGTCCTTGATTAGATGGATAATTTTGCACTTTACACAACTCAATCTCGATTGTGTGTTGACTTGAGTATTTTGTGGATTTATCGCATCAATCCACGTCCACTCAACCACTTAGTGAGATCCTTGGCAATGGTAGCATTACAGCGGGGCTCTCTTTGCTATGGCATTAATCTCTTGACCCTTCCATCGTGTGGTAGCTTGGAACACTCGTAATGGCATATTCCCTTGCATTAGGAAATATTCCGAGGTTACCTCTCCCAATTATCATCTACTATATCCTCCATGGTCGATCGAGGCTCCCGTGCATATTCTCCATCCTCTGGTACCTCTTCAATAATCATTTAATTGTCTGGCATTATGCGAGGTGCTGGTGGTTGTGGTCGTAGAACATGCAACGGTATAGATACTTTGGGTACTCTAGACATTCCCCTCGTCTGGTTTTGCACGTTTGATAAATTTTCCCCTAGTACAAGCCCTTGCCCAGGTGGTGCAGGTAAAGCTAGTTGTTGTCGTGTAGAAGGCAACTAAGGTACTTGAGATACTTGTAGTTGTTGTGTCTGACGTGGACACCTACACATACTTGTACCATGGTTCCCAAGTCACATACAATGCACGCAATACATCAATGGACGAGGCCTCAACTAAGGACAATAAGTGCTCGTGTGACTTTGTCGACATATTGAGTACTATACCAACTCTCGTCGTGGGTATAAATGTTGGTTTGTGGATATATCCTTACCTCTTTTAGCTTTATCTTATCTAGAAGTGCAGTGCTTAGCTCATCTACATCATATCCTTTCTCTGTCACTCTGAGGGTCATGCTTGTTCAGCCCGATACATGTGATGGAGCTACCATAGTGACAGATTTGGTGTCATCAAGTTGTGGTAATTTAACCATGTTATCCTCAAAGTCAATGGCTAGCTTACAACAATCATCAAGCGATGTTGGTTTGGCCGACATCAAAGAATCCTCTTCGTGCATTCTTATATCAAAAGCACGTCTCTCGACCAACTCCCTACATAGATCTAAGCTGGTCTTCTCTTGTTCAAGCCTTCTAAGTTGGGCTCATGCTTCTCTCATTCTTTCCTTAATCTCTAGTTCTCTGGAAGTGGGAAAGTATATTGCCTCCGTTCTTTGGGCACTTATAGGATCCCTTCATATTCTTGGAGTATAATGTAGTTCTCGAAGGAGATCTAAGCTATTCTATACTACCCCCGTTCTTTGGGCACTTATAAGATCCCTTCTTGTTCTTGGAGTATACTATACCATGGGTTGAGGATTGCTCATCCCTCTAACGCTGGCTCCTCCCTTAGTTGTTGCCTTGTACTTCCAGGTCTTTCAATGCTCACTTCTCTCAGCCAACTCCCTACGGAGATCTAAGCTGGTCTTCTCTTATTCAAGCCTTCTAAGTTGGGCTTATGCTTCTCTCATTCTTTCCTCATTCTCTAATTCTCTAGAAGTGGGAAAGTATATTGCCCCCATTATGTGGGCACTTATAGGATCCCTTCGTATTCTTGGAGTATACTGTATCGTGGGTTAAGGATTGCTCATCCCTTGCGTTGGCTCCTCCCTTAGTTGTTGCCCTATACTTCCAAGTCTTTTAATGCTGCTTCTCGGTCTAATCTCGATGGTTATCTCTTGGCAACACCTCTAGAGCTTTCCTTTTAGGCTCATGTCCTTATCGTAGGACTAATTAAGGATGCCAATCTTAATTTTTCTAGTTCAGATCTTCCAGATTGTTCCCTTGCAACATGAATATACAAATGACATCAAGTAATGGAGGATGATTGGCTTGGTAAAAGCAATGATGCTAATCGAAGAGCACAGAGTAAGAACTTTTCCATATGTTGACGCAGACACACAGAAGCGGCGTAAGAAGTTTTATTCAAGACCACTGAGAAAGCTCTGGAAAATCTAAAGGGAGACGAAAGCACCAACTGGAGCAGGATGCACTTCTGGAGCCTTTCGTTTGCAAAGGTTACAGCAGCAGCTCTCAAAACAGGCGCAGCACACGACACCCTTTTAACAGCCAGATCGTTGTAGATTTCATGTAGCCTAGAAAAGTGAAGCTCAATCCCTTCCAACCAACCAACAGTTCATCGCACCAAATATTCAAGCTTCACATCACATAATTTTTGCTTCTCTTTTACGAAGGCAAGAAGGTGGGCCATAAATACCTTATAACACCCTCACCTATGGTTTTTCCCACAACCTTAAGGTGAACAAAATCTATCATTTAAAATATTTCCATCACTACATCAGCTTTCTTTCTTTATCACACCCACCATTCCATCCTTGCCTATCCATTACATACACATGGCCTTAATTACTTCCAATATCCAATGGAATGGACACAAAGAAAAGGCCACTACCATGTTACTCCATATCCTTGGTAGTATTATAGATAAATAAATTTGTTTTTCCTTCACACGGCTAAATAAGAGTCTTCATATTTTGTGTGAAAAAGAGATCTATGTCTTGTTTGAATAATTTATGGATAAGATATCAGAACGATATATCAACTAACTGCATACGTTGTGTAAAAATATATGGTCTATTAATGTTGCAGTTTCAGTTTGTAAAGGTATGTGTATTTTTTTCGTAACTAGAGGCAAGTCAATGTAGAAGAGTAGTAGAGCTCGTATGTCTAAAGGCCATGATTTGGGCTTGAATCCCACTCAGCCGGTTGAGAATGTGGGACAGCTCAGCTAATTAATAGTGCAAGCTAATGAAAAATCAGCACAAATCTTGCCCCGTGTGTAGTGTTCTGGTGCTCATGGATGACGAGTCATTTGTTATGATGTGAACAGTGCAAGCTCAGGACGAATCTTAACCCCATGGATAACACTCTGAGAACGGTATAAGTAAATTCTGGAGCTAGAGACTCCAAGAGAAAACGTGCACTTTGGAGAGAGAGAGAGAGAGAATGAATGGTTTGGAAACCAATTAAGTGAAGAGAAGTGTGTAGCAATCCCAAATTCCACAGCATCGGGCTGCAATTGTAACAGCAGATATACGAGTTGCTCTGTACAACCCAACACTAAAAAAATTGTACTTCTAAGGTAGACTGCTGAAGTACATGTATAAGTGAGTTACTCATGTAGGCGCCTGCTGGTTCTTCCACAGCTCTCATTGAACCAACAAGCCTGCAAATTCAGGCACATCAATGCCTTTTTCTTTTGACCTTTGATCCTGTCGACATGCTGGCCTGACGGAAGTCCAAAAACATCTCGTAAACCTGCAAATGGTTTGCACCTTATTACTTTTATATATGAATCCATCGGCATCTAAATCTTAATGGGGAGCCACACTAGCAGCAGTGACCCATTTTCTAAGGGAAGGGGGGGGGGGGGGGGGGGGGGGGGGGGGGGGGAGGGGGAGGGGGGGCGGCGGGGAAATCCCTCTCCGTCATGGTCCTGGGGCATGAGAGCTTTGCAGAGGCTTAATGCCAATGATTTAACAGGCTGTGGGTTCTGAATTGTAGACATCAGCGTTTGATGAACATTCAAAGTAAACTCACTTTGACCTACCTTCCTTACACCACTGGTCAAACCAACATCACGCAGCGCACTTTCAGGCACCCATCTTGCCTCCTTCAGCTCCAGACTCTGGGATGACAAGCTATCGTCTATCCTTCACAGATAAACTCACATTAACAAGGACAACATTAATTACTAACAGGTTGATTCTGAACAAGGGTAACCCTTCTTTTTATTTTAAAAAAAAACTTGTTCCACCTTCTATCTCGTAGTGTAATCTACTGGAATACATGGTTTAATGTATGATGTCTAAGACCAGTGCAAGTTTGCATGCTGCAAGTGAGGACATGCATGAAAGCTAAAAAGGTTTGCTGGAAGGAAGAAAGAGAAAAAGATATTAAATGCTACACCACATAGCCAATCCTCCATGCAACAGAGCCCAACTAGATCCTAACAGTTCTGAATCTCGTCAATACACAAGAGCATGTACACACAAACACAGCCTGGAGGACGATGACTGGACTAGGCAGTGAGATCCCTTCTGAACAACGAGCCTGGCTAGTGTAGACAAACACATACAACGCCTAAAAGATGTAGAACGAGGTTATGATAAATAGCATATTAGAGGAAAACTGGAAGTAGCAGGGTTGTTTGTCATGTCGCACAATCATGATCATATTACCATACTCTAGAGACCATAATATGATCTATGGGACCTGAAAGCCAAGTACAAAAAGCGGATGACATGCAGTGTAGAGAGAGACAGACAGAGAGAGAGAGAGAGAGAGAGAGAGATTACCATGCTCACTGGTATGTATATGTATCCACTCAACTGCCATGTGCATGTGAATGTGGGAAAACACATGCACATATGTTCCCACAATTTCTCGTTCTTTCAAGAGGTGGCAGCCCTGGCCAAGTTGAAGTCCTAACAACCCTTTCAAATAGCTGTCAATGGCAGCCTTGCGCACCTCCAAGGAAGCTTTA
Source organism: Cibotium barometz (assembly GCF_041138505.1). Classification (NCBI taxonomy): domain Eukaryota; kingdom Viridiplantae; phylum Streptophyta; class Polypodiopsida; order Cyatheales; family Cibotiaceae; genus Cibotium; species Cibotium barometz. The sequence goes on along the minus strand of NC_141061.1, from coordinate 42,047,127 downwards.
GGACCATCAAGGCTAGCGGATGGAAATTCCCATAATCCTGCAAGCAGTCCTTTCTGGGGCCTTTTCACAAGCAAAAAAGATCCATCGGCTTGTCTATATTTAGTTTTTTTCGACTTTGTGGCAGAGGCAACACTTCTTTCAAGGACACAGACAGCCACATAATCCTGCCTAGGAGAAGCCTTCACTACCTTCATAGGAAAATCAGTTACCAGTACCGGATTTGAAGTTCCTTCAGCCTTTTGTGATAGTGCAAATCCTTTACAATTTTCTTGAATAGGACAGGAAGCACATTGAGGAACAGCACGTGAGCATCTTGTTGCACCGAGCTCCATCAATGCCTGATTGAGATCTCCTGGTCTCTTTGCATCAACGAGCTGCCCTGCCAAAGACCTGTATACAGCAGCAAAGTACCTAAGACTCTCTCTCTCTCTCTCTCTCTCTCTCTCTCTCTCTCTCATCCTCAGAGACGCCCTGGAGATGTATCACCACAGGAGGTGGACATCGCTGCATGCACACCATGCAGGAGAATGGCATTCAGGAGGAGGATGGCATCTCATGTGCTTTGACCCTCTTCATTGTATACATGGTTTACTCATTCTTATTCTCATAGACACTATGGGTCTTTTGTAGACGTTTAATATAATCTCTCTCTCTCTCTCTCTCAATCAAGAGATCCCGGGTTAAGTTCCATCCCCTGCACTTTGGTGCCGTCTTATGGATCATATATGGTCCGTTGGCATGGCTATGACATTAAAACTCCTCTTTCTCCCACTGGCTCAGCTTTACTACATAGGGTACCATGCTGCAGCACCCTATGCAGGATATTCTAGGGTAATGCGAGAGCTTGATGCTCTTTGTATCAGGATTTTAGCTCTTGTTCCTTTCTTTTATTTTTAGTACCCATGATGATGTATTCCATGCACATGATGTAATCTTTTGGTCTCAAAGTTCATTTTGGCCTTTTGTAGATGTTAACGTGAGCCTGTTTTATTTGGTAGATGTTTTTTTAAATGTTTCCAACATCCAGTTATTCTCATGTACTCCATGATGAGTGTCTCTTGTACTAGTGCTTATACCCCATGATCATCATTGAATCGGCCTCTACTTTCAGAGAGCTTTGTTGTATGTACTTGTTTTGTTTTTCTTTTACGTGATGAGACATACCATGGATAGCATTGTACCACTTTCGTCACATAGACCCATTCGGTATTTAGGAGACATTTAATATAACTTTCTTTCTTTCTTTCTTCCTTCTTCTTTTCCTCTAGCTAACACACACACAAAATATCACACTTTTCCTCTAGCTAACAGCCCATAGTGACCTCTCGGCTCCTGCACCATGCCAAGAAGCGCCTGACATTGTCATCCGCATCTTCACAAGTAAAACATTTGAATGTAGGAAGTTTCACATTAACTCACCCCAACATTGTGCAAAGGAACTCCAGACCTTGAGAATTGCCTTCCAGATTGTTCCCAGGGTTGGGATTACCGAGGGTGGTTGTTTCCACGGGCAAAGGTGGAGGAGCACTTTTGGGGAGAGAGAGGGCAGGGACAAACTTGACCGGCCTTGTACAACTGTAACAATGTTGGGACAAAGAACTTTCGATCAGCCTAGCATGAATGCATGTGGTGGGCATGCAGTGCCATAGTAACCTGGACCGGCAGAAACGGTCGGTTCGGACCGGGTTGGAAACGATCGGTTCGGACCGGGTTGGAAACGGTGTTTCCGAGTTTCCGCGAGGTCGGAAACGGCAAGAAACGGAGTTTCTTTTGAATTTATTTTAGACATGTAAAAAACATGCATAGAGACATCCTATTAAATAAACTTATGTCAAGAGATGCAAAAAACATGCATAGAGACCTCAAACAAGACACATCAAAGACTCAAGTGGACATTAGAATCATAACACTTAACAGAATGAAAAAATCGCACGCGGTCCCCCCCCCCCCCTTTTAACCTGCCCAAAAAAAAAGTACGGAAACGGCGTTTCCACTGGTCTGCCGTTTTCGGAAACGGCCGAACCGTTTCCAGAGGGCGGAAACGCCGTTTCTGGTTACTATGTGCAGTGTGGGCATGAATATACTAGACTACTGACAGACTAAGGACACAAGAAGTCCTGACAAGAGGTCTTGATGTTCACAAGAGATGGGACAAAGAACTTTTGATCAGACTAGCATGAGAGCGTGTGTTGGGCATGAATATACTAGACTACTGACAGACTAACGAGACAAGATGTCCTAACAAGAGGTCTTGATGTTGACAAGAGTTCCCCAGCAGGGTTGCCAAAAAAGTTAGTATAACCTCTTGCAGACTTGGTTGCCTATGCACCCTAAAACATCAAAGCGTCACCGGGTAGGGTACTCTAGGGCAGTATACAATCGGGAGTTGTCACACAATTAAGGAGGCATGTGGCTTTTCTGCCCTACTCCCCTAGGCACTCATGCAACAAACAAGAGACACACACCACAGTTGTCAACACTACTAGACCACACATGTAGAAAACCACTTAACATCTAAACATTTCCCACAAATCCCAGACGTTTCCAGGGTCAGGGACAGACGCCGGTGGGGGGAGGAGAGAGAGAGAGAGAGAGAGAGAGAGAGAAATGAAATGATATATTAACGTCTCTAAGAGGCCATGATGGCCTATGTGACCAAAACTGAGAGTACATCTGAAGTTGGTGTCTCATCAAAGAAAACAACCAAATGAAAATGAAAAGTACAATAAACTAACTATCTTACAGTTATAAGAACTGTAAGTAAGACTCCTAGATGATACTGAGTAGAAAATACTGGAAAATGTATATCAAGTAGATCCACGTATACTAATCAGTTGAAGTGCTTCCCTCTCCTCATATCAAATATATCCGCCATGGGGCTGTCTAGAATGGAGAGGTCGTAAAAGCGAGGTAGGCGCCTTTGATGCCGAGCAATAATGGCTCTAATTTGGCGATGGTGAGGATGCCGTAGTCAGGATCCTGGTGGGCGTGGCCGACGAGCACAACACAAGATGACTGCTCTATCAGTGGTGATCCTGGGAGCGTGGTCCGTGCCCTGATGGCCAAATGGAGGAGGTATCAGGAGGTGTGTGGGCTAGGTTGCTGGTGCTAGTGCCGAAGAAATCCATCAGGGTCTTCTGTCTAGGTACATCATGGCTCGGTCTCCTGTCTGCCAAGAGGGTCTCTCTATGTCTCCTAAGCTCAAGTAGGAACAATCCCAAGCATCTCTGATCCTCAAACTCCATGACCCTGCATAACGGCCTAAAACCCTCTTGGAAGAGGCAGTGATATCTCCCTCAGATCTCATAATAGACAGTGCATCGGCAAATGTAGTGTTTCTCCGTCTCTACCTCCTGGTAGCATAGCTGACAAATGCGATCACCCAAGATTTGATGCACATATCGCCCTGTCTCAATCCATAGCTGGTGTGATGAGGTCCGGATCTGTCCAATGGCACAACGTATCCCATGTGATAGGTGTACATCCATGTACGCCGAGCGGGTGATAAAATCATCTGGTGAGAGGTGTAAAAAATGGCTCTTGTAATGAGCCATTTTCGTGCCTAAGGGCTCAAGGGGGCTAGTCCATGTCCTCTCTGTGTCCACTCTGATGATATCCAACCTGATCACGCGGTTTTTCTCTGAGCGAGTGAGATCCAAAAATGGACAATCCAGACTGTACTGAAAGGGTGCTGGTGCCTCTATCTGCGAACCATGTAGGTCAAACCATGATCTCATCTGAGCGTACCAGCAATGAGTATGTCCATCCTCTGCCAACTGTATGGATGAGGTCAATGCCAATCAGGAGTACCTCTATTGAGGGAGCTCCCATAGCCGCTATACAAAGGTAACTGCCTGGAATAGGGCCTCGAGCTAATCTAGCTGTTGTTGCCTCCTTCAGGGAGAAACACGGTCCTGTGAAAGTAACTCCCAAGTGGACATATGACCTGCGTACTCAACCGGCTCGCCTCGGAAAGTGAACTAAGGCTCTGATCTCATCATCCATTCCTCTGTGGTGTTAAACACCATAACCTTGGTTTTCCCAAGGTTCACTGTCAGATCTCTATCCACACAGAAAGCCTGTAATGCATCCAGGTGTCTCTGTAATCCCTCCGGAGAGCCTGAGATTAGAACAATATCATCAGCATATAACAAGATGGGTATCAACACCCCTGCCAAGCATGCCCCTGGGCCTCCAAATCTGTCTACATAATCAGAGACCACATCAATGTACAGTCCAAAGAGGGTGGCCGATAGCGGGCATCCCTGCTTCACCCCTATCGTGCTGGTCACCATATCCGATAGTCCGCCTAGAGCTCGGACTGTGCCTGTCACAAACTCATACAAAGCATATATCCCCCATTGCATATCCTCGGGTGCCTCAATGTCATGTAATCTGTACATAAGCCTAGCACGTGATACGGTATCGAAGGCTTTGCGGAAGTCCACAAAGCAGCAGTATATCCTTCTCTTTTGTGCCCTACCCTCTTCAACAAGTGCCCGAAGTGTCAGTATGTGATCCAAGGTGGTAAATCCTCTCCTGAAGCCAACCTGTCCATGTGCTCGATGACCATGCCTCTCTGCCCAGTGGCTCAGCTCTGACTCCAATATAGAGCCATATAGTTTGGCCAAGTAATGACTGATCATGATCGTCATGTAGTTGCCTGGTACCATGGGGTCCCCACTCTTAAAGAGTGGTACAATCATATGCTCTATCCAGCTTGCAGGGAAACCCTCACAAATGGCACGATTAAACACATGTACGATGAGCGGAGCCAAAGTGTCTCGTGCGTATGAGAAGTGCTCTCCAACTAGTCCATCATGATCCTCTGCCTTTCCATTCTGTAACCTGTCTATCGCCATCCGCATAGTAAAAAAGGTGCTGCTAGTCACTCTAGCTCCCAGTGGAGGGGGGGTGGGGGGCTGTCTTCGTGCATCATATAGCTCTCTAGCATAAGTATGCCAAGCCTCAGGTGCAGTAATCGGAGTACCTGGCTGTCTCTCCTGAAACATCTTCCATGCCCTCTTGCTATCCTTCCCCAGGAAGAGTTGGTAGATCTCCTCCTCTAGCTTAGCCAAATAGGCTCGTTTCTTCCTCCGCACAAGGTGCCAAAAGATGATCCTGGCCTGTCTATGCATGTGAGTCCCAATGGCAATCTCACGATGTAGCTGTGCTCATGCCTCACGACTCATCATCATACCAACTGCTGTGTGGGGCAGTGCTGCGGGAGGAGCAGAAGGGATCATAGTGCAGGGAAACGCATATGAGGCGGATGCATGTAGTACACCTGCCAATCCTCTCGTGATCTCGTCCAGAGGGCTATGTGGGTCTAAAGCGAACAAGCCATCAGATACTACATCTTGGTAAACCCCAACTGTCTCACGTGTAAACTGATATCTCGGGTACCTAGGTAGATGAGTGGCTAGCCCATCTCTCGGGGATCTACCTACTAGTGTGAAAGTCAGGTATGCATGATCGGCTGCTATGCCAATGGGCCGACTGGAAATCGTGAAACCCCGCACATTAGGTATCAATGAAGGAGACCCCATCAAGTAGTCCATTGTGCTCGCTCCCCCTTTAGAGTTCCAAGGTGTGAGAGCATCTGATCCTTGCCATCTCGATAAGCCATTGTATATGACCAACCCATGTCCACTCCCGAGTGTGAGAAAATGCCTGCCGGAATCTGTAATCTCCCCCTTATCCTGTGTGCTGATCTCTCCAACCCTACATCCTCTATCATGATCTCCCAGTACATAGCCTCTTGAGTATCATACAACTCTGTCTGCTCTATGCTTGTACGTGCATTAAAGTCTCCCAATAGTAATATGTCTCCCAAGCTGGCAAACCTCATGACATCATCATATAGTGGCATATAGGGCGACTCTCTTGATGGTGCAAACCTGGAGTGGGCTGGGGGAAAGTAGCATACCGCCACATATAGTTCGCCGGGCCCCTCTCTGCATATTCGGACCCACAAGTACCTCGCATCTGCATCTCTATGTACCACATGTATTTTGTCACGAAGCTCCTCCCTGAAAAGTATTGCCACTCCTCCAGATCCTCTGGTACCTCCCACTGTGCGTGGCTAAGGGCGGAAAACTGATTCCCATCTATAATCCCGCACGTCAGGAAGCCTCTTGTTTGTGCACTGATGGGTCTCCGTATACATAGCAATATCACTGTGTCTGAAAGTATCCTCAAATCATCCTGCATCTGTTCTAAGGGCTCCGTTGCAATTCCACACGGTGAATCGCAAGGTCTCATAGGCCACACACCGTCAAGCAAGCCTCCTCTCTGTAATGATGACTCCGCCATCTCTGTAAACCGCCCATTTCCCCTCTTTCCTTGCCTCAAGCAAATGCGGCATGTGTTCCTTCCGGTGTGCTATCTGTGCCGGTGTAAGGTCCTCATCCAAATAAATCTTTTTCCCTTTAAGGGCCATCCTTTTGGAGAGGAAGGCCTTCTTCTTCTCCAAGTCACCAAAACTGATGATCAATATCTTCGCCCTGGTTTCATTTCTACCTGCTCCCCATGCTCCGGTAATGGGTACATCAGTGGCTCCAATTTTTGTTGCAAGAACTTTTGCATCCTCTTGGGGATTTCCCTTATCTTCCCACCCAACTACACGTACATGTAAGGCACGTGCCCGTCTCATGGCTTCCTCTTCCAATGTAGCATTCATCACCTCTACTTTATTGATTGTTGTATGCTTTTGCTTTTTTACTACTTCAATCCAGGGGTTGACTTCCTCAATTTGTTTCTTTGTGGCACTGGCAATTTCAGCCCATGATTGCATTTCCTTCTCACCTACAGCCACTTTTGCCTTACATGATTCCAAAGTGTTTTGCATTTCTGTGATGTCTTTTTTGCAGTCATCCATACATGTCTTCAAAGTGCCTTCGTACGATGCAATGTTGTGCCAATCATAGTAGTTAGGGGATTGTTTGAAACGGGTTTCCTAAAAGTTTCAAACGGGTTTCGTAAAATCAGGCCAAAGTTTCCTACAAGTTTCCTACCTAAAGGATTTTGCATGTACAAAATTTCAAATATATACTGTATAAAATATGTAAAAATAACACTAAATGCATAGAATACATGGAAACATCAATTTGAAGCCTACACTCTTTGAATCACAAATAACAAAAGAGTCGCTCAGATTTCGACATTAGATTTGGGACCCAAAAAAAAAAGTCAAAAAATTTGCTTGAAAAAACGTGTTTCCTACAAGGAAACGTTTCCAAATTTCCTGCCTTTTAGGAAATGCTTTTCCTAACTACTATGGTGCCAATCTCCAGGAGCATGTCATCCTTCCATTGCTGCATCTCTTTTTTCATTTCCGTGTGCATCAAGGCTTCGGCTAATTCCATCTCAACCCATACTTGGGCTTGCATTTCTCCCTTTAATTGGACATATATCTCTTCCTTCAGCGTTTTGCATATCACTTTCCTTTGGGCATGCATCTGCTCGGTCCATTCCTTTCAAAGCTCTTGTCGCATGGTGTTCATCTCTGTCCTTATGTGAAGCTCTATCTCCTCATAAAGGGCTTCATCTCGTCATAAAGGGCTTCATCTCATAAAGGGCTTCCCTATCTCCTCATAAAGGGCTTCATCTCGTCGGGCCATCGTCGCAAGCCTTCCTGAGCCAAGGGACATGATCCCTTCCCTCAGTCTTCTGCGCGGTAGGCATTTGGTGCCTTCGTGGGGGTGTGAAAGGTTGTCTCACCATTCTGTTCTCCCTCCAAGGTTTGAGACATGTTTTCCCCTAGTTGCTGCCTTGGGGGCCTAAGCAAGAAAAGGGGCGCAACACAAATCAGAGCAGCGAGGCGAGTTACAGAGGTGCGCACAGAGTAGAGCAGAGAGGCGGGCAGAGGTGCTACATATGTGCGCACAGAGTAGAGAGAGAGAGAGAGAGAGCGCACAGGTCAGCAGGCACACTTCTCTCCAAGACATCTAGGAGAGAGAGAGAGAGAGAGAGAGAGAGAGAGAGAGAGAGAGAGAGAAATAAAATGAAATGAAATGATATATTAACGTCTCTAAGAGGCCATAATGGCCTATGAGACCAAAACTGAGAGTACATCTGAAGTTGGTGTCTCATCAAAGAGAACAAGACTAAAAAGTACAATAAACTGATTGTCCTACAGTTATAAGAACAGAACTGCAAGACTCCGAGATGATACTGAGTAGAAAATACTGCAAAGTGTATATCAGGTAGATCCATGTATGCTGATCAATTGAAGTGTTGCCCTCTCCTTAGATCAAGTATCTCTGCCATGGGGTTGTCTAGAATGGAGAGGTCGTAGAAGCGAGGTAGGCACCTCCGATGCCGAGCAATAATGGCTCTGATCTGGCGATGGTGAGGATGTCGTGGTCGGGATCCTGGTGGGCGTGGCCGACGAGCACGACATAAGATAACTGCTCTATCAGTGGTGACTCCCTGGGAGCGTGGTCGGTGCTCTGATGGCCCAATGGAGGAGGTATCAGGAGGTGTGTGGGTTGGGTTGCTGGTGATGGTGCCGAAGAAATCTGTCAGGGTCCTCTGTCTAGGTACATCATGGCTCGGCCTCCTGTCTGCCAAGAGGGTCTCTCTATGTCTCCTGAGCTCAAGTAGAAACAATCCGAGGCATCTCTTATCCTCAAACTCCATGACCCCGCGTAACGGCCCAAAACTCTCTCGGAAGAGGCAGTGATATCTCCCTTGGACCTCATAATAGACTGTACATCGGCAAATGTAGTGTTCCTCTGTCTCTACCAAGTGGTAGCATAGCTGACAAATGCGATCATCCACGATCTGATGCACATATCGCCCTGTCTCAATCCGCAGCTGGTGTGATGAGGTCCGGATCTGTCCAATGGCACAACGTATCCCATGTGATAGGTGTACATCCATGTACGCCGCGCGGGTGATAAAATCATCCGGTGAGAGGTGTAGAAAATGGCTCTTGTAATGAGTCATTTTCGTGCCCAAGGGCTCAAGGGGGCTAGTCCATTGCCTCTCTGTGTCCACTCTGATGATATCCATCCTGATCACGCGGTTTTGCTTTGAGCGGGTGAGATCCAAGCATGGATAATCCAGACTGTACTGAAAGGGTGGTAGTGCCTCTATCCGCAAACCATGTAGGTCAAACCGTGATCTCATCTGAGCGTACCAACAATGAGTATCTCCATCCTCTGCCAACTGTATGGATGAGGTCAATGCCAAACGGGAGTACCTCTGCTGAGGGAGCTCCCATAGCCCGCTGCAAAAAGGTAACTGTCTGGAATAGGGCCTCGGTTACTACTGGTGGGGCACCCAGCTTAGCCCGAACAATCTCATGTGGTACTGATGATTTGCTCCGAATCAAGCAGGCAATCATCATAATCAGTGGTCTCTCCATTTGCCTCCATCCCTCATCTGTCCCTCTCTGAGATTTGTGATGTATACTGGGCCCCCAAATTGGAGCTCCGTACAGGAGGGTCGGTGTGACAAGCATATAAAATAGCCACAATTTGGTGCGTGGCTCCTGAAAACTGTGCGCGCGCACACTGCCTCTCAAGTGCCCCCAAGGCTGCATGCCCTCGAGCTAATCTAGCTGCCTCCTTCAGGGAGAAACGCGGTCCTGTGAAAGTAACTCCCAAGTAGACATATGACCCGACGTACTCTGCCGGCTCCCCTCGGAAAGTGAACTGAGGCTCTAATCTCGTCACCCATGCCTGTGTGGTGTTAAACACCATAACCTTGGTTTTCCCAAGGTTCACTATCAGATCTCTATCCGCACAGAAAGCCTGTAATGCATCCAGGTGTCTCTGTAGTCCTCCCGGAGAGTCTGAGATTAGAACGATATCATCAGCATATAACAAGATGGGTATCAACACCCCTACCAGGCATGCCCCTGGGCCTCCCAATCTGTCAAGATAATCAAAGACCGCATCAATGTACAGTCCAAAGAGGGTGGGTGATAGCGGGCATCCCTGCTTCGCCCCTATCGTGCCGGTCACCCTATCAGATAGTCTCCTTGGAGCTCGGACTCTGCCTGTCATCACAGACTCATACAAAGCATATATCCCCCACTGCATATCCTCGGGTACCTCAATGTCATGCAATCTGTGCATAAGCCTGGCACGTGGTACGATATCGAAGGCTTTGCGGAAGTCCACAAAGCAACACTATATCCTTCTCTTCTCTGGCCTGCCCTCTTCAATAAGTGCCCGAAGTGTCAGTATGTGATCCAAGGTAGTAAATCCTCTCCTGAAGCCAGCCTGTCCATGTGCTCGATGACCATGCCTCTCTGCCCATCGGCTCAGCTCCGACTCCAATATAGAGCTATATAATTTGGCCAAGTAATGACCAATCATGATCGTCCTGTAGTTGCCTGGTACCATGGGGTCCCTGTTAGGGTAAAGGCATTATGCCCACCATTATAGTGTGTACAAGCCCATAAGTTATAGTACATAGTACACTTAGTACTTTTAATGTACTAAGTGCACTATGTGTACTAGTGCAATATACATGTGTGATAGGGGAGTCACACATTCATCTTGATGAGTTGACTTATCCCCACAACTCTCTCTCTCTCTCTCTCCTTTGTTTCTCTGTGTATGTCTCCCACATGAAACTCTAACCCTAATTCTTCTTCTCCCATTCAACTGGTATCAGAGCCACGGTTGTGTCCGTGTGTGTGCGGGTGTACGGAGTCATCTTCATCGCGAAGAAGAAGCTCGGCTATGGAGCCTTCAGCTTGGCACGAGCAGAGGAGCTTTAATCAGTATCGCAATACATGTTTAATAGGACTTTTATTCAAATGCAGGTATACGACAATTCCAAAGTTCAGTATGGATCAATATGCCACATCATCATGCCCAATCTTGAGAGGCGTTTCAAGAACATTTTATACATGAATGAAATGATTGAATCACATTTTTTATACAAACAGAAATACGGAGGGAGAGGGAGGACAAGCCAAAAGAAGCCCCTGGCGCCTTCAAAAATGAGAAAACAAATGCAAAAAACCTGCAAATGACTTTGACATGCACAATCAGAACGGCCATGGCATGAAACCTGAAATCCCATTGAGCATAGGCAAGTAAAACCATGATTTACAAACCACTGCAGAGTTTCACTCTTTATTTCATGCATGCAGGTGTTTGTCACCATGCTAATGTAAATGTAACCGAGCTGCCGGAAATCTCTATGTGGCATAGCCGGTTGGGACACATAAGTGTCAAAGGAATGGAGCAATTGTCTCGTTTGGGTTACTTGCCTTCTCTAAAGTTTTCAGTTTTGTGAGCATTGTATATATGGCAGGCAACTCCAGTGTCCCCACAAGAAAGCTCTTGGATAGAAAGATGCTCAGTTAGAGCTTGTGCATACAGACGTATGTGAGATGCCTCAGCTTTCTTTGGGAGGGGCAAAATATTTTGTGTCTTTTATTGATGATGCCACACGCAAGGTGTGGGTCTATCCTCTTCGTTTGAAGAGTGATACATTCTCAGTGTTTGAGAAGTTTGTTGCTCTTGTGGAGAATAAAACTCGCAAAACACTGAAGGCTTTGCGTTCCGACAATGGTGGAGAGTATATGTCCAAACAGTTTCAGGCCTTTTGTGATGCTAAAGGCATCAAGAGGGAGCTCTCTACTCCTTATGATCCTCCACAAAACGGGACAGCAGAGAGGATGAACAGGACCATACAGGAGAAGGTCCATTCTATGTTGTCACATGCTGCGTTACCTCATGGTTTTTGGGCTGAAGCTGTTATGACAGCCGTTCATCTTATAAACAGGTCACCTAACACGAGGCTTGGTGGGAAAGTGCCAAAAGAAGTATGGACAGGGAAGCCTCCGTCATACAAGCACTTGACAGTGTTTAGTTGCGTTGCGTACGTGCACATACGCAGGGAAATGCGCACCAAACTTGATCCTAAGTCTCACAAATGCATATTCCTAGGATATGGTGACAGAGGTGAAATGGGGTATAGACTTTGGGATCCCGTGAATAGAAAGATTATACGCAGCAATGATGTCATTTTTGATGAAACATGCATGTATAAGGAGCCTGCAAGGCAACAGGAGCCTAGCAGAGTCATCTTTGATGATGATGGACATCATGGACAACAGCAGCAAAACCAACCCTTAAATGGTGCTGAAAATGGTCCAAATGGACAGCCAGAGATGGCAGAAGATATCTCTATGGATATACCACAGTTAGAGGAGATACCGGGCATGATTTTTCAGCCTTATGGCATGGAACAGGAGCCACCAATAGGTGATATGCAGGCTGGACAGCAACCTGCAAATGATGGTCATTGGGTACGGAGGTCCACAAGACCCTCCAGAGCCCCTGACAGGTTTGTTCCAGGGGTTGACTACTTGATGCTCACTGACTGTGGGGAGCCCTCATGTTATAAGGAGGCTTTACAGAGGGCAGACAAGGCTCTTTGGGAGCGTGCCATGAAGTCAGAGATGGATTCTCTGCACAAAAATGGAACATGGAAGTTGGTGCATTTGCCTACAGGCAAGAAAGTTTTGCCATGCAAGTGGGTTTACAGGCTCAAAGTTGCACCTGATGCAAAGCCTGATGCAAAGCCAAGATACAAAGCCAGGTTAGTGGCTAAGGGCTTCAAGCAGGAATATGGTGTGGACTTTGATGAGATCTTCTCTCCAGTGGTCAAAATGACCACACTTAGAGCTGTATTAGCTTTGGTTGCTCATGATGATCTGGACTTGATTCAGATGGATGTGAAGACTGCTTTTCTTCACGGTGATCTCCATGAGGAGATATATATGCAACAGCCAGAGGGTTATGCAGTAAGTGGAAAGGAGAAGCTTGTATGCAAGCTGAAAAAGAGTCTTTATGGGCTCAAACAGGCACCAAGAGAATGGTATCATAAATTTGATACATTCATGATATCCCAGAAATTCAGGAGAAGTGACATAGATCACTGCTTATACACCAAGCAAGCTTTGGATGGCAGTCTATTGATCCTCATCTTGTATGTTGTTGATTGCCGGGAAATCTCGTAAAGAGATGGATGCCTTGAAGAAGAGGCTGCATCAAACCTTTGATATGAAGGATTTGGGTGATGCAAATCACATTTTGGGTATGCGGATACTTCGGGACAGAAATCAGCATGTGTTGTATTTGTCTCAGAAGGAATACATTGGCAAAGTTTTGCAGAGGTTCAATATGGACGGGGGGAAGAAGACTAGTACTCCTCCATATGTGAAACTCAGTGCTATGGACAGCCCACAATCAGATAGTGGCAGGGCTGATATGGCCAAGATTCCGTATGCTTCAGCTTGTGGCAGTCTCATGTATGCCATGGTTGCTACTAGGCCGGACATTGCATTTGCAGTGGGAGTGGTTTCTAGATACATGGCCAACCCTGGCAAGAAGCATTGGGAAGCAGTGAAAGGTGTCATGAGATACCTGAAGAGCACACAGGATATGTGCATTTGCTTTGGCAAACAGGATGCATTAGTGCATGGTTACACGGATTCGGATTATGCCGGTCATCCAGATAACCGGAAGTCTACTACCGGTTATGTGTTTACATTCACAGGAGGTGCTGTGTCATGGATATCCAGGATGCAGAAGTGCACAGCCTTATCTACTACAGAGGCCGAGTATATTGCAGCCACAGAGGCTTGCAAGGAGGCATTATGGCTATCTCGGTTAGTGGTTGATTTGGGTTATACAGGGGATATTCCATTGCTGCATTGTGACAGTAAGAGTGCCATCCAATTGGCAAAGAACCCTGTCTTTCATGCAAAGACGAAGCATGTGGATGTGAAGTATCACTTCATCAGAGAGGTGATAGAGAACAAGCAAATTCAGCTTGTTAAGATTCATACGGATGACAACCCGGCTGATCTGTTGACAAAGAGTTTGCCTCCAGAGCGATTTGCTCATTGCAGACACTTGATGGGCATTGGATGAGGCCAGTTTCAGCCTTGATATGGCCTTGTATATTATCATGTACATGCTGATTTTTCTTTTCCTTCATTTAAGAGCTGTTTGCCTTCAAGTGGGAGGTTGTTGGGGTAAAGGCATTATGCCCACCCTTATAGTGTGTACAAGCCCATAAGTTATAGTACATAGTACACTTAGTACTTTTAATGTACTAAGTGCACTATGTGTACTAGTGCAATATACATGTGTGATAGGGGAGTCACACACTCATCTTGATGAGTTGACTTATCCCCACAACTCTCTCTCTCTCTCTCTCTCTCTCTCTCTCTCTCTCTCTCTCTCTCCTTTGTTTCTCTGTGTATGTCTCCCACATGAAACTCTAACCCTAATTCTTCTTCTCCCATTCAGTCCCCACTCTTAAAGAGTGGTACAATCATATTCTCTGTCCAGCTTGTCGGGAAACCCTCACAAATGGCACGATTAAACACATGTACGATGAGCGGAGCCAAAGTGTCTCATGCATATGAGAAGTGCTCTCCAACTAGCCCATCATGATCCTGTGCCTTTCCATTCTGTAACATGTCTATCGCATCTAGCACCATCCGCATAGTAAAAAAGGTGCTGCTAGCCACTCTAGCTCCCAGTGGAGGGGGGATGGGGGGCTGTCTTGGTGCATCATATAGCTCTCTAGCATAAGTATGTCATGCCTCAGGTGCTGTAATCGGAGTACCAGGCTGTCTCTCCTGAAACATCTTCCATGCCCTCTTGCTGTCCTTCCCCAGGAAGAGTTGGTAGATCTCCTCCTCTAGCTTAGCCAAATAGGCTCGTTTCTTCCTCCGCACAAGGCGCCGAAAGATCATCCTGGCCTGTCTATGTGTGTGAGACCCAATGGCAATCTCACGATGTAGCTGTGCTCGTGTCTCACGACACTCATCATCATACCAACTGCTCTGTGGGGCAATGCCGCGAGGGTGGGTGGAAGGGATCATAGTGCAGGGAAACGCATATGAGGCGGATGCATATAGAACACCTGCCAATCCTCTCGTGATCTCATCCAGAGAGCTATGCGGGTCTAAAGCGAACAAGCCATCAGATACTGCATCCTGATAAACCCCAACTGTCTCACGTGTAAACTGATATCTCGGGTACCTAGGTAGATGAGTGGCTGGCCCATCTCTCGGGGATCTACCTACTAGTGTGAAACTCAGGTATGCATGATCGGCTGCTATGCCAATGGGCCTACTGGAAATCGTGAAACCCCGCACATTAGGTATCAATGAAGGAGATCCCATCAAGTAGTCCACTGTGCTCGCTCCCCCTTTAGAGTTCGAGTGTGTGAGAGCATCTGAATCTTGCCATCTCAATAAGCCATTGTATATGACCAACCCATGTGCACTCTCAAATGTGAGAAAATGCCTGCCATAATCTGTAATCTCCCCCTCATCTTGTGCTGATCTCTGCAACCCTACATCCTCTGCCGTGATCTCTCGGTACATAGCCTCTTGAGTATCATACAACTCTGTCTACTCTGTGCCTGTACGTGCATAAAAGTCCCCCAATAGTAATATGTCTCCCATGCTGCAAACCTCATAATATCATCATATACTGGTATATAGGGCAACTCTCTTGATGGTGCAAACCTGGGCTGGGGGAAAGTAGCATACCGCCACATATAGCTCGCGGAGCCCCTCTCTGCAAATTCGGACCCACATGTACCTCGCATCTGCATCTCTATGTACCACATGTATTTTGTCACGAAGCTCCTCCCTGTAAAGTATTGCCACTCCTCCCGATCCTCTGGTGCCTCCCACTGTGCGTGGCTGAGGGCGGAAAATTGATTCCCATCTATAACCCCGCACGTCAGGAAGCCTCTTGTTTGTGCACTGATGGGTCTCCGTATACATAGCAATATCACTGTGTCTGAAAGTATCCTCAAAGTATCGTGCATCTGTTCTAAGGGCTCCGTTGTAATTCCACACCGTGAATCGTAAGGTCTCATAGGCCGCGCACCGTCAAGCGGGCCTCCTCTCCGTAATGATGACTCGGCCATCTCTGTATACCGCCCATTTCCCCACTTTCCTTGCCTCAAGCACACGCGGCATGTGTTCCTTCCGGTGTGCTATCTGTGCCGGTGTAAGGTCCTCATCCAAATAAATCTTTTCCCCCTTAAGGGCCATCCTTTTGGAGAGGAAGGCCTTCTTCTTCTCCAAGTCACCAAACCTGATGATCAATATCTTCGCCTTGGTTTCATCTCTGCCTACTCGCCATGCTCCGATAATGGGTACATCAGTGGCTCCAATTTTTGTTGCAAGAGCTTTTGCATCCTCTTGGGGATTTCCCTTATCTTCCCACCCAACTACACGTACATGTAAGGCACGTGCCTGTCTCTTGGCTTCCTCTTCCAATGTAGCATTCATCACCTCTACTTTATTGACTGGTGTATCCTTCTGTTTTTTTACTACTTCAATCCAAGGGTTGACTTCCTCAATTTGTTTCTTTGTAGCAGTGGCAAGTTCAGCCCATGAATGCATTTCCTTCTCACCTGCAACCACTTTTGCCTTACATGATTCCAAAGTGTTTTGCATTTCTGTGATGTCTTTTTCGCTGTCAGCCATACATGTCTTCAAAGTGCCTTCGTACGATGCAACTGTTGTGCCAATCTCTCGGAGCATGTCATCCTTCCATTTCTGCATCTCTGTTTTCATTTTCGTGTGCATCAAGGCTTGGGCTAATTCCATTTCAACCCGTACTTGGGCTTGCATTTCTCCCTTCAATTGGACATATATCTCTTCCTTCAGTGTTTCGTATATCACTTTCCTTTGGGCATGCATCTGCTCGGTCCATTCCTTTTCAAGCTCCTGTCGCATGGTGTTCATCTCTGTCCTTATGTGAAGCTGTAGCTCCTCATAAAGGGCCTCATCTCGTCGGGCCATCTTCGTAAACCTTCGTGAGCCTCATCTCGTCGGGCCATCTTCGTAAACCTTCGTGAGCCAGGGGACATGATTCCTTCCCTCAGTCTTCTGTGGTAGGCATTTGGTGCCTTCGTGGGGGTGTGAAAGGTTGTCTCACCATCCTGTTCGCCCTCTAGTGGTTGAGATATGTTTTCCCCTACTAGTTGCTGCCTTGGGGGCCTGAGCAAGGGTGGGTGGGAAAAGGGAGGCAAGATGCTGTACCTTCTGCCCGACTGTACCTCTTGCACCTTACTGTTTGCACCTGCGCAGCTTGCCAATAGGCCTCCAACCGTCCCTTCTGCGCTTTCTGCAACTACCTGCAAACCCAGGCGCCTCCTGAAGTTCTATTTGCCTGCAACCCAAACTTGGTAAGCACCAGCGCAGAAGGTGTGTCTGTGTTGTTGGTGTTTGAGTGAGCGCTATCGCCGCCACTGTGCATCACCGTGTCTGCTGACTGTGCAGCGCCGTGTTTGCTTTTGTGTGCTCATGTCTACAAGAATATCCACCAACCTGGACCGCACATATGGCGAAAACAACAGCGAGGCAGAGGGCGAACACCTAGCACTTGTTGCCCATCGCTGAGCGCGCCCCTTGCTGCCACTTGTGCCTGCCCATTGCGCTGTTATTGGTGTCGCGCGTACCCAGCTACGCTACGCCAGCAGCGCGAAGCGCGAGCAGGGCAAGGTTCACGCCACATGCACAGGTTCACGCCACCCAGCAGCGCAAAGCGCGAGCAGAGCAAGGTGCACAGGTTCACGCCAGGTTCACGCGCGCGCGCGCGCGCGAGAGAGAGAGAGAGAGAGAGAGAGAGAGAGAGAGAGAGAGAGAGAGAGAGAGAGAGAGAGAGAGAGAGAGAGAGAATGTGGCTGATGTACATTTTACATATAATATAAAACACCATTTCACGAAAAAAAAAAAAGAGACAGAGAGAGAGAGAGAGAGAGAGAGAGAGAGAAACTTTTATTAACATCTTCAAAAGACCACTAGGGTCTATGAGACAAAAAAGGTGTTACAAAGTATCCAAGTGTTACACTGATCCTGGTAAAACAAAAAAATAAGAAAGATTACTAGCTACAAATACAAGTAGCATCCTCAAGAATACATCATCAGGAATATAATAGCACAATGACCCAAGGTCCAAGGAACATCAAGCTAGGGGGCGGATGGAGAGGTCTCATCATCATCCTCAAGAACTGTGTAAAGGGCATCAATGTCCATATGTCCTATGTGGGCATCTCTGTATCGCCGAAGCATCTCCGAGACATGGAGCTGATGGGCGGAGCACCTATGCAACCCAATAGGTCTTGGGCGCCTAGCTTTGAACTTCCTGGTCTACGGTAAACCAGGGGAAACGGAGAGGCTCTTGTGTGCACTGTCTGACTCATCTAGAGGGGAGAGAGAGAGAGAGAGAGAGAGAGAGAAATGAAATGATATATTAACGTCTCTAAGAGGCCATAATGGCCTGTTGAGATATCGACCTCATCTAGTGAGGCGGTGGACACTGATGACCCGCCTGGGGGGTAGGCCCCACACTTACACCACTGGCATGGTTGGTGAGATCATGGGTGATATGCGGCCAGTGGAATGACAGGCTGTGTGACAACCATTCTAGAGACTGGCATAGTTATAGCGCCAGCTCATTTAGTTGGGTTCACACTATAGAGAATCCTAGTATGTATTTGGTTGAGTACCTTTTCATATGTGTGTACTCTTATCTTTGTATATGGTGTGTTGAGTGTTGAGTGAAGGAGAAGAAGATTTTCAGCCTCTCACCTTGTGTGTTCTCTTTTAGGGTTTTGTGAGTGTGTGCACTGTCTGACTCGTGTAGAGGGGAGAGAGAGAGAGAGAGAGAGAGAGAGAGAGAGAGAGAGAGAGAGAAATGAAATGATATATTAACGTCTCTAAGAGGCCATAATGGCCTGTTGAGATATCGACCTCATCTAGTGAGGCGGTGGACACTGATGACCCGCCTGGGGGGGTAGGCCCCACACTTACACCACTGGCATGGTTGGTGAGATCATGGGTGATATGCGGCCAGTGGAATGACAGGCTGTGTGACAACCATTCTAGAGACTGGCATAGTTATAGCGCCAGCTCATTTAGTTGGGTTCACACTCTAGAGAATCCTAGTATGTATTTGGTTGAGTACCTTTTCATATGTGTGTACTCTTATCTTTGTATATGGTGTGTTGAGTGTTGAGTGAAGGAGAAGAAGATTTTCAGCCTCTCACCTTGTGTGTTCTCTTTTAGGGTTTTGTGAGTGTGTGTGTGCTTGCAAGAGCTCAAGCTCTCTTCTCCCTTGCATCTTTTCATGGTATCAGAGCATGGTTCATGCTAAGGGATGAGCTACAAGCAAGAGAAGCAGAGGAAGCGGTACGAGAGTAAGAGCTTCAACTACTCTTCCCTATTTGTGTTGGCGACTACACCCTTGTCGGAAGCTCTACGGGAGGCACCGACAAACGATCTTTGATTGAGGAGCTTTCTTCGCGGGAGTAAAGCTATAGGGCAACTATTCTGTCCTATATCGGACAACATTTTTCTGACCGAAAACGCGTTTCGGACGCATTACGACCTCCGTTTTTCAGAAGGCAGGCGATTTCGAGCACTGTGGGTAAGTCATCAATTCTCTGCAGAACTCTGTTTTAAGAACTACAAGAAGACAGATTGACTGTGCAGACATTGTGTGTGCTGCAAGGAGGTTAACAGTTGCCATTGGGTGTATGTATGCACATTGAGGTCACTGGTTGTGACATTTGAGTGTACTACAGTACCGCTGCAGAAAATACAGCAGTTTGTGCAGGACAAACCAGAGTGTTGTTTCTGGTAAATTTGTGTATCTGGGAAGATGTTAAATGATGGCATAAACCAGATTGTTGTTGAGAAGCTTGATAAGAACAACTTCCATGCTTGGAGATTCAGGTTGACGAATTTCCTGATGGGAAAGGGTTATTGGGACTACATAGAAGGTGAGCATGAAGAGACATCGGAGATACCAGAGATCAATCCGACTGCTGCTGATGTGAAAGAGTTCAAGGATTGGAACCAAGGAGCCAGAAAAGTTATGTATTGGCTCTCTATCAGTATACAGGACACCATGATTGGGCACATACAGGATGCCAAGTCCTCCAAGGAGGCGTGGGACACCTTGATAAAACTCTATGAAACAAATACCAAGGCACGAAAGATACAGTTAAAGAATGAACTTCATACTGTGGAGAAAAAGAGTATGTCTGTGAATGACTATGCATTGAAGATAAAGAGTATTGTGGAATCCCTTGCATCTATTAGTGTTTCAGTAGATGATGATGATAAGGTAGAAGTCTGTCTACGTGGTCTCGGGCCACAATACAAGGCGTTCAAGACGTCTATTCAGACTCGGGAAAACATTCCCAATTTTACAGATTTGGTGTCTATGTTGATTATAGAAGAGAAGAGCTTGGGTGAAGACCAACAGTCTTCACAAAACAAAAACAATTCAGAGCAACAGGCCTTCTATACAAGTTCAGGAAGAGGACGAGGTAGAGGAGGCCGTGGACGCGAACAGGTAATCAGAATTATGGCCAGTAGCAGCAACAACAACAGTCCCAGAATTCACAACAACAACAACAACAACAACACGCAAGTGGAAGAGGCCAGTTCAGAGGTAGGGGGAGTCAAAGAGGTCGTGGAAATTGGCAAAGGCAGTATAATGATACACGTGGATGCTTTTATTGTGGTAAGCCTGGACATGTGCAGACAGATTGTTATAAGAAGCAAGCTGACATGCAAAATGGGAAATTGCAACAAAACAACTATGCATCCTCGAGCAAAAACAATGAGGATAATGAAAGGTTGTTTGTTATGCAGCATGTCGTTAATGCCATGTCTGAAAATGTTGAAGCAACACATAAAGATGATGTATGGTACGTTGATTCAAGTGCTTCGAACCACATGACAAGTCATGGGGAGTGGTTCAAGGAGATGAAAAACCTTGAAAGACCAGGTTTTGTGGAAACAGGAGATGACACTGCTCATCCAATTGCCCATGTTGGAGATGTGCCATTGTCTATGCAGGATGGCAAAGTGAAGTACCTTGCAAATGTACTTCATGTTCCGAACATAACAAAGAATCTCGTTTCAGTTGGCCAGATGATTGAGCAAGGTTTACGGATTTGGTTTAATCTTGATGGTTGTTACGTTGAAGACTTTAAAGACAAGTGCAGGTTGGTTGCAAAAGGCAACAGAGTGGACAGAATTTTTACATTGAATGTAAACATGCCTGAAGTGAGTGCTGCAATGTTTGCAAATGGTTCAGGAATTGTTGCAGACACAGACATTTGGCATAAAAGAATTGGACATGTGAATGTGCAGAGAATGAAGTCTATGCAGACTAAAGGAATTGTGACAGGACTGCCAAACTTTAAAGTTGAAGGTATGCAGAGAATATGTGAAGCATGCCAATTTGGAAAGCAAACAAAACATGTATTTCCACGTAACAGAAATGTGAGCAAAAATGCACTAGATGTTGTGCATTCAGATGTATGGGGTCCTACGAAGACCATGTCTATGGAAGGCTGCAGGTATTATGTGACATTTATTAATGACCACACAAGGGAAGTGTGGGTATACTTCATGAAGGAGAAGGGTGAGGTGTTCACTCACTTTCAGAATTTTAGAGTTATGGTTGAAAAGCAAACAGGGAAATATGTAAAGTGCCTAAGGTCAGATGGAGGGGGAGAGTACTTCTCCAATGAGTTCTCTGAATTTTTGAGGAAAAATGGTATTCGGAGACAGTTTACATGCAGATACACTCTGCAGCAAAATGGAGTTGCTGAGCGGAAAACAAGCACATTGCTGAGATTGCGCGAGCATTGATGGAAAAGAAGAATATGCCGCATAGCTATTAGACTGAGACTGTTTCTACAACAGTTTACATCATGAACAAGACTCCAACTGCAACCATACATGATGTAACTCCAGAGGAGAGGTTTACTGGCAGAAAACTTGATTTGTCTCATCTAAAAGTTTTTGGATGCATTGCATATGTGCATGTGCCAGATGAGCTGAGAACTAAGCTGGATCCAAAAGCTGAAAAATGTGTGTTTATTGGATATTCCCTTGAGCAAAAGGGATACAAGTGTTATTACCCCAAGCAGGGATGTTTTTTATGAGATGAGCAGCTGGTATGCTGCTGAAAAAGAAGCTGTTGGGGCTGATGTGAGTGGAAATGTGGTTGCACAAAATGTAAGTCAGCAATCATAGTCTTTGAGTGGACTAGGAGAGTCCTCATCTAGTGGTTCAGTTGATAGACCATGGTGTGGCAGGCTGCGTCATAATACCAGTCCTGCAAATGTGATTAGTACATCACATAAAGGCAAAGAGAAAGTGGTTGAGCCCCTTAGTATGCCTGACATTTTTCTGCAGGACATTCTCATGTTGATGGAGAGTCTAGTGGTTCAGAGATGAGCCTTAATGAGGAGCTTGGGATCCCAGCTATGAGAACACCTAGTGTAAAGAAGACTATGGAAGCCATGAATGCAAAGCTGCGAAGATCTAGGAGAGTGAAGAATCCTGTGCAGACGTTTACCTATGATGGTTATGTGACACATCACTATGCATACATGGCAAAGGTTGTGCAGGTTGTAGAGCCCACATGCATTGATGAGGCTGTTGGAAATGTGTGTTGGGAGAAAGCTATGGATGAGGAGATGGATGCACTATATGGAAATGAGACTTGGGATTTAGTGCAATTGCCAAGGCAAGAAAGCCATTGGATGCAAGTGGGTGTACAAAGTAAAACATAACAGTGATGGAAGCAGAAGCAGGTACAAGGCTAGATTGGTAGCCAAAGGATATGCGCAGACATATGGCATTGATTATGAGGAAACTTTCAGCCCAGTTGCCAAGATGGCAACAGTGAGAGTTGTGATAGCAGTGGCTGCGTCAAAGAAATGGACTTTACATCAGATGGATGTAAAGAATGCATTCTTGCATGGGGATTTGCAGGAAGAGGTGTATATGTTGTAGCCACCTGGTTATGAGAATGTGAGTCACCCCGAATGTGTGCAAGTTGAAGAAAGCCTTGAATGGCTTAAAACAAGCACCAAGAGCATGGTTTGACAAGATTTCTGAATATCTTGTCACTATTGGCTTTCATGTAGCCAATGCAGATTTCTCATTGTATGTGAGACATAGTGATAGAGGGGTTATGCTTGTTGTCATCTATGTAGATGACTTGATCATTATGGGGAACCATGATGCAGAGATCCTTGATGTAAAGATCTTGCTTAGACAGAAGTTTGAGATGAAGGATCTGGGGGAGCTCAGATATTTCTTGGACATTGAGGTGATTTGGTCACCACATGGTATTGGATTACTGCAGAGACAGTATGGCTTGGACATGTTGTCCAAGTATGGTATGACAAGCTGTAAGCCTATCTTAGTGCCATTGGATCAGAATGGCAAGTTGAGTGTAGATTCAGGAGAGATTTTGGAGGATCCTACTATGTCTAGGCGCATAGTAGAAAGCCTGATCTACATGACGATCACCAGGCCAGATTTAAGCTATGCTGTTGGGTTGGAGGAGCGATTGTGGACAGAGCTCCAAAAGCGAAGGTGAACCACGAGCGACATGCCCGAGAAGACTTGAGAGACCAGTTTCAACAAACACTCCGAACTCTGGTAACTTCTTTCCACCATTCTCAATCCTCCACAACCCCAACCATAGCCTCGACAACAGTTATCCGTGCCTCACCAAACTTCACCAAGTACGACAGCAAGTGCGACCATTCAGTTGTGACTCAGTTTATTCACCATTTTGTTGCCCACTTTCCACGCTCACAGATACCCAAGACAAGGTCCATTTGGCAGTTCCACACCTCACAAGTGATGCAGTCACTTGGTGGCAACATTGGTCCCATTTGCACATAGATTCTTACACTCACTTACTGGACTATGATAGGGACACCTTTGTGTCCGATGTGAAGACCAGGTTTGGACCTCCACAGTACATGACAAATCTTGAAAATGAGTTCTACAAACTCACCCAGAATGGTTCCCATGTGCTCACCTACTCCAACAAAGTGATCACATCAGCTCAACAGTTGGGAAAGTCCAAGGAGGAGAAGCTAAAGAAGTTCATTCGGGGATTGGATCCAAACATTCGGTTCCCCGTTCGAAATTTTGAACCCAAGACTTATAACAAGGCTTTGACTCTTGCGCAGAACACAGTTCTAGTCACCCCCAAATCCCAACAGCAATAGATGCAAACCACCCAACAAAGCCAGGCGTCTAACCAGCACTCAGGTAAGAGGACTCCCAACAACAAGGATCAAAAGAAGAAGGGCAAGAATAGCTCTTCTACTGGGAAGGAGCAACAAAATGGACCTAAGAAGAGCTCCGAAGAAAAGATCAAGGAGAGTCTTACCGTAGGATTCTTACAGTCAGATGAGCAGGAGCGGTACTTCAAAGAGAAGCGTTGTTTTTTCTACCACCACACAGGACATGCCAAGAAGGATTGTACCAAATGGCAAGCGCAAAAAGGCAAACAACCAGCCTCCACAATGGCTACTGCCACAGTTGTACCACCCATACTTACGAGAAATGGGAGAATGGAAACGAAAACGGAAACGTAAATTTTGAGGATGGGGGAAACGGAAACGCCACGTCATCCCAGGTTATCCTAAGAGGGGGGTATGGGAAAAGTCTATAGTGTACATACTACACTCTACATTTATGATTTGAAACTTCACAATTTAAAACTTTAAAGTTGCATGAGAAATCAAAGCATTTAGAAGTTAGAACTTGCCATAATCACAAATAAGCTAAATCCATCACTCAATCATCAATGAGTCAAGCCTCAAGAGTCAAGACCAAGTCCTTAGTCATTACAAAAAAGTGTAAAATCAAATGCCAAAGGAAGCTACTCTCTAGAGTCTAGACTCTAGACTCTAGAGTCCTGACTCCTCAAGACTCTTCTATGCTATAGAAATAGCCTCATCCTCCTGAAGCTCATCCTCATACCCCTCTTCTGGTGGAGCTTCTTCCATGCCATCTTCATGTGTTTGATCATCGCCCTCTGCCTCCTCAACTACATCACCAATGTGGAGCTCGTGTCAATCTCCGATTTATGAAAGCCAATGTATTTATCATGAATGTACTCATGCTTCATCTTTGTTAGCAAACGCAAGTTTGCATTAACAAATCTAAAAGCTGAATTATCTCGTGATCTGCTCCTGCGAGCTCCGCCTCTCCCCCTCCCGCTGCTTCTCGCCGTCGCGCCCCCCTCTCCCCCCCGCCTGTCCCCCGCCTTCTCCTCCGTCCTCTCCCCCGCCTCCTTCTTCGCACCCTTTCTCGCCATCTCTCCCCCGCCTGCTGCTGCCTCGCATCCTCCCCCGCCATTTCTTCCCCGCCTCCTTCCTCGCATCCTCCCCCGCCTTCTCTCCCCACACCGCCTTCTCCTCCTCCGCCTCCTTCCTCGTCTCCTCCCCCCGCCTCCTTCCTCGCTTCTTTCCCCCGCCACCTCTACCCCCCACGCCTTCTCCTCCGCCTCGCTTCTCTCCCCCGCCATCTCTTCCCCCCCGCCTTCCCCTCCTTTGCGCGGCTCTTCCCCCCCGCCTTCTCCCTCTCCTCCCCTTCCGTCTCGCCCCTCCCCCCACCGCTAACTCCCCCGCCTCAGCTCCCCCCTCCCCCCCCCGCTCCGCCCCCGCTATCCTCTAACCTTCCGCCTCTCCTTTTCCTCGTAGGGCTGTGTCCCTCCCGTTGGTGACCCCGGTTTCTGGCCTTTTCCCTCTGGAGGACTCCATGGAAGCCGCTCCGACTACCCCTGCCGATTCCGGTCTCCGTCTGGAGTTCACAGCTGCAGATCATCAGTTGTTTGTTTCCACAGTATCCGCTCTTGAGGCCTCCTCCTTGGTCTTCAAGATAGTGGGTAGCCGTCCGATGCGGAGAGGGCTTCGCGACCTTCTGCAAGGCAGCCTCGTTGGCGTGCCTGCCAAGATCGTCAGCGTCAATTTTTTGGGACGTGGCTACTACCAGGTGGATTTCGAGTCCCCCCAGGCAGCTCAGATGGTGCTGGCTCGGAGCCCCATTGCCCTACGCTCATCCCGGGCGTTCCTGGCGCGATGGACTCACGGTTTCGACCCCGCTTCTGACCCGCTAGCAGGCGCGACAGGTTTTCCCATCACTATCTGCTTTCCTGGACTCCGTAGGGAGTACTTGCCCCTCTTGTCATCCATTGGCAAGGCGTTCGGGCAGGTGGTGGAGACGCCTCAGACAGCGGCTTCAGTGGTAGCTCGGGCAGCAGGACTCTCGGCCATTCGTGTTGTGGTTCCGTCACCGGAGTCCCTCCCGAAGACGATCCTCCTCCCTTGTCTTTCTAGAGGACATCTGATACAGCGCGTGGAGTATTCGGGCCTCCCCGGCCAGTGCTACACCTGTCGGGAGATGGACCATCTCGCACGCGCCTGTCCCCATAAGGGGGTTCATCCCTCACGCTCTGCCGCCTCTGACGAGCTCATCTACTTTCTTGCTCCCAAGGCGATTCCTCTTCTTTGAGTGTATGTGACCAAAGGTACTCCATAAACGCTCCAAAGCTAATGAAGAGTACACCTGCCCCAAAATACGAATGGCCAGGTGCTGAAGCTCTAGCGTTTCTGCACCATCGTCTTCCCACCAAGTGACAGCACCAACTTGAAACCTACAACATGACAATTTGAAAAACCGCAATTACACTTCAAACATCAAATAAAGGTTCATATGACATAGATTTAAATAAAGGTTTAAAATTCAGCTTTTAACCTGTCATGTTGTGTGTCACTCCATCCAAACATTCCCTCTTTGTTGCGGCAGTTTGCAAGTTCATCCTTCACCTTGCATCTTTCCTCTGGAGAACCAACCAACCTTTGCAAAGTGTTATTCCAACCACGTCCCACCTCACCATCTGCCTGCTATCTGTCTCCCGTTGTGGTGAAACTCTGGATCAAGCACATAGACAGCTGTATGTAGTGGACAATCATATCTCCAACTCTTGTCTTCTATCTGCATCAGTCTCTATCAAACGGATGTTCTCAACCATCCGATCCATGGCCTCATAAATCTTCCCAATATAAGACACATCTTCATCCACATGCTTCAAAACCTTAAGAATCGGCCAACATAACTTGAGAAGACGCTCTACAGAAGGCCAAAACTCATCCTGTGTAATAGTAGCATAGCAAAGCTGCCCGAGTGCTTGCCCATGAGTAGGCCATGACTCCCAATCAAGGCATACCATCATCTTCTTTAGGGCTGGTCTCACATGAAAGAGACGACGAAGCATCATGAAACTGTAGCAAAGCGGGTGTCGGAGTACTTCAATAACTCTTTCTTTGCAAACCTGTGATATAATGCAAGAAAGTTATGGTGGTGGGTTATGAAAGTTATGGTGGTGGGTTATGAAAGAATCAACCTCTTTGCCTGTGTCAATGGTGGCCTTTACCCAATGCAACTTTCCAATGTCTTTAAGCAAGTTATTGAGACAATGTGCCATGCATGGGCTCCATGTAATGTGCGGGTACCTCTCCTCTAATAAGGCCCCTGCTGCCTTGTTGATACTCTCACCATCTGAAACAAATTGAACCACATTTTGTGGACCCACATACTCAACAACCTCACTCCATATCTCACATAGCATAGAAGAAGTTTTTTGCCTCATCCCAGCTTCTGTAGACTTTATGAAGAGTGGATTCCCTCTACATGCTACAAGAACGCCTTCCAATAAATGGCTGCGTATATCACTCCACCCGTCAGCCATTAAAGAGACCCCATACGTGCTCATTTCTCCTTCACAAGTGCAATGGCTTCATTGATGAATGTTATCTCATTCTCAAGCAATCTCTCCTTCAAGGCATCATAAGAGGGTGGAGTGTGTGCACCACCAAATGCTGCAATTTCAGCAACCATCTCTTTGAAGAATGGTGAGCGGGCAACATTGAAAGAGATCCCACAAGAGTAGAAAAAGCGTGCTACATTTTTTTTTGCTCGCTGAAGCTCTCGCTCCCCCCCCTGCTCGCGCTGACTGCACGCCCTCCCCCCATTCCCGCCCTCGCGTATGCTCCCCCACCCCCCCCCGCCTGCCCTCGCATCTGCTCCCTCTCCCCCGCCTGGCTGTCCTACGCGCCCCAACGCAGTAGCGCCCGCCGCCCCCCGCTCCTGCTCATCCCCTTCGCGCCTTCCCGTCCTTCTTGAGCTCCCCGCCCCCCCTTTCGCCCCCTTGCCTCATCTTCCCCCCCGCCCCCTTTTTCGTGCTGCTTCCGCCTCCCCCCTAGGGGCTTTTTGTCTTCGCCGCCTTACCCCCCCCCCTTTTTTTTTCTGATTTTTCTGTCCCCCCTGGGGCTTTCTTTTTTGCCTTCCGCCTTCCCCCTCCGTCCTTTGTGTGCAGCTCGGTTCTTGCAAGACTCTCCGCATTCGCTCCGCCTTCGACATTGCTTCAGACACTGATGTAGGCTCTTCTCGCCGCACCTCAGAGGGACTCTCCCGCAGCCCCCTCGCCCGCCCCTGAGGATACCCCCGTCAGGCTTTCTCTTTCGCCAAAAGAGGAAGCGAGCCTCGCCGCAGAGGTGGAACGCCTCCAGGCACATTCCACCATCTACCGTATAGTCGGCACTCGCCCCAGCAGAGGGGAGATCCGAGATCTTCTTCAGGCCCGCCTTCTTGCAGATGTGGACAAGATCCAGGACGTTCAGCTACTGGGCCGTGGACACTACCAGATCGAGTTCGAGACAGCCCAGAGCGTGGCCAAGGTCCTAGCCATGAGTCCCCTTGACATCAGGCCTTGGCAGCATGGCTTTGACCCAGCAGCGGCCGAGCAGGGAGAGCGCCTTTTCCATGTTACAGTTTGCTTCCCTAGACTCCGCCGTGAGTACCTTTCGCTCCTTTCTAGGCTAGGAGCATTGGTGGGTTCGGTGCTAGAGACTGGCCCCACAGCAGCTTCAGTGGTGGCCAGAGCAGCTGGGCTACCTTCGGTCAGAGTTTTGGTTCCTGACATCTCCTCCCTTCCGAAGGTCATTCAGCTACCTAGGATAGGGGGGGGATGGATTGATCAGAGAGTGGAGTTCTCGCAGCTCCCGAACCAGTGCTTTATTTGCAGGCAGGTCGGCCATCTGCTGCCCTCGGAGGAGACCCCGACCTTCACCGCAGCAGCAGGCCCCTGATGGCTCGCCCACAGATGCGGCTCGGCAGGCAGCCTCCAGGACACCTACTCAAGCCACAGAGACCTCGGAGTGGCAGCCTAGACAGGGGCGCCGTTGAGGGAGACAGCCACAGCAACACGCCCAAAGACCGATGCAGCAGCAGCCACAGTCTCAGCATCATTGGGTTCCCGTGAGCAACAGCTTTGCTCCCCTCCAGGAGGAGACCCCTGCGACGACTGAGAACCAGGAGATGCCAGCACCCCCTCCTTCACCCCCCCCACCCCCGTCCCCCCCTACCGCCTTGCTTCCACCTTCGCCTCCTCCCGTCCCTGCTCCGGTTTCGGCAGCGGCTCCTTCTCCACCCCCCTCGCCCCCCCCTCCTCCCCCCCCCCCCGCCTCAGCTCCCCGTGAGGCCCTGGCAGTCCCCTGGTGTTCACCTGCAGTCCGGAGGGCTCTGAGCACCGACCTTGCTCGAGCACCGCAAAGGAGACTTACCATGCCGATTCGAGCTTCACGAATATCATCTATCCGCAGTCGGCTGAGTCGCCTCGGCACGAGACAGCGCTCGGAGGCTTTTGATTACTCCTTCACACGGCTTTTTGGAGCAGAGGGCCCCCATCAGCCAGCACCCATCAGAGTTCATGTAGTGATACCTCCCGCCCGCGGGGAGGAGCCACTTGATTCAGCGGTGGCCTTCTCGTTCCCTCTCTGTGGCCCATGCGACCGGGAGTGGACTCTGGAGCTCGCTCTTAGCACTTTGAAGACTCAGGCAGTTGAGTTTTCTCACCATGAGAGCGATCTAGAGGTGACAGATGTGATAGGCCGACTATGGGAGTTGGCTCATTTTTTCTTGGATCCCCGGAGTGTGGATGCCTCAGGGATTCGTCATTTGGTCGTTCGCATAGTGGCAGACTTAGCACACGACCCTGGATATGTATGCATACAAGAGGTTGCTCTGTCTGAGCGGGAGGCAGTCGCCATGGGACACAGCCATTGGCGCCTGATCCGAGCACACCGGGTGGGCAGATTCGTAGCCGCTCGGATGGGGACTATTCTCCATCCAAGCCGCTTGCGAAGGCCCGCCGT
Source organism: Cibotium barometz (assembly GCF_041138505.1). NCBI lineage: Eukaryota > Viridiplantae > Streptophyta > Polypodiopsida > Cyatheales > Cibotiaceae > Cibotium > Cibotium barometz. The sequence goes on along the minus strand of NC_141061.1, from coordinate 42,017,058 downwards.
ACGACTGAGACAGCATCCACCTCAGCAGGTCATCCATGAGGATCATCTCATGGAATGTACAGGGCCTTGGCGGAGCACATTATATACGCTATCGTGGTTGCTTGAGGTAGGAGCTTCAATTATGCTTGGTTGGTGGCAGTATTGATATTTTGATGATGCAGGAGCACCACTTGGGTGACACCAGGATCCAGAGATATGGTTCGGTGATGCCTGGTAGATGGGACACCTTTTGGTCTGCAGGGTTTGGCCCTTTGGGTGGACAGGGAGGAGTATGCATGCTCATTGTTGCAGATGTATGGCGGCAGGCCATTGTGGATCAAGGGATCATTGTGCCTGGTAGAGCACAGTATGTCATTCTGAGGATGCATGATGAGCTCTTGGGCGTGCTCAACATCTATGCGCCCAACCATGCTAGTGCCACAGCAGAGTTCTGGACCTAGGTTACGGATGCATTGCCAAAGGCCGCACATTGGTGTGTCGGGGGAGACTTCAACATGCTTGAGGACCCGGCCGATAGGGTGGGAGGCAGTCATGTTACAGTGCACGGCACGGAGCTTGCAGCTTGGGAGCGATTTTGCATGTCACTGAGGATCACTGATGCATGGCAGCATGGGGCCTTTTCCCGCTCTCAGGACAGTCTCAGTTTCTCTCGGCCGGATCGCCGGCAGGGAGGGACTAATCTATCACGGATTGATCGCTTTTATGTGGGCGACTAGTTAGGGGAGCGAGGGGGCTCCTTTGGCATTCTCGCTGGCACCTCATTTTCAGACCATGCGCAAGTTATTTTGACACTTGAGGAGAGGACACGGGAGCCCAGCGTGCAGTTGAGGATCCCAGAGAGGGTACTTATAGATCCTAGTCTCGCTGAGGACATTGAGAGGATTTGGCAAGATAGTCAATGCTCTGACCAGGATGCAGCAGGCCAGTGTGCCCAGGGACTCATCGAGCTTAGCTCTTTTCTGCACGCTGCAGCTTTGACACGGCTGGGAGAGACTCGCGAGCGGGAGCATCGACTGAGACGCAGCCTTGCTTCGCTTCAGCGCCTTCAGGAGCAGCAGCCTGCATGTGAATGGGTGGCGTCCCAACTGAGCCAGGCACGCCAGGAGGTTAGAGAGGCAGAGGAGCAGAGACATGAGTTTTACTATCGTCGCGAGGCCTCTCAGTGGACGCAGCTTGGTGATAGAGTGACTGGGGAGTTTTTTGAGATTACTGGACCCCGCCATGCTCGAGCAAGAGTCCGTCAGCTTGTGAGGCCGGACGGATCGGTAGCTACTGAGCCCGCGGAGATCAGAGCCATTGCCACTGGGTTCTATAAAGACCTGCTTTCAGCGGAGCCAGCCACTGAGGCTCGAGATGCTTGCAGACAGACTGTGTGGGCCCATGTGCAGAGGAGGGTCACAGATCATATGCGTACAGTTCAGGGTGAGCCTCTTTCAAAGGTTGAGCTTGCTGAGGCCTTGAGGGTCCTGCCGCGCCATAGTTGCCCAGGGGAGGACGAATTGACGCAGCCTTTTTTATGCGCTATTGGGATCTTTTGGGGCCATGCCTCCGCAGGGGCTTTCAATATGTTTTGGACACTAGGGTGATGCCACAGAGCTTTTCAGAGGGCTTGATCTTTCTTATCCCCAAGGGGGAGGGAGTATCTGATGATATTCGGCATTGGAGACCTATTACGATCCTCAATATTGTCTACAAGGTCTTAGCAAAGGCCTTGAGTTTGAGGATCCAGCCCTTCTTGGGGGAGTTGATTCATGCTACCCAGATAGGATTCGTCAAGGAGCGTAGTATCCTTGACAACATTTTCACCTTCTGGGAGGCGACGGCCCGAGCTAGATTTCTTGGTGAGGACTTGGTCGTGATGCTTCTCGATTTTGAGAAGGCATACGATAGAGTCGATTGGGTTTCTTAGAGGGCACTATGCTTCGCCTGGGCTTTGAGCCAGGTTGGATTAGAGGGGTGGCGGCTCTGTATTCCACAGCTCGTAGCCAGGTGTTGATTGCAGGAGGACGGGGGCCGAGTTTTGAGCTATCCAGATCAGTCCGTCAAGGGTGTCCTCTCGCCCCGTTTCTTTTTCTCTTCTTTGCTGAGGCTATGAGCATGTATTTGACGGCAGAGGAGGTTGGTTTGAGAGGACTCCAGCTCCCAGTCCGGGGGGAGGACCTGCTCGATGCTGAGTTTGCTGATGACACGGGCTTATTCTTGCATGGCCAAGAGGCCAATCTTCTTCGGGCAGAGCAGTCGCTCCAGGTTTTTAGTGCAACTTCGGGAGCATTGATCAATTGGCGCAAGACAGTGGCCTTTTGGATCAGTAGCGCTCCCACTCCGGCATGGAGCTTAGACCCAGGTTTTAGATGGATTCCTCCTGGCACAGCAGTGCGATATTTGGGATGCCAGATTGGACTAGATTTGTCACCTGAGCAGCAGATTGCCCCGCTTCTTCTGAGCATTCGGAAGAAGCTTTTGTATTGGAGTACAGCTCGGCTATTCTTGGCTGGGAGGGTAGTGGTGGCAAATCAGGTGCTTTTAGCGACCATGTGGTACATTACGTCTTGCTGGATCTTCTCGAGCTCTTGCATCAGCCAGGTACAGAGGCTGATCAGGAACTTTCTTTGGTCTGGGCGGGACGATCAGCCAGCCCGGGCAAAGGTTGCTTGGGCAGTTATTACACTTCCGCTGGCCCAGGGAGGCTTGGGCATTATAGATCCAGTCGACCAGAGTAGAGCCTTATTGAGGAAGCTTATTGTTCGGGGGCGCTGAGCCTTGGAAAGAGCTTCTTTTGCAGCGGCTGCAGGCTCGGGCTCCCCCAGTAGGGGGCACTTGAGCACCAGAGATTCGATGGATCTTCATAGAGATGAGGAGGACGGGCCTCAGTAGAGGATGGGAGGACAGATTTGCCTTGAGCATCCTGAGAGCTTGGGAGCTGCTGAGACCAAGGCTCTCTCAGAGACCTCCTTCTTGTGTTGAGGAGCGGGCTAGACAACTGCTCATCTCGAGCCCAACAGTTCGCACAGAGCAGGGTCATATGCTGGGTTCTCGGCCTCGTCTAGCTTGGGGACCTTTGGCGCTTTGGAGACTGGCAGGCCTTTTGCAATCTCCCAGAGGAGATCCAGGTGGAGAGGCTGAGTCACCTCAAAGGGGGATCGATTATGAGGGATGACATTCAGGAGGCACTCACAGAGGAGTGGTTCACGCCTCTCGAGCTAGTGGCCCACGGTCGATGGGAGCCTTTACACAGTTGGAGATCCTGATTGCTATCAGAGCTTGCACTGAGGATGGTAGATGCCTCTACTATGAGATTCAGGATGAGGGCACACTTCAGAGAGTGGAGGTGGAGTCGCCTTTGGTTGCAGAGTGCACCTTTCAGAGGATACGAGTAGTGGCCGCCGCTTCTCGGAAGTGGCATATTGACCCAGACCCTGCAGAGGTGCTCCCGGATTGGCGCATATGGGCATATGCAGCGTGCCCCTTGGCCTACGGCTCCAGTGGGACCCTGGTGAGTACAAGTGGCATGATCCTTATGCATCCCTTGAGGCCACAGAGATCACCTTTTTCCAGTATACTGTTCGGTTGGGGCGGCATATTTTGACGGCGAGGAGGATGGTCTCTCCAGTTGCAGCGGGGCACTGGCGGCTACAGGGACTCTCACAGGAGTTCCTGGAGGGTTTTTGGGCCTGGCTCTGGGCTAGTCGACAGGCCCGCAGGATCTCGACTTTCAAGTGGCGGGCTCAGCAGTTGGCACCTGGCTTGTCTACAGCGGTCTTCCGACGGCCTTCGTCCGATGCGGCCACCCTATGGAGACACAGAGACATTGCCTATGGGACTGCCCTCAGGCGCAGCAGATTTGGCTGTGGATGCTGCGTATTCTGGTCCCCCTCTCGCCAGAGGATATGTATACGTGGGGTGCCGCTGCTTGGTCGACTTCGTCAGGGCCTGCTATGGGCTATGAGACAGAGCAAGACAGCCAGGCCATCAGATTCATTAGGGACCAGCCTCGCCTTGTTCTTTCACCGGATTTCTCGTCCGCCAGCTGGACATAGGAGAGGGATCTACGATGGAAGCTCCTCAGCAGCCTCACCATCTGGTTCACCTGGAGGGCCCAGTGTTTCAGGGCCTTTGAGGGGAGACTTGAGCCACCAGCAGAGACTGTTCGGGGGATTTGGCAGGAGGTGATCCACACCCTGCGAGGACAGTATGACCGCATCCGGGATGAGGCGATCTTGCGGCGCCAGGCCTTTCACACCACCTGGCGCAGCGGCCCCTTCTATACCCTACACGCGGGGTCCCCCCGTTGGCACTACAGGCCACCTGTTTGGCTTTTCCCCCTTCCTATTGTATGATATAGCCCCTCAGTTCTTTGTACTGATACTTGTACTTTGTAGCACCTAGGGAGAGTCTCCCTGGCTGCCTTGCTTTGTTCTCTGCTCTGTTTTTCTTGAGAGCAGGAGAGGATCATTTGTAGCCCTACGGGCGTTTTTATATAATTAATGAAAGGATCTTTTCTCGGGAAAAAAAAACGTGCTACAACACCATCAACCTGTGCCTAGCCTTTGGAGCATGTGTAGGCATATCAAATGAGCTTCCACCACTCCCAAGAGACAATGCAGTATGAAAAGAAGTGGGTGGATGGCCAAATGTAGCACTTAATAGGAGTTCCATGAGAAGCTGAATGCTAAGTTGGAGCACTTATTGTATGCTCCTTGCGCCGAGTATTTGGTGGAAGGGGAAGAAGTGAAGCTTCCCGTTACATTCTTTGTGCATTTGTTGGAGCAATCTTCTCGCATTTACCAATGCCAAACCTTGGCAAGGCAAGCAAATGGGCTTCAACCCACTTCGGACGACAGCCACCTCTTTCCAAACCACAATATCAGCAAAGAAATCTTCTTGCCCCACCTCTCTTGGAGTCGTATTTATTAACAATATCCACCTGCTGCCGGCAATAGTCACTCTGGGTGAATTCCTTCTCATTCTCTCTCTCAAGATGTGGTTGCCTAGATGCCATGAGAGTGACAAAGAAATGCCTTCAAGAATGGGGATGGAAAAGAAAGGGGCAAACACAAGAATGGGCACAATGTGCACTGTGCAATAAATTGCAATGCAATAGATAAGTGAAAGGAAAGGGGAGGATTTGCACTGTACACTTGCACGCTGCAGAGGGAATGGAAGAAAGAAAGGAAAGAAGGCTAAAAACGGGTTGCTACAAAAAGAGAGAATTGAATGACTTGTACTCTCAATGCTATGCGCAACCAGGTGGAAGAATTAGGACTTTTTTCCCCCTCACATGTGCGGCTGTTTCAATGAGGATTTGGGCTTTTTTTTAATCTCCCAAGATGCGGCACTAGTTTCGATAACGATTCGGGGGCTTTTTTTATTATTCAAACTGCCCACCGTTTCATGCTCGTTTCCATTGGGCGTCATCTTCATTTGGCGTTTTTTTGGAGCTTGCCCGCCACGTGGCATAAGACCACACAAGACGGCCGTTTCATGGCCTACGAAACATTTCGCCCATGCTGGAAACGCCGAAAACTCGCCGTTTCGTGACCTACGAAACGTTTCTCCACCGAAAACACGTTTCCAGCATGTGCACTACCCGAAACGGCATTTCACTCCTCCACAATAGACGTTTCCATCGTTTCCCGTAACTATGGTACCACCCCCTCCACCCCGCCCTCAACCACCAATGTTGTTGAGCTTTTGCCCGCTTTGAATGCAGTAACCGCAATGGTATTCGATGATAAGCAGGAGGGCGGAGTTGAGGAGCATCACAAAGGTCTTATCAAAGCTTATGGCACATCGAAGGAGCAACAATTTGTTGTTCTCTTCGACATGGGCAGTTCAGAAGATGCCATCTCTCCGCAATTGGCTACTAATATGAAATGTGCCCTCGTGCCATATCATTTGGACGTGGACGGGTTCACTCCCGGCCTACATACCCATATTTCCTAGAAAGCTCATCAGTTTGCCTTCACAGTCTAGAAGGCTCAGTTTCAGAGGGATTTCATCGTCACACCCCTCCTCAGGTGCAACATGATCCTTGGGATTCGGTGGTTCCGCCAATATGCGCCTATTCTAATTGGAGGCAAGACACCTTCACTATCGTCGAAGGTTTTCCTGGGCCTACTATCATTCGCGGGAATCAGAGCATTCAAGGTATTCTCCTTATTTCCCACCTTCAAGCTAGCTTGTAGAGCTATTAGAAAGGGAGTTGAGTGTGAGATGATATATGTCTGCCCACGATAGATAGCAACATCCATCGTGACTCCATTAGAGCCACAAATGACAGGCCTCCTCCAACAGTTTCAGGACATCATGTTGAGGGATGATCTTCCACCAAGATCCCCACCCTCTTGTTTTGAAGACCATCATATCGATTTGGTACCTAGAGTTTTCGTATCGTCTTTCCAAGGCGTTGGAAGCTGAGTTGGAGATGCAACTAGCACAGTTGCTTAGGTCTGGTTTCATCAAGCCTTCATCCTCTCCATTTATTGCATCGATTCTTTTTGTGCAGAAGAAAGATAAGACCACATGTCTCTGTGTGGATTATCGAGCCTTGAACAAGTTGACAATCAAGAATAAGTTCCCCATGCCAAGGATAGTACACTCTTGAAAGACTCAAAGGTGCTAAGTACTTCACCAAGATCGACCTCAAAAGTGGCTATCATCAATATTCGAAGTTGATCCCAAACATGGCCTTTCAAATAGAATGAGGTCATTACAAGTTCGTGGTCATGCCTTTTGGTTTGACCAATGCACCAGCAACATTCAACAAGATGATGTCTCAAGTCTTCGTCGTACTCATCGGTATATGTCTATTAATTTTTTTGGATGACATTCTTATTTTTCTACCACTCTCGAACAGCAAGAGAAGGATGTGCAAAAGATCTTGATGATTTTGCGAGAAAACGAACTCTACATCAATGCAAAGAAGAGCATATTTGGAGTTCAAGAAGTCCAGTACCTGGGCTACATAATCGGTTTCAACGGAATTCGCCTTGACCCTAAGAAGATAAAGGCAATCCTCGATTGGGACGTTCGGAAGACAGCCCAAGAGATACGGTCCTCTGTGGGCTTGTGCCAAGCATATAGCTCACATATGGATCGGTTTTCTAACCTTGAGCACCATTCACAGATTTTCTCAAGAGAGTGAAGACTAGAACACAAAAAGTTTCAGTCACAAGTCAGGCTTTAGAGGCGTTCTTTGCTTTGCAAAAGATGGCTTCCGAAGCACCAGTCCTTAAACTCGCCTCATGGGATGATTCCTTCAAGGTGATCACCGATGCCAGTAATCTCACCATAGGAGTAGTTTTGCAACAAGAAGGAAGACCCGTGACGTATTACAACAGAAAGTTAAATGATGCAAGAAAAAATTATTATGTATATGACAAAGAGTTGCTAAGGGTTATCACAACCTTGGAACAACGGAAACCTTTTCTTTATGGAAGGGAATTTACTATGAAGACAAACCATCAGGCCTTGGAGTGGTTACAAACTATGCCCGAGTGCCCAATGGAGCAGTTGTTCCAACATACTCAATCATTCCGCCAAACTGTTGTTCCAACAATTTGGCGGAATCAGGCCTTGGAGTGGTTACAAACTATGCCGAGTGCCCAATGGAGCAGTTGTTCCAACATACTCAATCATTCCGCCAAACTGTTGGTGGAATCACTCAGTATGTACCGGGTAAGCACAACCCTATGGCACACGCTCTAAGTCGCAAAGGTAGTATTCAGACAGTATAGGAGTCCACTGTGTTGGAGATACAAGGAGTCCACTGTGTTGGAGATACAAGGAAAAGATTTAGACAGTATGAAGATAGTATATAGATTGTCCAAAATTTGGAACTCCTTTTAGTATGTCCCTTTATTTAGAATCGGGTCATTTTACCATTCAAGACGGTTGGCTCTTTCACAAGGATTGACTATGTGTTCTCAGGGAGAAAAGACCGGCACTCCTCCATGATGCCCATGATGTCGTTATCGCAAGATCAACAGTACTTTGGAGAAGTTAGAAAGATCATTTTACTGGCCGAAGATGCGCAGGGATGTGTACAACTATCTTCCTGCATGTTCCATAAGTCAAAAAGTGAAAGTACCTCAAACCGAACAGGCAAGGTTGCTTCAGCCATTGCTCGTTTTACTGACGGTCCGTTTCACGGCATTTCGATGGATTTTGTTGGACCCCTTCCTGCATCTACTAGATCTCAGAATACTCATTGTTATACCATGCAAGCAGACGGGCGCAACAAAAGATATAGCCAGCTTTTTCTCCGACATTGGTATCTAGTTTGTGGTTTGCTACGGACCATTACTTCAAATCGGGATCCAAAGTTTACATCTCACTTCTCGCGAGCTCTATTCAACAACTTTGGTATCAAATTGCAATTGTCCAATGCATTCCATCCCGAGACCGATCGCCCAACCGAGATTTGCAATCAGTTGGCTTCAATGTGCTTAAAGAGTATTGCCATGATCAGCAGTCAAAGTGGGAGCTTCATCTCCCATTGGTACAGGCGATTCTCAATGACACACACTCCTCCAATGTTGGCAGAACTCCGTACAAGGAAGCCTTTGGTCGAAGATTTTCATCCCTTCTCACGAGGATGATCTCTCCTTCCTTGGAAGCCAACAAGGCGACAAAAACCTTTTCAGCCATCGTTGAGTCAGTCAAAGAGCATCTTACCAAAGCTCAGGAGGCTTACACTAGGCAGGCAAACAAGTCACAAAGAGATGTCAATTTCAAAGAAAGTGAATGGGTATATTTAAGGATCATGAAGCAAATACTCAAGCAAGTGGGCAAGCGCTGTCCAAAATTGTCATTCACAAGTTTTGGTCCTTTTCCCATCATCAAGAAGATAAGCGATGTCGTCATGCAACTCACATTGCCAGACAGTTGGAGGATGCACGATGTCTTCCACGTCTCTTGGTTAAAGCCTTATATTGGACCTTATTGCAAAATGTTCCAGAAGAGCAACAGCCAGAAATGGTTGAAGCAGAAGTGATAGAGCCTAAACAAATCCTTCTACATCGTTGGAAGCATGGTTTCGAACGACATCTTCACCAATTTTATACAAAGTTCAAAGATCAAGGGACCCATGAAGCCGTTAAGCTAGATGAAGAATTCTTCCTCGAGTATCCACAATTATTGGCGACTATCTCGAAGCTATGAACTTGCCGCCAAGCAAAACAGGAGGGAATGTCACGTGCACCCATGCACTGTGGTACACGAGGCAAAAACTGTCTTATCAACAGTGCAAGAATCATGTACAGTAGTACCTTTTAGAATATTTTGTCGTATGTCGTGACCCCTTGGTGAGCCCCAGTATGGGACATGTCAGACACGAGCTACGTAGGTCAATCTCCGAACCATAGAGGTCAGTCCTCTTAACCCACTGTGGAGAATTCAGCAACTGTTCATCATGTAGGTGCATGGAGATGTCAGCCATAGCACTAGTATGCATCTTACGCATTTAGTAGCCCCAAGGCAGCCCTTAATCATGGGCAAGCCTCGCAAGGGGTAGCTAACACCCCTAGCAACATATAAGCCAAGTCGGCAACCTATACGGCCCAAGCATGCAGTGGGCCAGGACATTCAGGGCCCGGACAACATTCGGCCAATGCCAAACTACTGTCGGCCAGTTTATGCAACAATCGGCTAGGACATTCAGGGCCTAGACAGCAATCGGCCAATGCCAAACTGCTATCGGCCAGTTTATGCAACAGTCGGCCAGCAGCCCCGACCAGCAAACAGAGCATTAAATGCTATTTATTACAGTCGAGGGCTTTATCTGCAGGCCGACAGCATACTAAGGCAATTGACCAGCCCCCTGGGTTCATATAAAAAGGCAAGCCACATTCAGTCCCAAAAGATCATCAGATAAAAATCAGAGATATCAAGAAAAGTCAGTCAAGCATGTGTGCATAGGCTCTAGCCTTTGCATACCTACAACCACTCTTGTGCTTTTAGCCCAAGGCAAAAGAAGCTCAATCTCTTCAAGAGTATCCAGCACGCCAACCCTCAGTCTTGGGCCAGTGTATGCTCTTCGAAGACAGCTTCATAGTCGCCTACAGCTTATGCAGAGTTCTGCCTAGCGTTTGGTCACTTTGTCCTTGCGTTTGGCGGGCAGTCAGTCAGTTTGTCCGCTCAATCTTGTGGACACAATTCAGCTTGTATTTAATTCTCCAGAAGAAGAAATAAAGCAAATACTCTTGCTTTGGGGGGGGGGGGGGGGGGGCTGGCTTTCAATAGGTAATTCGAGACTCCATCTGGTGTCGTCCTACATCTCTTTTAGATTCATGTATCTTGTTTTAAAGGATTGCTAAAGACTCACTAAACTCAAGTTTAAAGAAAGGCTTCATTGTTTCACACGATCCTAGCTCGACGCATGCTACATGAGGCCTAGGAACCAAACTATCACAGGAACGCCTGAAACACCAGCCAGTGGGTCGAATGTAGGGTCGAAGTTGTGCTGCCACCTCGCAAGGAAGGCCTGGGCCATACGCAATGCAATGGGGCCCAGCTACATGACTCTATCTGACACCCGCTGGCGAGTCAAACTCAACCTGGCAGTAGCCGCAACCCAAAGGATGAAGGTCTGTGATCTATACAAGTGCTCCAAGGAGGCTAGCATGTAGAAGATCTCTGAGTTCTCCGCACACCGAGCAGCTACCAACAATCTTGCACACCAGAGTGGAGGCCTCTAGAGATGCAACTATCGTAAGCGAGGAGCCACAAGTCCGCTTCTGAGAAGGATAGGCAAGGGACGGCGGCCTTGATCGAGGATGATAGAGCGGCTGCCATGGAGTCCTCCAGAGGATGAAGTCCAAAAGGGGCCGAGGCTTGCCAAATGAAAAACATCCAAGAACAAGAAAAACTGCTTGAAGAAATGGAGGGAACGAAGAGACGGAGCCGAAGGGAAAATGTAGGGGGGGCTGGACAGGCTACGGGGAGGGAAGCAAGGGCGGGGGAGGAAATGGCAGGGGGCGGAGCGGAGGGAGGAGGAAAGGGGGGGGGGAGGGGGAGGGGGAGGGGGAGGGGGAGGCGCAAGCGGAGGGAGGGGAGCAGGTGGGGGGCAGCGAAAGAGAGAAAAGGGGGAGAAGAGCAACGAGAGAGGGAGGCGGCGCAGGAGGGCGGGGGGCAGAGCAAGCGGAGAATGGGGGGCGCAGGCGGAAAAAGGGGGCGAGGGGGGGCCAGCAAGGGGGGGGGGCGCAGGCTACGGGGAGGGAAGCAAGGGCGGGGGAGGAAATGGCAGGGGGCGGAGCGGAGGGAGGAGGAAAGGGGGAGGGGGAGGGGGAGGGGGAGGGGGTGTGGGTGTGGGTGTGGGAGGCGCAAGCGGAGGGAGGGGAGCAGGCGGGGGGCAGCGAAAGAGAGAAAAGGGGGAGAAGAGCAACGAGAGAGGGAGGCGGCGCAGGAGGGCGGGGGGCAAAGCAAGCGGAGAATGGGGGGTGCAGGCGGAAAAAGGGGGCAAGGGGGGGCGCAAGCGTGAAGAGGGAGGGGGAGAGGCGCGAATGCGGGAGGAGGGGGGAGCGGTGCACAGGTGGAAGGGGCAGGAGGAGGGATGCACAAGTCGAAGGGAGGAAGGGCAAACGGGCAGTGGGCGAGAAGAGGCGGTGGCCCGGGGGGGGGGGGGGGGGGGGGGGGGCAGCGCAAAGGTTTGTAGGGGGGTGCTCCAGCTCCCACAACGACCCAATCATACGCATAGATTAATATTATCTTTTATTTGGGAATCCGTCCAGTTGAGGCTTTTCAATGAGTCACCAAGAGAACTCCAGTTTGCTATCTTGGGAAGCTCGCCCCCTTCTTCTAAGAATTCGGAAGAAGTTGTTATACTAGAGTTCCGTCAAGCTTTCCCTAGCTGGCCGAGTAGTGGTGATGAACCAGGTTCTTGCCACCATGTGGTGGATTACCTCATGTTGGTCTCTCCCCCGACCATGTATTGGTCAGGTTCAACGTTTGATCTGGAACTTAATGTGGGCTGGTAGTGATGGGAGACCAACAAGGGCCAAGGTGGCCTGGAAAGTGATCATTTAGCCCCACAACGCAGAGAGGGCCTAGCATCATCGACCCCTTCATTCAGAGCCGTGCCCTGTTGGGCAAGTTGATTGTTAGAGGTCTTCTTCTAGGCAGTGAGCCTTGGAAGGACTTCCTCTTGGCTAGGATCTCGGCCCGCACTCCGACTCTGAGGGAACCCCTGGCCTCAAAGCACGAGATGGATATTCACAGAGATGCGGGCACGTGGTTTTAGCCCGGCATTTGAGGACAGATTTGCAGCCAGTGTCTTGCAAGCTTGGGATCATCTCAGGTTGGTCCTACAGAGCAATTAGCTCCAGTAGCCTCCGAGGAGCCACTCTGATAGCCTCTCATCTGGAATCCTTTGGTCCGTCTGCCTCGTGGTCACATGCTCTGTGCTTGCCCACGATGCGGGCATGTGGTTTTAGCCCAGCATTTGAGGACAGATTTGCAGCCAGTGTCTTGCAAGCTTGGGATCATCTCAGGCTGGTCCTACAGAGCAATCAGCTCCAGTAGCCTCCGAGGAGCCACTCCGACAACCTCTAATTTGGAATCCTTTGGTCCGTCTGCCTCGTGGTCACATGCTCGGTGCTTGCCCACACGTATCATTGGGGAGCCTTGAGTACATGCCCCGCTTTGGTGGAGGGCACTCCAGCAACAGCAGCAGCAGCAGCAGCACATTGGCAATCCCACGGCCTCCCACCATGTTTTCTCACAGTTTTCTCAAAGCGGCTGTGGGACAGCTTTCAACCCCGGAAGATCACCCTTTTCATGTGGCAGCTGGCACACAAGAGCTTAGATGTTGGCACTTGGTTGAACAGACCAGTATTATGTCAAAGGTGTGGCCATCCCCAGGAGTCTCAACGTAGAGGATCCTACGCATTTTCTCTATGGATCAGAATCCCGCCCATATTGTTACGTGGGGCACTGTTGCTTGGGCCACTGAGGCCGCAATCATCATGCCGTATGAGGAGGAAGGTGGGGGACTAGCCCTCCAGGTTTCTCACCTTTGTATTTCCATTGTGCCAGTTCTAGCTCCACCTACTGGCTGTTGAAGCCTAGGTTCTTCTCCAGCCAACTAGAGAAGTTGTGCTCTGATACCACTGTAACCACCAATACCTGGACTAGAAGACACTTCAACTGCAAACAAAGTGTAACAATAGAAAGTCACAAAATAGGTGGACTACACACTGAGCCGGAACAGCCAGCCCCCCGTAGGAAACTTCTTTAGTACTTAGAAGCTTTTACAAGAATTCCAAGGTGAGGATGCTATCAGCACCAGATTTCCCACATGTCTTGAATCTGCTCCATAAAGCAGTCCATGAAATCTCCAAGATAGCTCAGTCACCAAGCCAAATCAGTCCATGAAACAACTCTGAACAGTCCCGAATCTGTCCCACAGCGCCTACTGGAGTATCATAGAGAGTAACACAAGTTGCTACTGCCGGTCTGAGCTACAAGCGAGGAGGGAGAAATGACTGTAGTTGTACGGCCTGTTGCGGGCAACAAAGGAAAGCGAGGGAGCAAGAAAACCGGGGCAGCAGGGAAGTGGGGGCAGCAAAGGCGAGGGCAGATGGGAGGGGGGGGGGGGAGCACAGTTGTAACAGAGAGGCGAGGAGGAAACGGGGGCAGAAAAGGCGGGGAGGAAACAGGGGCGGCAAAGGCGAGGGCAGCTAACCAGCAGGGAGGACAGAGGGAAGCAGGAGAGGAGAAGGGCAGGCAATGAAGGCACAGTGGTGCGCAGCGCTTAGGTACGGGGAGCTGATGGAGACCTTGTTTGCATATTGTTTCCCTGATGACTTTTTGATCGGACTAGCAAGAGAGCATGTGTTGGGCACCCAAGATACTAGACTACAGACGCAAGACTAAGGACACACAAGAACTCCTAGTGGTCATAAGAGTTCCTGTGACATAGCAGAAGCTTTCATGCCTTAATCACAGCCCTTAAGCACTCTGTAGGAACCTTAATGCAAAAAGCATGAAAGAGAGATAGAGAGAAAGATTGGTTCTCAGTATCTGTACTATGTACATGAAAAGGTTACATATATGCTTCCAAAAGAAGACTATCTACGACCAATCTCCAAAAGGGAGAGAGATGGTTATGCTGAATTGTGACTAAGGCTTATATAGGCCCCCAAGAGACCCCTTCTGCTGACCGGCTGTTGTTGTTGGCCAGAAAAGAGGGCAAGTATGCAATATTTAATGCTGGCCGAATTCATGATGGTGCTATTGTACTACTAGCCGACTTCGTAAATGTCCATGTAGATCTTTTCATAAGCCTGTCTGAGCTTGTATGATGCCCTAAACTAGCCTTAACCTGATGCCTAAATCAAGGATTAGATATGGCCACGTGTGTGCACGTGACATCCCCTCCTCCTAAACTTGATAATGGGTTGGAAACATATCCTCCTCCCTCCCTCGACTTTTGACTTTGAACTTTGACAACTTTTTCTTGTGATACTAACTGCTTTTTCTTTTGATACTTTGATTGAAAACCCTGCAATTCTCAAATCCACTCCAAGTCTGGTTAAGACCTGTGCATCTTGTTCCAATGCTATTCCCTTTACCTACATACCCCTGTCCCTTTAACCACTGATGAATTCTTATTGAGGTTGATCAAGGCACCTACCTAAGGCAGCACGTCCTGTTCCCGGGAAGCCATTAAGGTACTCCTTTGAAGACCTAACTTCCATGGGCTAAATGCTGAGGATTCACCTAATGCATGCCTGACCTTCTTGATGCTTCTTAACTACGTGTGTTTACCTTGCTTGGACCCATACACCCCTTATGATAATGCCCTTGAGACCTACGACGACAATGCCCTTGTGGTGCAAGTATGACGTCCCTAGGGTGGAGGTTGGTCCTTGCACAATGAAGGTAGAATGGTTGTGGCTACTAGTCCTTGCAGGTCTACTAGTCCGGGGTATGGGAGATCCAACTAGGCCGGGGTATGGGAGATCCAACTATTCTGATATATATTACTGGGACCTGCAATGCTTGTGTTGTGGTTGCACTTGATGCTCTGATACCAATGTGACATAGCGGAAGCCTTCATGCCTTAATCACAACCCTTAAGCGCTCTGTAGGAACCTTAATGCCAAACCCATGAGAGAGAGAGAGGTTTTCAGTATATGTATTATGTACATGAAAAGGTTACATTTATGCTTGGCCAATGGCCTTCCAAAAGAAGGCTATCTAAGACCAATCTTCAAAAGGGAGAGAGATGGTTATGCTGGATTGTGACTCAGGCTTATATAGACCCCCAAAAGACCCCTTCTATTGACCGGCTGTTGTTGGCCAGAAAAGAGGACAAGCATGCAATATTTAATGCTGGCCGACTTCATGATGGTGCTGCTGTACTGCTGGCCAACTTCATAAATGTCCATGTAGATCTTTTCCTGAGCCTGTATGATGGTGCTGCTGTACTGCTGGCCGACTTCATAAATGTCATGCCCTAAACTAGCCTTTAACTGATGCCTAAATCAGGGATTAGATATGGCCACATGTGCACGTGACAGTTCCCCAGCAGGGTCACCAAAATTTTTGGCTTACCTGTAGCAGACTTTATTGCCTAGGCACTTTAAGTGGAAACATCAAAGTGTCACAGGGTTCCAGTAGTCACACAAGGGAGGCATGCAGCTTCTCTGCCCCACTCCAATAGGCACTCACACAACAATAAGAGAGACACACCAGAGTTGTGAACATCACTAGATCACATGCGGAAAACCACTTTCCTTAACACAATTATAAAAATTGACATACAGCAAGACACTGAGAACAACCAAATGGCTCTTTAAGAAAGATGTAAGAAGAAGCTCTGGCAAAACTAATGATCACACTAACCTCTGAACTGAATCCCCCAGAAAGGTGGCCTCTTTCTACATCACAAGTTCCCCATCCCAGCAATAGGCATCACCTTAACTGGGAATACCGCTATCAGTGGCAGCAGATGCCATACAAGTTGTTGCACCAGTCAGAGGTGACCGTTTTGATAGGTAGCCACTACTATAGTCCTTCATGCGGCGTTGATAACTGCTCACGAGGCATAAGAGATGTCACACTTGGGCTGGGCTAGCCTGACAAAGTTACCACTTGACCAGCACAGGGAGTTCCAACTTCCACTTTACGACTTTTTGACCGGCAAAGTTCCATGGGCAACCAGGGTGGCTAGAGGATGCAGAGAAGGTGCACAATATAGACCTAGAGGCTAGAATGGGAACCCAAAAGAATGAGCAACAGTCAATCCAAACAACTATCATTTTTTGACTACAAGATCAAACTTGTACAAGCCTGCAGCATTTTAGCTTGTTTTTCATTCAGAGATGACCATAACCTTGAATAGCAAGATATACATTTAAATGATTACAAACATACCCATCATCAGAAGTGTTCTGTTGTTAACCAACTCCTCTATTTAAATGTACAGAATTCTCAGATTATGAGACCAGAATCCTTGCATTCCTTGCATTCAAATGTCTCGACCACAACCATTGAGAGGGTACTAGTGAACAAATGTTTTACCATAAAGTCTTTAATGTGCTTGATGCTCTTGGATTGTCCTTTATAGCCTTTAATCTACACAGGACCCGAATGACGTTGCCATCAACTACAGGCACAGGCTGCAAAGCACAAAATGTCTGTTATCAAATCCTGAAATTAGGATTATGCTTAGTAGATACATTTTTAAAAAGGTCAAAAATGGATCAGCCCAAGTTAGCTCCCCGTAGTGCTGCCCCCACCTCTTATCCGCCGCCATAAAAAGGTCAAAAAAGGATCATCCCAAGTTAGCTCCCCGTACTGCTGCCCCCACCTCTTACCCGCCATAAAAAAGTCAAAAATGGATCACCCCAAGTTAGCTCCCCGTACTGCTGCCCCACCTCTTCCCCATACTGCTGCCCCCACCTCTTACCCGCACTTCTCCTCCCTGCCTATGCACCTCTGTGCACCCCTCCTGCCCATCATCCAGCGCCACCTCCTGCCCACCATTCATCAGCACTCCTCCATCCTCCCTGCCTACCAGCGCACCTGTGCACCTCCACCTTTCAGCCCTCCTGCCTCTCCTCCTCCTTTGCCTACGTCAACGTATGGAAAATTCTTCCTGTGTTCAAGTTGGCCATTCCATAATTATGGCCTGCACCAAAGCCAATCCCTCTTCATCCCCATCAGCCGGGCGAACTATCAACTTCTCCCAAGACGAGCTCCAAATCCTCCAATGCGATAAGGAAACACAGCAAACCCTTATCGGCCGGATTTATGGCTCTCACAAGATACTCGTCCATTTGGCTGGGGTTTCTTCCAAGAAGACTTTCATTCTCCAGAAGCCACATCCCAGGCACTAGCCTGCAGCCCTCTTCCCCTTGGTCAAAATAAAATCTTCCTCTTCAAATATCATACAGATTTTGATACTATGGCAGACGACCGGCAATTCACCCCCAACTCACTCAGGTTTCCAGCCTCCCGTGGACCTATTGCAAGTTGTTGAGGTCCATAGGTGCTGCTTTTGTTCAAATTCTAGAGGTCCCTACTTTCCCACGACTACCCTCATCTGCCTCAACAGCGGTCACTGCCAACAATGACGGGGTGCCTTTAGTTATTGTCCTTGTCTCTGATCCACCCATTTCGATTGACCACATCATGTTGTAGAGACCAGATGGTCATTTCAGACAGAGGATAGAGATTGAAGAGAAACCGGCGGACCAGAGTCTATTCTGTTGTCAGCAGGGCCACATTGCTAGGGACTGCCCTAGAAATAAGAGGCGCACTAGGAGACGGCGTGGACATGCTCGGAAGATGCCATCATCTTCCTCCCCCGATTGCGGCTACTCCAACACCCCAGCAACCAGCCCAAAGTTGTGGGTGATGCTTACGGATGGAAGGTGTCCCATATACCCACCCCATGTCCCAGACGTGTAGCATCCCAACCCTTATTTTGTGCCCCAAACGTGTGCATCTCAGTGTGTTTGGGCTTTCCCTATTTTATGGGATTTTATCTATTTTCTCCTACTTTAGGAAGTCGTGAGCAGTTGGCCAACTCTAAGGGCAGTCGGCCAGCTCCCTCTCTTCACTATAAAAGGGGCTTCTCATATTCACTTGTCAGTAGACCATTCCAAGCACAGTGCAACACTTCTCTTGCTGGCTACTGCCATTGCAAAGCTTCATGCTATTATAAAAGGTGATCTTGTCCACAAGCTCTCTCTCCTTTGCTCCCTCTTCTCTCTCTTGTTTTGTCTGTGCTTCTGCCTGTGCATACTCCAACATGGTATCAATCACTTAGTACCCATCTGCATCCTACAAGGTCTTCATGTGCTGGCTGCGTTTCTGGCTCTTGAAGGTGACTCTATTTTCTTCATCTGCTGGGTGCGTTTCTGGCTCCTGAAGGCGACTATTTCTTCCCCTTTCACTGCTGCGTTTTCTGGAAACCAAATAGTGGCTGCATTTTCTGAACATAGCTGCGTTTTTCTGCTCCCAGTGCTCTTCTTCATCTGCGTTTTCACTCCCCGGGCTCGCCTGCTGCTATTGCTTCATACCAAGCGACATTGGCAAGCTTCTTGGTGCTGTTTTTAGTGTTTGATCGCAGTGAAAAAGCTGTTTTCTCTGTTTTTACAGCGTAGACTGCAGTGGAAGGTGTTGTCTTCGTCGCGTGTGGTGCATCCCAACAAGCGGCCCCGACATCTCGACTTCTTCCCTGGCCTCCCCTCCCTCCGATTGGGTGTTTTCGGTGAGTTTTGGTGGACTGTTTTGCTGCTGTCCAGCCTCTTTCTCTCTCAGGTTTAAGAGGGGGCCGATTTGGTCTTGGTGCCTCACTTTGTTGGAGAGTGCTCGAGAGGAGTCTTGGAGCACTGAGATTTGTGTACTTTGTTGTTGTGGATATGGCTCTGAAACCAGACGGGAACCCGGAGCAATAAACAAACACTTTAGATGCCGAAAAAAAAAAAAGATATGAAAACACAGTGGAAATAACCATAAACAATATCAAAACACTGCACTGAGCCGGAACGGCCAGCCCCCCTTAGGAACTACTTTATTCCAATGAATAAAAGAGTTACAACCAAACCAAGGTGCGGGTGCAAATCTACACCGGATTTTCCACCAAGCTTCCTCAGCAAACACTTGCACAGGAATCAAAACACAAATCGCTCCAAGAACCAATACAAATCAACAACCCGCAAACCCAACGCCAAACCCTATGCCAAAAAAGCCCCGAAAAAAGGCTCTCAAAACAGTCCCTCATACCTCCAAACACAACCCCTGAACCAATGCCCAAGAGCGAGTGGTGAAGAGAGGAGAAGAAATGGCCCGCGTACTGTACCTCTGTACAACTTGAGAGAAGAACCCGCCCGACTGCTATATCACTGTACAGCCCGTAATTCAAGAACAAGAGAGAAGAGAGGTGTGGTACTGTTCGGCTTGATGTCCGGCAAAGGAAAACAATTGTTTCTGTATGGCCAGCGCACTGCTGCTGTTGTACATACAGCGAAGAAAGAGAGAAAGTGTGCTCTCCACCTATACGCTGCACTTGCTGTACGATCAGCGCTCAGCTGCCTACTACAAAGTACGGCCAGCGAAGAGAAGAAGAGAGCTGCCCACCTGTACAGCTAGCGAACAGAGGGAGAGAAAAAAAAGGAGTTGCCCACATGTATGACTATTGTACGGACAGCACAAGGGAAGAATCCCACCGACCAGCAAAAGGACAAACTGCTTTGTACCTGTACGGCCAGCAAAGGGAAGAGAAAACCTGTTGTACGACCAGTAGGGTTCAAAGGAGGGAAAAAGACCGCAGCCCGGATATTTTGTAAGACCAATGCTCAGCAAATCCAGAGGGAACAGGCTGCTGTACGGCTGTTGTGTGCGCTTTTTTTTTCTCGAGCTGTTGCCGACCATCCCCCTTTTTACCATGCGCTTCCTTCCTGTGCTTTTAAAGGAATCGACCCCCAAAAATACATGTGCTTTTCCGCTTTTGTGCCAAAAGTGATAGCCTCTCCAAAAATATCAAAAAGCCCCTTGTTTTTGGGAGTTTTATATATATATATATATATATATATATATATATATATATATATATAAAGCTAGGGGCCCACTTGAAGCGTTCACACATAGCTTAAAAGTTCAGGTTCACCTCATGTTTATGCTCCAAATGTCCACCCACTTATAAATAAGTGTGAACAAGTATCCTTATAAACCATAAGTGAGTAAAAATCCTGTAAACTCATGTCCTATAATCTGCCGTCACATGGAGACATGCCAGATAAACCTTCATACGAGTTCTATAACAAGCCTTAGCTTTACACAAGCATCTTCCATCCTGTGACTTCCCTGCTTCTGCTTATGTGGAAAATCCCCATTCACACCTTGTCTCCAACCGGTGTATGAAACACTAGTCAAGACTAAAAGGGACCAAATGGTGACATCCCTGCCGTCTTATAAGGCAGTTGTCCACAACTGTATAAAACTGGTATGAGTGGAAAAATACCTTTCAAGTATTGTAGATGGATTGCCATAATCTCATTATTAGAACCATAATTCCAAAACCACCGTAACCATAGAATACTCGGCAAAGTTGTGTGTTCAAGAATCTTGAATCCTTTCGGAAACTTCCCAAAACATAAATACGACGTAAGTACCAGGGTTGCAAGTCTTGAGAAAAATCACACTATGTAAGATTCTTCCCCCAGCCTCTCAAGATGTCCAGTTTCTCTCCCTGTAATCAATCCCCTTTCAGAATAATAACAGATCTTGTTTCTATCTGTTTTGGCCTAGAGAGAGAAAATATTCTAGAGAGAGAAAATATTCTAGAGAGAGGTAATTCAGTTTCTAGATATCTTTGGATGGGAAAATATCTCTTCTTATTAAAATGATTTCCCCTAAAACAGAAATTCAAAAAGAACTTTCCAATGTGCAACTGGAATAAATTGAAAATAGGTAAAAAGGACCTTAGCCTGAGGATCATAGTCACAAAGGACGGGGGACGGCCATAAGTAGGGAATGGGAACGGGGGAGAGAACAGCACTCAAAAAATGCTTTTTTTTTTAAATTTTTCTACTCTACACTTATTCTACTTTTGAAGTACATTAAAATGAGCACAAATTTACACTAAAATGGTAAGCTTTTGAGTCATATTAATAATTAAGTAGATACAAAATGAGTCATGACTCAAGAGTCAGGAGTCAGGACTAAGCCTTAAAAGGAGGCTAAATACATGGACGGACTCAAATGAGTCAATGACAAAAAAGTGATGAAGACTAGAGGCTAGAGACTAGAGGCTAGAGCTAAGTAGTAAGGCCCATGAATCATGATCCATGAATGATCATCCACGTGAAGTGCTCGCCTCATGGTCAGGGGTAGCTTGTGCCAAAGAAGCATCAAGCTCATCCTCAGTCTCATCCTCACTGGCATGCTGCTCCTACACCTCATCCTCTTGTTGCTCTTCTTGTTGTTGACTCATCTCCCACTCGGTGAAGGAATCTGCCTTCTTGGTCACGCTCTTGCAAAGCATTCGCAAGTTCGCGCTCACGAAGACAAGGTCATTGGCACGCTCTACCTCGAGTCGGTTCCTCTTCCTAGAGGCAATGTGGCTGTAGGTACTCCAAAGTTGCTCCAAGCAAGTGGAGCTGACGGCCTAGCTAAGTATGCGGATGGAAAGCTGTTGCAGCTCCGGTCCATCTGAACCAAAGTCCTCCCACCATAGAGCAGCACCAACTTTGGAGAGGTCAACCTGTGCATCATGACAGCCATAGGAGCCATGAAATGACCTGTGCATCGAAAGCTCGCCCCTGATCTTGCGCCTAACCGATGCATCAGGCACAAGACGATCCAAGATGATCCTCCATCCAGCGCTCACCTCCCGGTTGCTCTCATGCTTGTTGCCTTTGAATTCTGGGTCCACCACATAGGCTACTGCATGCAATGGAGAGTAGTAGGAATTCCACCTTCCTAGACACAAGGCATGGATCTCCTCGTATCTGTCTTCCTCAGGCACGAAGTCTTTCAACTTCTCTAGCATGCGATCCATGGCCTCATAGACCTTGCCTATGCATGGTTGCATAGCGTCTACAATCCTCAATAGGTGGGCCTCACCATAGCATCTGTGGTCTTCAGACGCTCCCACCAAGAGGCATCATCCGCCCGTAGCCTAACACTCTTGGCCAGTGTTTGTATGGGACTCTTGCATGGTGACAAACTCGTCGCTAAGGAAAAGCCCCCTCAAAGCACCGCTACAATCCTTCAACCGGCCCAACATCAAAAAGTTGTAGGCAAACCGGGTGTCGGAATATTTGAGGAGAGAGAGAGAGACAGGACCTCTTGTTGAACTCATGCCCAAGTCTTTGGTGGTTGAGGACAAAGGAGACCATGGTGTTGGCCTCCTCAATGAGCGGGCTAATCCATGGTAATGCCCCGATGTCCTTGAGGAGGTTGTTTAGGCAATGAGCCATACAAAAGGACACCGTGACATGTCCATACATACCTTGGAGAATAGCTCCCGCCGCTCTATTGGAAGGCTCCCCATCCGCAACAAAGCCCACTACATGCTCGGGGCCAACGATCTCCATGGTGGTAGCCCACTCCGCCGCAAGCACATCCGCGCTCTTCCCAGTACCGGATGCATCATGAGATGAGATGAAGTACATCTCTCCGCGGGAATATGCAACCATGCCGTGAATACTCCTCTTGTGGGTGTCACTCCATCCATCCACAATGAGGGAGACTCCATTCCTCTCCCATTGCCGCTTTGTGTTGTCGGCCGCTTGCTCTACAATGCGCTTCTCCTTCTCGAGCAATGTAGTGCGCAAGCTCTCGGATGAGGGGGGCGTATAGGTTGAGCCATACTCCCCAATCTTCTTAACCATGACCTTGAAGTATTCCGACCTATTCAAGAAAGTAATTTACTAATGAGGAAGCGGGCCACCGCCATATCCACCTCAACCTTCAACTTGGGGTTCCAATTCTCCCCAAGTGTAGATTGTCGCCATGGGCCAAGTAATGGTTGAGAGGCCGTGGAGATGGAGGGTGCCGAAGTCGTGGATGGAGTAACATTCCGACTTGATGGTGAAGGTGATGGTGTGCATGATCCTGATCCACCACATGACTCCATTGTAGAGGCTTGAGTTCCTCTCCCCATCGTCGCGGGATCCACGGCCACTCGTGGTGTCCTTGTCGCTTCGACCACTTCGTAGACGCTAAGCTTGTCAAGAAGTTTCCGTCTCTTCTCGGGCGTGACATTCGTGCAAAACCTCACCTCATGCCCACTCTCATGCAAGAGGTGGTGGGCTCGCACTTTGTCGACGCCACCCGTTCGCCGGTACGGGCAAAGCTTGCATACTCATGGCCGAGAACCGCCTCCATGAGCGGATGGGGTGTAGTTAACCTCCTCCCACCAGTCCATCCCGTTGTCCTTCTACGAGAAGCCCCGGCACGTGAGGAGGATGCCATGGTTGAAGATGGCTTGACTCTTGAGCCTTGAGGAATGAGAGAGAGAAAGAGAGAGGCCTAGAGGCTTGGAAGTTGGAAGACTCAAGAGGCTTCAAAGTTGAGAGAGAGGTGAGAGAAATGAAATGAAATGTTATATTAACGTCTTCAAAAGGCCATAATGACCTATGAGACCAAAAAGTTACATCATGGTGGATCTGATACAATGTCTGGATAAAAAACCAGAAAATGAAAAATAAAGATGATACTACTGGCACCTAGAAAATGAAACTGGAACTGGAAGGTAAACAGAAACCCTTATAGGGTGTGAATATAGTGAGAGGGGGGGGGGGGGGGGAGGGGGTACGCTATGGAGGTGAGTGGAGTACAGTGAGGGGATACAATATCATGTGGGACGGGGGGGTACACTATGGAGGTGCCTCCGTCTCATAATATGTGCCGCATCGGACGCTGGCGGATCTCCTCAATATCCTCTGTGGTCAGCACCCTGATTGGGTGTCCCGCATGTCTCACAAGAATAATCCGAATCCGCAGCTGCAACCTCCGTCTATGCTGGGATGCCCTCCTCCGTAGTCGTGGGCGTCTGGACCACCCAAGCTCAGTCACAAGATCAATCAGTGTACCGTTGGTGTGGGCAGTATCCATGTCCTGCTGCTGCTGTGGTCCATCTGGCGCAGTGATGGCTGGACTAAAGAAGTCTGTAATGTCCGGCTCTCTGTGCGCCTAAGCAGGCTATCTCTATATCTCCGCAGCTCAAGCAAGAACAATCCCAAACACCTCTGGTCCTGGAACCCCATGACTCTGGAAAGTGGTCCAAAACCCTCTCTGAATAAACAGTGGAAACGACCACGTATCTCATAGTATGCAGTACAATGGCATATATAATGCAGCTCTGTCTCTGGCTCCCCATGGCATACTCGACATATCCTGGCCTCAGCTGGTATACCTCTATATCGGCCAATCTCGATCTCAAGCTAGTGTGAGGATGTGCGAATCTGACCAATAGCACATCATACTGCATGAGACAAGTGTACATCCATGTAACTGGGTCTGATCACAAAACCATCTGCTGTGAGCTGAAGAAAATGCTCTATGTAGAAAGCCATCTTCGTGCCCAGCTCCTCAGTCGGCTGTATCCATGTCCTCCTAATGTCCAACTGAACTAAATCCTGATGGATGAGTCTGGTAATCTCTGTCCGTGTGAGAGTGAGAGAGCGTGCCTCCAGAGAATACTGGAAGGGAGGCAATCTGTCCATGCTAAAAACATGTGCCTGGAACCAAGATGTCATTTGTCCATACCAACAAGCCGTGTCTCTGAATCTGTCTAGCAGGCATATAGTCTGAAATATGGCCTCTACCATCATAGGAGGTGCAGCAAACTCTGCTCGGATAATGTCATGAGGTACTGACGGTTTGCTGCGTATCATGCGTGCCATCAAGAGGGCTTGTAGTCTCTCTATCTGTGTCCACCAATGGGTAGCAAGGCCTGGCGCCCATACCGCTGCTCCATACATCAATGCCGGTGTGACTAATGTGTCAAATAGCCACCCCTTCGTCCGGGGCTCCTGAAAATGCGCCTGGTGGCACTGTCTCTCTAGCATAGCCAATGCTGCATATCCCCGTGTCAATCTAGCTCTGGCTGCTGAACCCATGGTGAAGCGTGTGGCTGCTGCAGAGAAGGTAACCCCTAGTTACACGTATGATGTCACCACCTCCACCTTGCGTCCTGCGAGAGTGAATGTCAACTGACTCCTGCCCTGTCTCGATGTATGAAAGACCATAACCTTGGTTTTCCCAAGGTTCACAATAAGACCCCTCTGTGTGCAAAAATCATCGAGTGCATGTAGATGCTGCTGTAGACCACCTGGAGACTCAGACACTAATACAATATCATCAGCATAAAGCATAATATGTACTAAGGTACCTGCTAAATCAACTCCATCTCTGCCTCCCCGTGTAATGAAGTCAGCCACCTCATCAATGTATAACCCAAATAGCATGGGGGAAAGTGGGCATCCTTGCTTCACACCAATGGAGCTAGCAATAGTCTCGGACATACCTCCTGGACATCTGACTCGCCCAAAAACCTACTCATATAATGCATAGATGCCCCATGTCATATCTGCTAGTATGCCAAGAGACTGTAGGTGCTAAAGGAGCCTCTCTCGTGGTACTATGTCAAATGCCTTGCGGAAATCCACAAAGCAGCAATAGAGCTTTCTCTTCCTCACTCTGGCCTGATCAATCATACATCTCAAAGTGAATCAATGGTCAGTGGTAGAGAAAACTCTCCTGAAGCCTGCATGCCCTGATGAGCGTAAACCTGCTCGCTCAGCATATAAGCTTAGCTCTTGCTCCAACACTGCACCAAGGTTGCTGCCGTACGTACGTACGGATCCGTACAGTACGGTATAGTCGTACGGTACGGAACAGTGCCGTACTGTACGGGTCCGTACAGAATCGTTTAAAAAAATAAAAATATGTGGCATGTGGCGAGGCGCGTGTGTGGCGATCAGGCGATTGTAGATAAGCGACCAAAATTTGGGCATTTTGTGTGTACTTGCAAAATCGAGTGTCATGTGTGTACCTGCAAAACTTTGCAGAGCAAATTTCCTCGCTCTCTCTCCCGCCTAGACTTCATCATGCCGCGCAAGACTAACCCGAACTGGGCAATCCACACCAATGTCCTGAGGGTTGTTAACACCCCTTCTCAGCAAGGGTCAGGTACTCGGCTATGGGCATGCAAGTATTGCGGAGAGCAGTACACTAGCACCATAACTCGCGTCATCAAGCACATGACAGGTATCGGGTGCACCAATCAATGTGGTCCATGTGATAAAATACCACAAGCTTTGAGGGACCAATTGATTGCGGAGAATTGTCCTGCAATGGGTGGTGCAAGCAGTGTTAGAGGTGGTGAAAGTACGCAAGATGCTCTCCATGATGCTTTTATTGGAGATGTTACAGGTTCAGGTACACTAGATGAGGGTGAAAGTCTTTTGGCTTCAGCCCAATCCACCACATGCAGGAAGAGGGCACGTATTGCCGATGATGAGCACCTCCTGCCACAAGATGCGAGAGGTACAGCGGAGGCATCAAAGCAATCCACTCTGCGTTCTTGTATCTCATCACAAGCTTGGGTAAAGGAGCGGCAAAGGGTGGCAGAAATGGAGATTTGTCGTACTCTTATTGAGTGTAATATATCCTTCAATGTGTTAAGGACAGACCAATGGAAAAGAATGGTGAAAGCAATTGGGCAGGTAGGGCCTACTGAGACGTGGACACGTCTTGAGTATACGAAGATGCATACATCCATGTTGGATGAGCAGAAGGCCTTGATAGACAAGGTGCTCACTCCTGTGAAAGCAGGTTGGCAAGAGTTTGGATGCACTATTATTTCAGATGGGTGGACAGACATTCGCAAGAGGCACATAATCAATATCCTTGTGTCATCTTGCTTGGGCACCTATTTCTTGCGTGCCGTGGATGCAGGGAGAGCAGGAGACAGGATCACAGGGGAGTTCATTTATGGCCACATTCGACAGGCTATCCTTGAGGTTGGGGAGGACAATGTTGTGCAGGTGGTGACCGACAACGCCTCTAACTGCAAGGCAATGGGTCAAATGGTCGAGGCAGAGTTTCCACATATAGTGTGGACTCCATGTGCTGCCCATTGTCTTGATTTACTTATGGAAGACATTGGGAAGCTTGTTTGGGTGCAGCCCATTGTTGCAGATGCTGTAAAGATCACCACCTTCTTCCGCAAGAAGCATCAGGCTCTTGCCATCTTTCGGAGCCATAGCCCTTTGGATATGGTGAGACCCTCCAAGACCAAGTTTGCCTACATATTCTTGGTCTTGTATAGGCTCTACAAGATAAGAGATTCACTATCATCAATAGTTGTGGATCCAAGGTGGCGACAGATGCATCATTCAGAGGATGAGCGTACAAAATACTTGCAGAGGCAGATCCTGGATGATGATTTTTGGCAGCAAGTTCATAGCCTTTCAGTTGCACTTAAGCCCGTGTATGTCCTTCTCCGACTTACAGACATGGAGGGCTCAACTTTGGGGCTGGTCTTTCATTTGTTTATGAAAATGAAAGACCATGTTGCTCAGTGCTCCATGATGACTGCTCAACGGTAAGCAATAGTTCTAATTTCTTCCTCTTTCTTTGATTTTTTTGACTTCTCGATTCTCGATTCTCATGACATGTCAGGACTCACATGTGTACACTTAGCACTATAACCTAAGACATGTATTTTCAATCTCTCATTTTCAGCCGAGGTGAGATCTTGGACATTGTAGACAAACGGTGGACATTCATGAGCCGTCCCATCCATGCGATGGCTGCCATGCTCCATGCTCTCTACAGGTCGCCAAAGCTATGGAATAATACTGCTTTGAGCATGAAGGATGTTCACAGAGGAGGAGCAACTTCAGATCGATAGAGAGCACCACGTACATGAGTGGTATTGGTGCTTCATTTGCGAGACCTGTGTCATTGAGGAAGGAAGCCATGAAATTCCCTTTGACATGGTGGCACTCTTATGGAAGGGTTGGTCTTCCAAACCCTTCACGCTTTGCTCTTCGTGTTCTATCTCAGGTAACTTGTAATTAATCTCTAAAGTATAGTCTTCAGAAGTGAAGCTTGATGTTTTAGCATTAAAAGATTTACAAATTTGCTCGCATTGCATTCATTTTTGCACAGGATTGCTCAGCTGGAGCATGTGAGCGGAACTGGAGCTCATACTCTCTTATACACACCAAGATTCGGAATCGCCTTAGTACTTCTCAATTAGAGAAGTTGGTGTAGTGCAGAGCTAACATGAGGCTCGTGCGAAGCTACCATGCTTTGGGGTCACGAAGCAGGTATAAATTGGAATTTGGACTCAAGAAGAACTTAGAAGTAGAAATTTTTTTCTAGTTCAATAAATATCCAATATGCAATTTGTAGCATGTTTAAACAGGTTGATCCAACACTACTCAAATTGGTAGATGAACCCAGCTCGGAGCTTGTGGATCGGCAAATTAGAGATGAGCAAGAGGAGATTTTGAGAGCTTTACATAGAGAGCTTGAGAGCGTGGATCGTTGTGTGACCCGCTCACGTGCACGATCTCTCAGCATTCCTCTACGCCAGGCAGCTCCAGATCCAGGCTCTGCGAGACGAGAGAGCATTCGCAAGGGAAAGCTTCCAGTTCGTCGCACCCAGCAGAGGCGTGCAAATGAGGCTGTCGAACTCATTCACACTCAGATTCCCGAGGCACATGACGAGGATGCACTGGAGCTTCTTGTTGCTGAGCCAGAGTTCGATGAAGAGGACAATGGTATCAATGATGAAGGCATGCTCTCTTCAGAAGACTCATCATCTTCATCTGATGATGAGATTTGAGACTCTTGCGTCTAGACTCTAGAGTCTAGACAACTGTAGTGTTTCATTGTTTTGCTTTTTGCACTTGTGGACCAGGACATGTGTTGTAGACATGATATTTGTACTCTCTTTTATCATCTATGACTTTCATGGTTCTTGCTTATATCACTATGACTGTTGACATGAGGTATTGTGTAATGGGCTTGGTAACTGATAATTGATTTAAACTTTAAGTAATGAGGTTCAGTCTTTATTTTAAGTATTTTGGTTGCTATGTCTACAAAATATTCAGGTTTCTAGGACTGTTTACAAATGGTACGTATTGTTTACATACCTTAAAATTTGTTCCATACAGAAGTACGTTCCGTACGTACTGATAGCGTACCGTACACTACGTACCTTTCCACCTTGCACTGCACCATAGAGTTTAGCTAGCACGTGGCCAACCATAACCGTCCTGTAGTTACTCGGATTGAGCATATCTCCTGTTTTGTGAAAATCGGCACAATGGTGTGCATCGTCCACTCCGCAGGTAAACCCTCTACTAGTGCCCTGTTAAACAGGTGTGCAAGAAAAGGAGCCAAAGAATCTACTGCATATATGAGATGCTCACCCTGCAAGCCCATATGGTCGACGGCCCGTCCATGCTGTAGGCGGTGGATAGCTTCATGTACTGTTGTACGACCAATAGGATTCAAAGGAGGGAAAAAGACCGCAGCCCGCCGGCTACTCTATACGACCAGCGCTCAGCAAATCCAAAGGGAACAAGCTGTTGTACGGCTGTTGTGTGTGCACTTTTTTTTCCTCCAGCTATTGCCGACCATCCCCCTTTTTACCGTGCGCTTCCTTCCTGTGCTTTTAAAGGAATCGACCCCTGTGCCAAAAGTGATAGCCTCTCCAAAAGTATCAAAAAGCCCCTTGTTTTGGGAGTTGTAAACAACCGCCATATATATATATATATATATATATATATATATATATATATATATATATATATATATATATATATATATATATATAATGCATCTTTCTATGCATAAAATCAAAATTGATAAGAATAACTCTTTTGGAATAAAAATAAAATTCTTTATGCATCTATTTATGCATAAAATCAAAATTGATGAAAATAACTCTTTTGAATTAAAAATAAAATTCTTTATGCATCTTTCTATGCATAAAATCAAAATTGATAAGAATAACTCTTTTGGAAATAAAATTCTTTATGTATCTATTTATGCATAAAATCAAACTTGATGAAAATAACTCTTTTGAATTAAAAATAAAATTCTTTATACATCCATTTATGCATCAAAATTGATGAAAATAACTCTGTTGAATTAAAAATAAAATTCTTTATGTATATAAAAGCTTGCAAGATCCATGCAAAGCTAGGCACCCACTTGAAGTGTTCACACACATAGCTTAAAAGTTCAGGTCCACCAGTTGTATATGCTCCATATGTCCATCCACTTATAAATAAGTGTGAACAAGTATCCTTATAAACCATAAGTGAGTAAAAAACTTGTAAACTCATGTCCTGTATTCCGCCTTCAGATAGAGACATGCCAGATAAGCCTTCACACAAGTTCTGCAACAAGCCTTCACACAAGTTCTGCAACAAGCCTTGGCTTTACACAAGCGTCTTCCATCTTGTGACTTCCTTGCTTCTGTGGAAAATCCCCGTTCACACCTTGGCTCCAACCGGTGTATGAAACACTGGTCAAGACTAAAAGGGACCAAATGGTACGAACAAGGATGACAAGTTGGATGGAACCAAATATGCCCATTGGAAGCTGAATATGCGGGATCTGGTTCATCCACAAGGGTTTATGGGAGATTGTTTAGGGCACTGAGAAGAAGTCAGAGCATCCCCAAAACTCAAGGTGGTGGACCCAAGATCAAGAGGACGAATTCCTTGCAAAATTACAAGACTGGGAGAATCATGATTCGAAGGCACATTGAGTGCTTGTGAGGACCATCACAAAGGAGGTCTCACCGGCCATGCAAACTCTTACCAATGCTCATCAAGTATGGCCTAAATTGGAGGATCTCTTTGCTCGAGATTCGTCAGTGAGAGCAATTACTTTGCAAGGGCAACTCTACGGTCTCTTATTTCCTGTTGGCAATTCTATGCAGTTATTTCTCATGAAGGCCAAAGTTATCCATGTCCAGTTTTACTGGCAATGGGAACTGCTTGCTTTGTCCTCTGCTCAGTTGGCTGCACTTATCCTGACCAAGCTTCCCCTAGAATATGATGTGGTTTCTCGAGCTTTGCAATGCAAAGTCACAACCACTCAACTAGATTTTGATGACCTTAGCTCACTTCTGTTGGAAGAAGTGTCCGTCCTCGTTTCTAAGGGTAAGATGAAGGTGTCTCTTAACAGTTCAGATGAGGCACGCACTTCAGTTCAGAAGAAAGTTTGGAGTCGTTGCTTCTCATGTGGGAAGAGAGGACACATGTCCAAGGGTTGTTTGTCCAAGAAGAAGACAAGACTAAGGGCAAGTCTTCATCTCAGAAGAAGGGTAACAACACGACACACGACAGTGATACAAATACTTCTAGTAACACATCTAGGGCTCCTAGGGCGCTTCCGGCTCGGGAGGACCAAGATGGTGTACTTCTCTAGTATACATGTAGTTTCTCCCACGTGCTTTTAGTCAGAGAAGGCTTGTGGGCGGGAGAAGGAGCTGGTAGCAACTTCATTTTTGGTGCACAGGAACCATGAGTTGGAGTTCCAAGCATTAAAAATCTGGTAGGACATGGTCATCTTTGGTGTAGCAGAGATTATGGACTAGACCTATTTCGAGTTCATTGTTTGAGGCTTTTGGGACGTGATGTGTTCATTGTCCACTATTGGGGATTATGAGCGCGGTGTGTCCAGCAGCTCATCATCTTATTCTTGGAGTTCACTGCACACACGTGTGGGAATTCAGTGCCAAGCAAAGTTCCTTGATGTTGGTTTGTAGTGGCATTTTGTTTTGACGAAACAAGTTGGTGGGTGCTCTCTCCAAGGTGATTCCGGTATCTGCAGTACTAGAGGGTCCATGGTTGCATCTTCATCAACTTATCTTCTTCAGACTCTTGCACATTATGAACTGCAGAGGGGGTGTTAAAAATTGTTCATCTCAATGTATTTGGGCTTTCCCTATTTTATGAGATTTTATCTATTTTCTCCTACCATAGTTGTTTCTCATACTATACAGTTCGTACGGTACCGTACCGTAAAATATCGTAGGGTACGATAATACTATTGGCTGCCTACGCAGTTATCGTTTCTGCCCGTTTCTTGCGCCGTTTTGCTGCCAGTTTTGTTACCATTTTATGACCGCTTTCTTCGCCTTGTCTTGGCCCAAGTCTTTGGTTATACTATAGCCTATGCCATATGGCCTCTCTTGAGCACCTCCTATAAAATGCCCACCCCCCAGGCTTCCCTCACATAATACATTCAACGTTGACAACTTGACTCTCCATGCTACATAGCTTGAGCCTTGAGCTTTGATTCTTGAAGCTCTAGCCTCTCTCTCTCTCTCTCTCTCTCTCTCTCTCTCTCTCGGAGGCGCCTACCTCGCTTCTACGACCTCTCCATTCTAGACAGCCCCATGGCGGAGATACTTGATCTAAGGAGAGGGCAACACTTCAACTGATCAGCATACATGGATCTACCTGATATACATTTTTCAATATTTTCCGGTATTTTCTACTCAATATCATCTCGGAGTCTTACAGTTCTGTTCTTATAACTGTAGGACAATCAGTCTATTGTACTTTTTAGTCTCATTTAGTTGTTCTCTTTGATGAGACACCAACTTCAGATGTACTCTCAATTTTGGTCTCATAGGCCACTATGGCCTCTTAGAGACGTTAATATATAATTTCATTTCTCTCTCAAATCTCAACTATCAAGCCTCTCTCTCTCTCTCTCTCAACTCTTAAGCCACTCTCCCCCCTCTCTCAAGCCTCTCTCTCTCTCTGGAATAGCAGTGGATCATGCTATCTTGTCCTTCACTCTCACATTTCAGTTCAACACCGCTCCATTGGGACAGGTCTCCACACACACTAGTTATACCTTTACGAGGGAGACTGACACCGTGTACACGGATGAGATATACAGACGCTTATGTGCCGAGGAGCCGGGACAGCCATTAGATGAGCTCACTCAGATATTGATAAAGACGCTTCATGTCGCAGCATCAGAGGCATATCCCCATAGTCAGCCTACACGGAGACGATCTGCGAACATGCCCCAACTACAGCTGGTATGATGAGGAGTGCACAGAGATGAGGATCAGATTACAGAGAGAGGTGCTCATGGGTGTTACCACTCACAGACAGTCACGGATTACCTTCCGGCACCTAGTGCGACGGAAGAAGAGGGCTTATCTTGCTCAGTTAGAGAGGGATTTGTATCAGTTATTTATGAGTCGAGACTCGGGCGAGGCATGGAGACTATTCCATGAGCATTCACCATCACCAGCCATTACCTCCACAGAGATTTGGGGTGAGTATGCAGCATCCCTGTACACAACACCAGGACAGCCGCCCCTGCCAGACCCATCGGAGCCATGCCCAGAGACATGTGCTTTCTTTATTGCTGAGATGGTAAGGAAAGCTATTGACAGGATGAGGACTGGGAGAGCATATGATCACGATGGTTTGGTAGCAAAGCACTTTATTCATGCCAGAGATATGCTTGCAGAGCTTATTGCTGTGATGTTTAACCGAGCCATGTGTGAGGGTTTTCCTGAGACTTGGAATATGTCCACGATTGTGCCTATCTTCAAGTCAGGGGATCCCATGCTTCCTGGGAATTATCGTACCATCATGATTGGTCACACATTGGCTAGATTATATGCATCTATTCTTGGGCAGGAGTTGAGTAGATGGGCAGAGAGAGAGGACATACGTGCATCAGGGTAGGCAGGGTTCAAGAGAGGTTTCTCCACTCTTGACCATATCTTGACACTCAAAGCTATTATTGAGGAGGGCAGATTATATGGCAGGAGGATTTATTGTTGCTTTGTGGATTTCCGCAAAGCTTTTGACACAGTACCGAGAGCCAAACTGATGCGCAGACTACAGGAGATGGGAGTGCCCACAGAGTTGATTTGGGGAATCATGGCTTTATACAGGACAATTGTGGGGCAGGTACGTACTACTCAGGGTATATCTGAGATGGTTCACTCCACTATTGGGGTGAAACAAGGCTGCCCCCTTTCTCCCACCTTATTTGGGATGTATGTGGATGAGGTTTCGGACTATGTAGAGTGAGAGGGTGACAGAGGAGCACAGCTAGCAAGGACATGGATTCCGCTGTTATTGTATGCTGATCTCAAATTCTCCAGAGGGGGTGCAGCATCATTTGGATGCATTGCACACGTTTGCACAAGACAGTGGATTGTCTGTTAACCTTGGTAAAACCAAGGTGATGGTGTTTAACACCACAGCACAGTGGGTTAGGAGGTCAGTACCCACCTTTACACATGGTCAGGAGACAGTGGAGTATACAGATGCATATACTTACCTTCATGTGGTTTTTAGTGGCCCACTATTTTCCTTGAGGAGAGCAGCGGAGACCAGATTGATCAGAGCTTATGCAACATTGGGGAGACTAGAGAGGATGTGTTCGCACGTTCAGTTTCAGGAACCTCGAACAAAGCTCTCGCTCTTTGACACTTAGGTCACTTCAGCCATGCTGTATGGAGTGGAGATATGGGGACCCTCAATGGATCACCACAGCTGAGCAAGTAGCATTGATGGATGTAGATGTATGGAGAGGCCCTTGGTTTCTATGATTTCCCGGATGATTAGGGCCAAGGCCTCCGTACCACATGATATTATCGATGCAGAGATGGCTGCCCCCCCATTGGTAGTAGAGGCACTCACTCAATCAGTCTCCTTCATACATAGCACTTGGGCTCTCCCTAGAGACAGATATGCCCTGGAGTCTTCACGACACTTGGCATCACAGGGAGACGGATCATGTTGGTATGCACAGATGACAGCTTGGTTCCAACTGCATGGCTTTAGTATGGACATGCTACCTCCATTTCAGTACTCCCTGGATGCACCCTCGCTCTCTCTCACACGGGCAGAGATTACCAGACTTATCAGGCAAGACTTGACTCAACTGGACACTAGGAGGACATGGATATAGCCG
This sequence comes from Cibotium barometz, assembly GCF_041138505.1. Lineage (NCBI taxonomy): Eukaryota > Viridiplantae > Streptophyta > Polypodiopsida > Cyatheales > Cibotiaceae > Cibotium > Cibotium barometz. The sequence goes on along the minus strand of NC_141061.1, from coordinate 41,982,102 downwards.
ACACACGAGCTTGGTACGAAGATGGCTTTCTATAGAGATCGTCTTCTCCAGCTCACGGAGGATGGGTTTGTGATTAGACCCAGCTACATGGATACTCATCTTTCTCATGGGGTACGGTGTGCTATTGGTCAGATGCGCACATCCTCACACCAGCTAGAGATTGAGACTGGCAGATTCTCAGAGGAGTACCAGTTGAGGCCAAGATTTATACCAATAAATGCAAGAAAAAAGTTTGCAAGGATGTGGACACAACCTGGCAACCACCTAGCAATGTTTGTCTTGCCAAATGGACTCTTCCAGCTGAACATTGTAAAAATGGTTGTGACATGAGGAGATCTGCAAGATGAGCCATTCTCAAATTGTGTAATGCTAAGAAAGTCTGCATTTTTTAAGGAACTGGAACTCCCACTCCCGTAATGAAGTATCCTGTCACACAAAGTCTCACACCACCTTCTTTATCCTGAGTTTCATGAGTCTTTAGCAATTCACTTTATCACTTCAAACTGATGGAATCCCACTTTTCCGCCGCTTTGGTTCTTGCTCATGCGGCCCGGATTTCATCCCTACGTATCTACATAGACTCTCCAAAGACAGTGCCGCATGCCATATCTCTTCCTTGCCTCCAAGGAGCCCCTATTATGCAGAGAGGAGAGTACTTTGGCCTCCCGGGCCAATGCTTCATATGCAGGCAGATAGGGCATCTCGCTAGAGCTTGTCCTTGCCGTGAGTCCATGAGACTGACCCCAATGGTCCCGACAGGAGGATACAATTTCGTCAAAGAACCGTTTCGAGCATTTATCTCAACAGCCACCCGACAGTGATCCCCCCCAACCCCCAACCCCCCCCAAGTCACCTCAAGGCCCTCATATGTGGAGGCCGTCACCCCGCCGAGATTCCTCTCTAGGTTCCAAGATTCCAATGAGGCCCTCTGGCCCTTCTGCGAACCCTTCCTCTCAAAAGGATTCCTCCCTTCCTCTTCCTTCTCCCCACCCCCCCCCTCCTCCTCCCCAATCTTCGTCTCCGGCTCTCCCCTCAATAGCTCCCCCTAACCCGTCTCCTTCGGAGCCCCCTCTCCCCCCTCCCTCCGCCTCTCGTGAGCATTCCCACCCTCCGGCCGCACGCTAGAGCCAAAGCAAAGGCAGCCAGCAAGTCCAGTCCACCATTTGATTCATCGTTTCTCGCAGCCAGTTGAGATGACCATCGCCACCTCTCCGGTGATGGCTCTCCTGACACAGTCACCAGCGCAAACCCCCCCCCCCCCCAAGGTTCTGGGGTAGCTAGTGGAATCAGTTTCTTCCGATGTCTCCCTGTCAAAGGAGACGGTGCCTCCCAATCGGATTTGTGTGGTGTTTCATCAATCCAAGCCCTCCACGCCAAAGAATGGCACGATGATCTTCTACTTGCCCTTGAGTGCAGCACCGGGGACGGAATGGGATACGGAGTCGGTGTCTGCCCGCCATCCAAGGGCAAGCAGTCAAGCTCTCTCATCGTTTGCATGTTCTACGCATCATTGACGTACTTACCCATCTCTGGTCCTTGGCTCGGATGGAGTTGAGAAGCTCGGCCCACAGAGACCACGACAGGGAGGTGGTGTCCTCCAACTTGGAAGTGCAGCTCTTTGTGTTCATATCTAGGTGGCAGTACCCCTTTCCACCTCCTATAGATACCTGCATTGTGACATGTGGAGCCTAGATTATGCTTATTCCCAAGCTCAAGTAGAATGGCATCACATGGAGGCAAGATCCGCGCCCACCTGGCGCGTTTTCATCCTAGGACTGACTGTGATTACTCCTTGTCGAACCCACATCCACGAGTGGAGGGAAGTTTTGATAGTTCCACTTCCCACAAAGATTAGATATGTGGATAGCCTCATGGAACATCCAAGGTTTGGGAGGGCCTCAATGCTTTCAGAGGCGTGGCGTTCTTAGAGGAGAGCTTCAAAGAGCAACAGTTGGGGGACCCATTGATATTCTCTTCCTCCAAGAGCACCATCTTTTAGAGAGAGGGGCGTACCCGCCACTGATTCTACCAAGCAGGAGTCCCACTTTCTAGTCTCCCTCTTTTGGCCCCTCCAAGAGGAGTTCGTATTTCTATCAACGAGCAGCCATTGCCGCCAGTAGTTGGCTCAAGCATCATTGACACTGGTTGGGCTCAATGGGTGACCGTTAAAATTGGCAAGCACCGAAGACTGTGTGGGCTTTTTAAATGTATATGCTCCAAACGCCAGTGTAGGTAGAGCCAGCTTCTGGAGTACAGTTCACTAGTCCCTTCCACAGGCCAACTTTTGGTGTATGGGTGGGGACATTGTTCTTTGCTATTTCATTTCCATTTATCTTTGCTCCTTAGTTCAATTAGGCACACAAGATTGCTACAGATGTAGCAATTTCTGGCACGCCCGGTGGGACGGGGGATTCTATCTTCCCGCCTCCCCACACACGTCTTTCAGCCCCTCTTCTCTGCTCGTCTCTATGAAGCGAGAGGCCACAACCATGCGCTGCCCCTCCCATCTGCCTGCCCTTGCTCAACCTTGCCTCAGTCTCGCATGCTTGGGGCAGCAGCAGTCTACTGTGTGCATTATTATTTTGGTGATCATGGGGCTGCAACGTGAGCTGCGTGGTGCAAATTGCAATCTGTAAAGCGCAGTGGTTCTTCTTGGCGCCACCTCGCATTTCTCTACACCTGTGCAGCACCCATTCAAACACTCGCCACCTTGCTCACCAGCCCATGTCCGTCACCGTTTGGTGGTCAGTGCTGCTTCGCACACCTCAACATTTGATGTGGCGCGCCCTTCACATTCCGGGCCCTTTCACAGACTTGGCTGCCCGTTTCAACTGTCATCTCCGCTGGCCCTATTGACGCACTGTCGACGATCATCCGCTCACGCTTGCCAACGGTTTTACCACCCCATGCTCGCGATCATCATTGACCACATCACCATCAGCTTCCACTGTTCCAGTCAAGCTGCAAAGGCAGGGAAAAAGTCACAATCTACAGAGTGGTCCACGTATCCCCTCACTGTTGATGTTGATGGACCACGAGTTGTTGAGTCCTGTTGGAAATCTACTCAAGCACCCTGTTATTTTTCAACATTGTGAAAGCTGTAGTAGATCCCTTACCTTTTTCTTTGGTGCTCTCTCAGAGGGTGAAATCTCTCTCTCTCTCTCTCTCTCTCTCTCTCTCTCTCTCTCGGAGCGGCTAGCTCACTTACACTCACACCCGGAGATCATGATCCGAGGTATTTTTGCCTCGCCATGTATCTGGTACTGGTTGGAGCTAGACAGACGTGCATTGCATTCTTGTATACCCTGCGCATATAGGTTGCATAGTGAGCCTCTAGCAGTAGTGCTCCATCTATCACACCCCCCCCACTAGCTCAGTACTTTCATAGTTTATTTCATGTTCATTTTGTCCTTTTTTTTTTGGACATCCAGAAGACATTGACAGTTGTATATTGATTTGTCTCATAGGTCGAGTTCGGCCTCTAGTAGACGTTAATACAACTTTCTTTCTTTCTTTCTTTCTCTCTCTCTCTCAAGTGAACTTTCGGACTCCTCTCTCTACTTCATGATGTAATATCTTGCTAACTTGTGGTGATTTTTCTAAATCTTGTGGTGGATTTCTTCTTCTTCTTCTTCTTCTTCTTCTTCTTCTTCTTCTTCTTTTCTCTCTCTCTCTCTCTCTCTCTCTCTCTCTCTCTCTCTCTCTCCACCCTTATATCTTGTGGTGGATACCTCTCTTTTCCCCTCTATATCCTGTGGTTGATACTTCTCTTCCCTTCTCTCTCTCTATTCTGTGGGGGATCTCTCTCTTCCCCCCTACCTCTCTTTATATCTTGTGGTGGATTTTCTCTCTCTTTCTCTCTCTCGGTGTGATCCGGCATGTTGGTTTATCTTCTATCCTATGTGATCTTGCACAAGAACAACCTCTTGCTACATGGACACTCCTCTTCCATGGATATGCTCCTCGACATCGGCATCGACATCAATATGTGCCTTTTTTTAATGATTGTTCACCGAGACAGTGAACTCTTATGACCTAGGGTATCTGTAGCAGAGTCAAATGCCCGCTTTTGTGAGTTGTATCCATGGTTGTAATTGAGAGGAGAGAGATGTGTGTGAGTTCATCCCATATGGAGATGGGTGTGAAGTGCTTTAAAAGGTTGTATAAAAGGGCATGTACTTGGATCTTTGGAGTGATCAATGTAGTACGAGTTATTTGCCTCCACATTTGTGAGTATTGTTTTTTGCTATTTCATTTCCATTTCTCTTTGCTCCTTAGTTCAATTAGGCACGCAAGATTGCTACAATACATAGCTCAGATCCATAAAGGAGCGGAGGGTGGAGTACAAATACCATGCTAGAGCTTCCTTTTGGACCCAAGCGGGAGATAGGGTCACTAGGGATTTCTTTGAGATTGCAAGCCCCCAGAGGCAAACAGATGGTATCCACAAGTTACGAGGCCAAGATTGATCTATCATTTCTACCCCCCCCCCCCCCCCCCCCCCCCAGGTGAGACTCAAGAGCCATAGCCACATGTTTTTTCAGATCGCTCCTCACGAGTGCCCCCATATCCTCACAGTGGTGGAGGCGCGAGAGCAGGTGTGGCGGTACACGAGAGAGGTGGCTTCCCCCTCTCTCCGGACTTTCCTATTGATTCCCTTCACACCTAAGGAGCTAGCGGAGGCCCGGATAGCACTCCCTAGGGGCAAATGCCCGGGAGAAGATGGGCTTCTAGTCTCCATTTTTCTTCGTCACTGGGATCTCATGAAAGGCGGCCTTAGAGTAGCCTTCAACGAGATTATGACTACAAGTGCCATGCTAGAGAGACTTTAACTTGATTCCCAAGGAGGGTGGTGACAGATCGGAGAATCGGCACTGGAGGCCCATCACCCTTCTCGGGACTGCCTACAAGATTTTGGCCAAGGCCATAACCCGAAGACTTTAGCCCTTCCTCATTCATGATACTCAGACAAGTTTTGTTTAAGATTGGAGCATCCTACACAACATCTTCACTTTCTGGGAGGCGACAACTTCGACCATGATGCGCCAGCAAACAGGATCTCATTGTGCTCCTCTTGGATTTTGAGAAAGCATATGATAGAGTTGATTGGGGCTTTCTGCAGGGGGCGATGTGCTGGATGGGATTTCCGGAGGAGTGGATCCGTGGTGTTTCCAGACTTTACTCTAGCCTCTCATAGTTAAGTTCTCATTCACGGAGCCAAAGGTGGCAGATTTTCCCTTTCTCACTCGGTCCGACAAGGTTGCCCTTTAGCACCATATCTCTTTCTATTTGTTGCCGGGCCATGAGCAGTTTTCCCTCAACTCAAGAGTCCGGGCTTCAAGGATTGCGTCATCCCATCCATGCACATGAGGAGCTGCTAGACTCAGAGTTCACAAATGACACAGCAGCATACTTATCAAGGGAATCTTCAAAGATTTGCACAGGCGATAGATATCTTCTGTCCCGCATCAGGAGCGCAGATCAACTGGCACAAGTCATGTGGATTCTTGTAAGATCCCTGTTCCCACCGAGCAACAGATTCGGGATACTAGCAGCGGAAGTAGAACTTCTCGCGCGGGACAGGGGTCCCACATTCGGGGCCTCACCCACGGATATCCGGATAAGAGACTAATCCGTCGGTTGTTCCAAAACCGAACCCGGAAAAACTTCGTTTACCGGAAAGCACGGGCGATTCCACCAGGATAACTTTTTACTCTAACGTAGTCAAGATCATTTCTGATCGAGCTAATCCAATTGCATCTATAAGATACTTGGTTAGATCAAGGAAGAAACTTGCACTTCGATCATTGGGATCAACGCTTTTTTTCCCATTCAAGAGGCACACCCGTTGATTTCTATCCATAGAACAGTTACTGTCCGGGATTTATTTTATCTATAGTAAAAAACAAAAGTTTGAGTCTCGATTTACAGATCCATCAGTCTAGCCAACCCCATCCAGTCCCATGGGATTTATTTTACTGTCCGGGATTTATTTTATCTATCGTAAAAAACAAAAGTTTGAGTCTCGATTTACAGATCCATCAGTCCAGCCAACCCCATCCAGTCCCATGGGATTTATTTTATCTATCGTAAAAAACAAAAGTTTGAGTCTCGATTTACAGATCCATCAGTCCAGCCTAACCCCATCCAGTCCCATGGATTAGCTAACCGCCCAACCACTGTAGTAATGGGATCCAATTAAGAATTTGGTTAGGTTTTGTCCCGAGTACCAAGGAAAAGAGTTCCAAGGCCCCCTAGCCGGATGTTCATGCAAAATAAAACTAGTCACACCACTCACACACCCAATATGAAATTTCCTTTTCACAGATTCAACCAGTTTAAAACAATCCTTTAATAAAACCATAGTATCACTGATCACCATCTTCCAATTTATCCAGTTGATTCTCAATTTTCCCATCATTCCTTCATCAGAGTATCTATGGCATCATTGGCAACTAAGACGCTCACCACCTGTCCACTCAGGGGCCGTTTCCTAATCCCTAGCCCATAATACTCGGCAATATAATCACTTATCAAGATGGACTCTCGTTGAAGATCAGCAAGATCAACCAACAGATCCATATAAAGAGCCATGGACTCATCCATTGAAGACCAGCAAGGTCAATCAACCAGATCCATGCCCGATTTCAGAAAACAACTCCTACTCTTGTTCCAATATCTTCCTCGACGCACGCGTGGGTATCCTAGGCGACCCAGAGCCCGAGCACCGTATGGTCAACACCCTCTAGGATCCTTCGCAGGTGACCTAGCGCTTCACTCATAGGCCGCTTCCTTGGCCCCTCATCCACCGTACCGGAAGCTCACCATTTTAATCGCACCGAGGCTGGTCAAGACCTCGGCCGACCTTGCTACGCGAGACGTCCTTCATTGACTCTCCGTCCAGCAGTTGCAACTTTATCAGTTAGGTCTCCACGACCTTAATCACAAGATGGTCAAAATGCTCCCCTAGCATTCTTGACATAAAACAGTCATTTACAAACAGCATTTACAAACAGTTTACAATACAGTTTCTATTTTAACTTTCATTTTTCACATTATCCCTCATCAATCTACATTACTTATTCCATATTCCATTTATATGTATACTCATCCCATCACATCATTTTCCATCTCATCACTTCAGATTCCTTCACATCACATATCATATATTCACATCTATACATATATCCACATCCACATCCATACACATTCACATCCATACATCCACATCCACATTCACATCCGTACATCCACATCTACATCCATACATCTATTGTCACCTCCACATCTACATGCACATTCATGCATCCACATCCATACATCCGCATCTACATGCACATGCACATGCACATCCATACATCCACATCTATATGCGTACATTCACATCTACATGCATACATCCACATCTCTATGCATACATCCACATCCACATTCACATTCATACATCCATACATCCACATTCACATGCACATCCATACATCCACATCTATATGCGTACATTCACATACATGCATACATCCACATCTCTATGCATACATCCACATCCACATTCACATTCACCTCCATACATCTACCTCTACATGCATACTTCCACCTCCACATTCACATCCACATCTATACATCTACATCTACATGCATACATCCACCTCCACATCCACATCCACATCTACATCTACATCTACATGCATACATCTACCTCCACATCCACATCTACATCTATACATCTACATCTACATGCATACATCCACATCTCCATTCACATCTACATCTATACCTCTACATCTACATGCATCCATCCACATCTCCATTCACATCTACATCTATACATCTACATTTACATGCATCCATCCACCTCCACATCCACATCTACATCTATACATCTACATCTACATGCATACATCCACATCTCCATTCACATCTACATCTATACATCTACATCTACATGCATCCATCCACATCTCCATTTACATTCTCATCTATACATCTACTTCTACATGCATACATCCACATCTCCATGCATACATCCACCTCCACATTCACACTCACATCTATACATCTACATCTATATGCAAACATCCACATCTCCATGCATAATAAAATTCTTTTAATTAATCTAGGATGATAGTTCCTAGAATATGATAGGAAGACCTCTTTTTATGCTTTGAATGAAATTATTTTATGCGTAATTTCTGTAAAAATTTTGCTATAGCTCCGTTACTATGACTGATAAATCTCAATTTTTCTTTAAGGGATAAGGCTTATCATTAAGGAAATAATTAGAATGGTCTCTAATTGGATCATCAATCCATAATGGATTGAATCATCGATATACATAAACTAAAAGCATAGAAAAGAAAACTATTAATTTATTCTCAAGCATAGATTAATCTTCGATTAAGGAAAAGCCTTATGAAAAGCTTCATTTGGATTGAAAAGGATCATGAGTATGACCATTTCTTAAAAGAGAGAGAGAAAAACCATTAGAATTAAATATAAATAGAATTTTATGTAGTTCTTTACTAACATTAATTAATTAACTTCAATATCATTTCAAAAACCAATCAATTAAGCTTCTCAAGCTTGAGAGGGATTGAGAAGAGAGAATCATTGAGAAATTATAGAAAAGATCAAAATTCACTATACTTATCTTATAATTTGCTTGATTCTTTGATCACGGTAGAGACCCCAACCAATCAATTGGTTTAGTATGTTGATGGAGCCACCAATGGGGATTGAAGAAAGGGAAAAGTATCAAAAACTAGTGAATTATTAAACAATTCACAGTTCTTGGCTTAGGTGGAGTAGAGTAACAATACATAAGACATTATATTTTTTTCAACAAGGGAAGGCTTCTATTTATAGGAAAAATTGAGCTCCTAACCAAACAAACTGATTCTAAAATTTTCCAAGTCAGTTTGGTTGAATTTGGACTAGATTTGGACCTAGTTTGGTTACTTTTTGATTCGATTTGGTTCCATTTTGATTTGGTTTGGTTCAAGAGAGATGAGAGATAAAAATGTCACATTATTTTTGAGTTTAAAACTCATTCAAGCGTGTGAAATATTCACCTCCTTTAAAGAACTCCCCTTCCTTACATATGTGTCAAAATTTTATTGCTCATATTTTTTTACTAATAAACCTTGTACATTTTCAACTTTTCATCTTATGTGAAATATGCACCTTCTTTAAAGAACTCCCCTTCCTTACATATGTGTCAAAATTTTATTGCTCATAGTTTTTTACTAATAAACCTTGTACATTTTCAACTCTTCATCTTATGTGAAATATGCACCTTCTTTAAAGAACTCCCCTTCCTTACATATGTGTCAAAATTTTATTGCTCATAGCTTTTTATTAATAAACCTTGTACATTTTCAACTCTTCATCTTATGTGAGCATTTACTCATTTTTGGGTATCTTCTTTTTCAAATTGGATTTATCTCCTCCCTACACATGGATTGATGCTATTGGTCCATAGGAACCTTAATTGGACCATAATCCAAAAATTTCTGAAAATCTAGACCCTTAGACTAAGGTTCTTTATACCTATTTCCAATTAATTCCAATTGCACATTGAAAAATTCTTTCTGAAATTCTGTTTCAGGGGGATTCATTTTAATAAGATGAGATATTTTTCTATCCAAGAATATTCAAAATCTGAATATTCTCTCTCTAGAATATTTTCTCTCTCTAGGTTAAAACAGCCACAAACAAAATCTCTTATATTTCAAAAAAGGAATTGATTACAGGAGAATATGCTAGACATCAAAAAGGGGTTGGGGGAGAAATCTTACGTTCTACCCCACTTAAAAAATGCGAGATGTCCTCATCTCGCAAAAAACTGGGATAATTTCGCAAGATGCACGAATATGAGACTTAGAGAAAAATTTTAATCAAGATTAACCACCAAGAAAAGTCTTAAAGAAAGCAAGATAAAAACAAGATTTAAACTTTATTCATTCTTGGAACTTATACAGTAAAGATAGAAGAACTCTTTACACTTCCATAAGCCCGTCCATCATATGGTCACAAAAGCAACACTCACAAGCTGCACAAGTATAGGGTAACTCATCTATGGGAATGATTCTGCTGGTTATTGCCGCACCTATCTCAGTGGTATGAGGTGATCTCACAAAAGGACCTCTGAGAGGCAAGCCAAAAACGGGTTAAAGGCATATCTTCTCATGAGGAAGAAAACACGCCAGTAAGAAGACCCGCTCAGAAAACCCAAGATGCCCTGATCTCATGACGCAGTAGTATCGGGGACCCAAACCCAAAGCTTCAATAACCATGGCCAAGCGGACATTGTTACGAAAGTGCTGCTGACCCCAGGGTGTTACCCTAGTTATATTTTGATAGGTCCGCCATTTGGTCTACGCTACATAAGTTCCTAGGTGAGGAAAAAGTGAGCGCTCATACTGTTCTATAAAGTCTTTCTTCACAGACTCTCTTGCGTCTTGAAGGTGAGAAATCATCATGGATAAAACTAGTTCTTGTTGCCAAGCCATGAAGGAGATTAAGAAAGAAAGGAGATTGATGGGAGTAAGATTACTGTGAGCGACAAGTAAAAGTTACGACTTATATAAAGGAAGGAGCTAGCGTAACCTAGAAGCCAACGGTAACTTGCCACTGAAGTTTTACCGTCTTTCCATGATTTGAGTTTGACACATTTTTCTATAGAAGCCATTAAGAATTTCGAGATGAGGAGATAAAAGAAACTTGTAGGCTAAGTCACCTACTTTCATTGAATTCAGATATAAGGGTCACAATATCTGGGGGATAACTTCTTATACTCCCCAAGAGATAAAGAACTTCTTTTGGGCCGTACTCGAATGAAAACCAAAACCTTGGTATCCAAAACACCGATTCTCACTTCTGAACTCATTGTTCTAAATCCTTAAAACAGGTGGGACTCCTGAGAAGTATTCTAGGAAAAGGATCTTCCTTTTTTAAACAGAAACTTTCTTTTATTTTAGAGAGGGAATAATTATAAGATCAAAAAGGGAGATTCTTACTCCTGTATACCTCGAAGGCTGGGAAGGAATCTTACATTCTACCCAACTTAAAAAGTGCGAGATGTCCTCATCTCGCAAGGTACAGGACAGCTCTTTTTCTTAAGATCCAATTTTATTTTGGGATTCCTTATATTCTGGTTAATCCAACAGAACACTGGAAAAAATATCCCTTATATAGAACTCATCATTAAATAACAATTCATTCAGATCATATCATTCATATCTTTAACATGATAATGGTCCATTAGACCGAAAAGTTTCCTTCGGAACATTCCTCCATGGAAATTTCAGTTAAGCAAGTTCTCAATTTGACATCCCTTAACTTGATCTACCGGTCAAGTATTAACAGTAGCAATCTGACAGCACAACCCACTAATCTCATAGTGATTTGCTGAATTCATTATCATCATTCTAGTTATGAATATCATCACAGGGACTCGTCCCATTCCCCCTCATTGTGGTTTCATTATATTTCAACTAATTTTTAAAAATCATCATTTTTCAATCAGAATTTTCAATCAGAATCCAAATCAATTCATCAATTCTCAAACAGAATTAAAAATCATATCAATCACATTCGAAATCATCATCTAGATAACATTAACACTTATAATTTCAAGTCTTAGATTTACTCGTATATACTGTCAGTAAAGAGCTTCAGTATACTCTCGGTATATACGAGTAGTCACGGCCCTTGGAATTATAAGGTAAATACTATCATGTCTAGGCCTCAAGCAAGTCAGGGATTCTATATAATTGCGGTACTTCCATCTGAAGAACAAATTACCAAATTATGAATTTCAGTTTGAATATCAAATTGTATGAATTATATCACACAATTATAACCTTTTTGTGTTTCTTGATAAATTTTTGATATATTTGTCTTCTCAGTTGATCTTTATTAACCAAATGCTCTGATACCAACTGTAAGATCCCTGTTCCCACAGAGCAACAGATTCGGGATACTAGCAGCGGAAGTAGCTCTCGCGCGGGACAGGGGACCCACATTCGGGGCCTCACCCACGGATATCCGGATAAGAGACTAATCCGTCGGTTGTTCCAAAACCGAACCCGAAAAAACTTCTTTTATCGGAAAGCACGGGCGATTCCACCAAGATAACTTTTTACTCTAACGTAGTCAACATCATTTCTGATCGAGCTAATCCAATTGCATCTATAAGATACTTGGTCAGATCAAGGAAGAAACTTGCACTTGGATCATTGGGATCAACGCTTTTTTCCCCATTCAAGAGGCACAGCCGTTGATTTCTATCCATAGAACAGTTACTGTCCGGGATTTACTTTATCTATCGTAAAAAACAAAAGTTTGAGTCTCGATTTACAGATCCATCAGTCCAGCCAACCCCATCCAATCCCATGGGATTTATTTTACTGTCCGGGATTTATTTTATCTATCGTAAAAAACAAAAGTTTGAGTCTCGATTTACAGATCCATCAGTCCAGTCAACCCCATCCAGTCCCATGGGATTTATTTTATCTATCGTAAAAAACAAAAGTTTGAGTCTCGATTTACAGATCCATCAGTCCAGCCTAACCCCATCCAGTCCCATGGGTTAGCCAACTGCCCAACCACTGTAGTGATGGGATTCAATTAAGAATTTGGTTAGGTTTTGTCCCAAGTACCAAGGAAAAGAGTTCCAAGGCTCCCTAGCCGGATGTTCATGCAAAATAAAACTAGTCACACCACTCACACACCCAATATGAAATTTCCTTTTCACAGATTCAACCAGTTTAAAACAATCCTTTAATAAAACCATAGTATCACTGATCACCATCTTCCAATTTATCCAGTTGATTCTCAATTTTCCCATCATTCCTTCATCAGAGTATCTATGGCATCATTGGCAACTAGGACGCTCACCACCTGTCCACTCAAGGGCCGTTTCCTAATCCCTAGCCCATAATACTCGGCAATATAATCACTTATCAAGATGGACTCTCGTTGAAGATCAGCAAGATCAACCAACAGATCCATATAAAGAGCCATGGACTCATCCATTGAAGACCAGCAAGGTCAATCAACCAGATCCATGCCCGATTTCAGAAAACAACTCCTACTCTTGTTCCAATATCTTCCTCGACGCACGCGTGGGTATCCTAGGCGACCCAGAGCCCGAGCACCGTATGGTCAACACCCTCTAGGATCCTTCGCAGGTGACCTAGCGCTTCACTCATAGGCCGCTTCCTTGGCCCCTCATCCACCGTACCGGAAGCTCACCATTTTAATCGCACCGAGGCTGGTCAAGACCTCGGCCGACCTTGCTACGCGAGACGTCCTTCATTGACTCTCCGTCCAGCAGTTGCAACTTTATCAGTTAGGTCTCAACGACCTTAATCACAAGATGGTCAAAATGCTCCCCTAGCATTCTTGACATAAAACAGTCATTTACAAACAGCATTTACAAACAGTTTACAATACAGTTTCTATTTTAACTTTCATTTTTCACATTATCCCTCATCAATCTACATTACTTATTCCATATTCCATTTATATGTATACTCATCCCATCACATCATTTTCCATCTCATCCCATCACATCATTTTCCATCTCATCACTTCAGATTCCTTCACATCACATATCATATATTCACATCTATACATATATCCACATCCACATCCATACACATTCACATCCATACATCCACATCCACATTCACATCCGTACATCCACATCTACATCCATACATCTATTGTCACCTCCACATCTACATGCACATTCATGCATCCACATCCATACATCCGCATCTACATGCACATGCACATCCATACATCCACATCTATATGCGTACATTCACATCTACATGCATACATCCACATCTCTATGCATACATCCACATCCACATTCACATTCATACATCCATACATCCACATTCACATGCACATCCATACATCCACATCTATATGCGTACATTCACATACATGCATACATCCACATCTCTATGCATACATCCACATCCACATTCACATTCACCTCCATACATCTACCTCTACATGCATACTTCCACCTCCACATTCACATCCACATCTATACATCTACATCTACATGCATACATCCACCTCCACATCCACATCCACATCTACATCTACATCTACATGCATACATCTACCTCCACATCCACATCTACATCTATACATCTACATCTACATGCATACATCCACATCTCCATTCACATCTACATCTATACCTCTACATCTACATGCATCCATCCACATCTCCATTCACATCTACATCTATACATCTACATTTACATGCATCCATCCACCTCCACATCCACATCTACATCTATACATCTACATCTACATGCATACATCCACATCTCCATTCACATCTACATCTATACATCTACATCTACATGCATCCATCCACATCTCCATTTACATCCTCATCTATACATCTACTTCTACATGCATACATCCACATCTCCATGCATACATCCACCTCCACATTCACACTCACATCTATACATCTACATCTATATGCAAACATCCACATCTCCATGCATAATAAAATTCTTTTAATTAATCTAGGATGATAGTTCCTAGAATATGGTAGGAAGACCTCTTTTTATGCTTTGAATGAAATTATTTTATGCGTAATTTCTATAAAAATTTTGCTATAGCTCCGTTACTATGACTGATAAATCTCAATTTTTTTTAAGGGATAAGGCTTATCATTAAGGAAATAATTAGAATGGTCTCTAATTGGATCATCAATCCATAATGGATTGAATCATCGATATACATAAACTAAAAGCATAGAAAAAAAAACTATTAATTTATTCTCAAGCATAGATTAATCTTTGATTAAGGAAAAGCCTTATGAAAAGCTTCATTTGGATTGAAAAGGATCATGAGTATGACCATTTCTTAAAAGAGAGAGAAAAACCATTAGAATTAAATATAAATAGAATTTTATGTAGTTCTTTACTAACATTAATTAATTAACTTCAATATCATTTCAAAAACCATATCAATTAAGCTTGTCAAGCTTGAGAGGGATTGAGAAGAGAGAATCATTGAGAAATTATAGAAAAGATCAAAATTCACTATACTTATCTTATAATTTGCTTGATTCTTTGATCACGGTAGAGGCCCCAACCAATCAATTGGTTTAGTATGTTGATGGAACCACCAATGGGGATTGAAGAAAGGAGAAAGTATCAAAAACTAGTGAATTATTAAAGAATTCACAGTTCTTGGCTTAGGTGGAGTAGAGTAACAATGCATAAGACATTATATTTTTTTCAACAAGGGAAGGCTTCTATTTATAGGAAAAATTGAGCTCCTAACCAAACAAACTGATTCTAGAATTTTCCAAGTCAGTTTGGTTGAATTTGGACTAGATTTGGACCTAGTTTGATTACTTTTTGATTCGATTTGGTTCCATTTTGATTTGGTTTGGTTCAAGAGAGATGAGAGATAAAAATGTCACATTATTTTTGAGTTTAAAACTCATTCAAGCATGTGAAATATGCACCTCCTTTAAAGAACTCCCCTTCCTTACATATGTGTCAAAATTTTATTGCTCATATTTTTTTACTAATAAACCTTGTACATTTTGAACTCTTCATCTTATCTGAAATATGCACCTTCTTTAAAGAACTCCCCTTCCTTACATATGTGTCAAAATTTTATTGCTCATAGTTTTTTACTAATAAACCTTGTACATTTTCAACTCTTCATCTTATGTGAAATATGCACCTTCTTTAAAGAACTCCCCTTCCTTACATATGTGTCAAAATTTTATTGCTCATAGTTTTTTATTAATAAACCTTGTACATTTTCAACTCTTCATCTTATGTGAGCATTTACTCATTTTTTGGTATCTTCTTTTTTAAATTGGATTTATCTCCTCCCTACACATGGATTGATGCTATTGGTCCATAGGAACCTTAATTGGACCATAATCCAAAAATTTCTGAAAATCTACACCCTTAGACTAAGATTCTTTATACCTATTTCCAATTAATTCCAATTGCACATTGAAAAATTCTTTCTGAATTTCTGTTTCAGGGAGATTCATTTTAATAAGATGAGATATTTTTCTATCCAAGAATATTCAAAATCTGAATATTCTCTCTCTAGAATATTTTCTCTCTCTAGGTTAAAACAGCCACAAACAAGATCTCTTATATTTCAGAAAAGGAATTGATTACAGGAGAATATGCTAGACATCAAAAAGGGATTGGGGGAGGAATCTTACAATTCTAGGTTGGCTCAAAGCCCACACCGACTTGGAAGTTGGCGTCCAGTTGAGGCTTTCCAGTGGATCTTGAGGGACACTCCAATCCGTTATCTCGGATGCCAAGTGGACGCATTGATATCTCCCCAAAGCAACAATTAGCCCCTCTTCTAACTGGAGTTCGACGAGGCTTCCCTTAGCCGGAAGAGTGGTCGTGGCGAACCACGTTCTTCTTGCCACCATGTTGTATATTACGTCTTGTTGGGTCTCTCACAGGTTTGCATTGGCCAGGTTTAGCAATTGATCCACAATTTTCTATGGGTTGGGAGCGACGGAAGGCCTACTTGGCCAAGGTGTCTTGGAGAGTGATCATACAACTGCACCACAGAGGGGACATGGGCATCACCGACCCCACCATTCAAAGTCAAGCCCTTCTGGGCAAGCTGATTGCTAGAGGACTTCTTCTAGGCGGCAAGCCATGGAAGGATTTCCTCCTAGCCAAGATATCCACCCGTACTCCGAGTCTAGGGGGAGCCTTAGCTACAGAGCACTAGATGGATCTTCACGGAGATGCAGGCTTGTGGCTTGAGCTGAGCTTTTGAGGACAGATTTGCAGCGAGTCTATTACGAGCTTGGGATCACCTCAAGCTGGCCCTCCAGCAATCTGTTCCAGTTGCCTCCGAGGAGCGTCTCCGACAACCCTTGATTTGGAACCCCCTGATCCATTTACCTAGTGGTCACATATTAGGGGCTTGGCTTCATGTATCCTGGGGAGCTTTGAGCTCACGGGCCCTACTAGGTCCTTGTTGGGTGTTGGACTCACACACTCACACACAAACCTGCACATTAGGGTTAGGTGCAAGGTTGAGAAGCTCACACACAGAAAATGAGAGAGAGAGAGAGAGAGAGAGAGCCAAAAGTGTGGTATCCACAAAATGCAAGTCAACCCTTGCATGTGTGCCACATCCATATAATATAGAACTACAAAATATTATATGTGTCCTTTCACACTTGATGTCCAAGGGGAAAAACCACATGGGAAAAAGTGCCCTTGGTTAAGCCCTGTTCACACATAGCACTACCATAAGTGAGCATATGCCTACAACACTTCCACTACAAGGTAGCAGATCACTCTCTGTATGAGAGTAAGCCCAAAGCTTTGCGGAAAGCTTCAAACTTTTCTCGAGGTAAAGCCTTTGTGAATAGATCTGCAACATTATCCTGTGTAGGGCAATAAGATAAACTAATCTCCCCTGCATGTAGCCTCTCTCTGACATAGTGATAATGAATCTCTATGTGCTTGGTACGTGCATGAAATACTGGATTTCGTGCCACGGCCATAGCACTCTGGCTATCAGTGAGAATGGTGGTGGGTGTCTGCTGACACTCACGAAGATCAGCCAATAGTCTCCTCAACCATACACAATCTACTGTAGCTGTAAAGACTGCCCTGTACTCAGCCTCACAAGTAGATGTAGCAACAGTGGGTTGCTTTTACTCAACCAAGATATGCATGAACTGCCAAGAAAAAAACAATTCCCACTGGTGGATTGCCTGGTATCATAATCACCAGCCCAATCTGAATCACTGTATGCATAAAGCTGCAAGCTGCCCCCCTGGGATAGTACAAACCAAGATCCAGGGTACCCTTAAGATATCGAAAAATGCGTTTGACTGCTTGCCAATGCTTTGTGCCTGGGCTGTGCATGAATTTGCTCAACAAAGACACCCCAAAAGATATGTCTGGCCTCGTGTTACACAAGTAAATGAGGCATCCCACTACCTGGCTATAAAGGCCGGCCTCAAAAGGCTCTCCAATATCATGCATAGTAAGCCGTACACCTGGTTCTACCGGAGTAGAAATGGGCTTACATTCATCCATGTGAAACCTTTTTAGCAAACTTTTTATGTACTTAGTTTGCTGCATAGCAATGCCATCATCTGTATGCATAAACTGTATGCCGAGATAGTAGTGTAAAGGCCCCAAATCTGACATATCAAATTCAGCTTTCAAATCAGCTTTCAAATCTGAAATTTGTGCTTTGCTTGTACCTGTAATGAGCATGTCATCTACATACAAGATGACTGAGAATATCGGCATTGGTTTTCTTCACATACAATGTGCTTTCTTTTTTTTTCTTTTTTCTTTTTTTTCCGGAAAAAAGATCCTTCTATTAGTTAATGAGAAAACGCCATATGGCTACAAAGCTCACCTCGCAAGGAGGGATAAAACACAATGAACACCTGAGCTCCCCCCCGTGGCTGGCCGCTCTCTGGGGGGGGCTACCTAGTAATACATGAAGGAGGTGAGAAAAGCCAAACTGGCGGCCGATAGTGCCAAATGACATCCTCGTCCCTCGCGGTGAGGAAAGGGCCAGGCTGCCAAGTGCGGAGGAAAGCCTTGCGGCGCCCTCTCATGCGATCCGAGTCTCCCTGGAGTTTCCCCCAGTGTCCTCTCAAGGTGTGGATGATGTCCACCCAGAGGGCCTGTATGACCTCCGCCGGTGGAGTCGTCTGGTGGTCAATGGCCTCCCTGCATCGGGCTCTCCATATGTGCCAGGCCGTCATGCTGCTGATCAACTCCCATCTCTGCCCGACCCCCTCCTGAGAATAGTTCAGCTGGACTATTCTCATAACCTTGGCTGGTTAGATGAGCATGTATCTTATCATACCAAGCTCTTGGAGCTTGTTTTAACCCATACAATGCTTTGTGCAATCTGCATACTTTATGTTCCTCACCAGGAACTACAAAACCAATGGGCTGATTTACATATACTTCCTCTTGTAAATCCCCATTCAAGAATGCAGTTTTGATATCCAATTGATGCACTTTCCATCCTTTATGGGCAGCCAATGCAATCACAGATCTTATTGTGGTCATTCTCGAAGTAGGAGCAAAAGTCTCTTCATAATCTATTCCCTTTTTCTGGGAGTAGCCTTTAGCCACAAGTCTTCGTTTATACCTGTCAATAGTACCATCAGACTTTCTTTTGACTTTGTACACCCACTTTGTGCCAATTACATGCTTGCCTTTAGGCAAGCAATTCCACAAGATCCCATGTATTATTCTTCATGATAGAAGAAATTTCAACTTGCATAGCTTGCAACCAATGCTCATTCTCATGTGCTTCTTCATAAGAAGAAGGCTCTTCTGAATCAAAGAGACCACCCATTGCGAATGCAGACTCCCCACGATGTACGTTCAAAGCATGGCTGGAACTAGCCCTTGTTCTACCTGTGAGTGGAGCTGCAAGTTTGCTTTCTTGCAAAGTTTTCAGCAACCATCTTGGCACTGACTTGGCTGTGTCTATGGCTGTTTGCTCTTCCCTGACAAGATCTTCCACTTCTTCCACAGAAGGGGGCTGAATGGCTGGCTGGTCCACATGTTCTACATGTGGATTTTCTTGTGTAGGGGCTTGCTGATCTGAATCCCCCCTAATTGCTATGGATAAAAGTCCATCAAACATGTCCTGTATGCTTGTATCATTATTTTTATACAAGCTGACCATGGGCTGTTCTGAATTTTCAGCAAATACCACATCTCTACTCACAAAAATCCTTCGTGTAGTTGGATTATAAAGACGGTATCCTTTGCTTTCATTGCTGTAGCCCACAAAAATACATTTAATTGCTTTGTCATCAAGCTTTGTTCGGAGTTGTTCTGGCACATGTGCATATGCCAAACACCCAAATGTACGCATATAATCCACTGTTGGCTTTCGGCTATACCAAGCCTCAAATGGTGTTATGGTTTTCAAAGCTTTTGTTGGACACCTGTTCAACACATGAGTTGCACACATTATAGCTTCCATCCAGAATTTGTGAGGCAACTTTTGTGCTTTCACCATGCATCTTGCCATCTCCATGAGAGATCTATTTTTCCTCTCAGCTACACCATTCTGCTACGGTGTATAAGGCACAGTACATTGGTGTTTGATGCCCTTTTGAAGCATATAATCCTTGAATGCATTTGACATGTATTCTCCACCTCTATCTGAGCGAAGTGTTTGGACTTTACATGCACACATATTTTCAGCCATTGCTACAAAATGTCGAAAGCATGTAAACACATCTTCTTTCGCTTTCAAAGGGTAAGCCCAAGCAAACCTGGAGTAGTCATCAATGAATGTGACAAAGTAAAGATGCCCCCCTATGGATGGTGTCCGCATTGGACCACATACATCACTATGTATGAGCTGTAATTTATTTTCAGCTCTAACAGCTCCATCTTTGGGGAATGGTTTCCGATGCATCTTTCCCAAAATACACCCCTCACATACATGTCTTGGCGGAGACTCAAGAGGCGGCATATTATCAACCATATGATGCTTCTGCAAAAGCATCAAACTCTGAAAATTTACATGCCCAAAACGAGCATGCCATAGCTCTGCATCATGCATAGCAGGAGTGTGGGCAGCCACTGTATTTGCATCATAAGTGCGCTTGTCATAGCTGTCCAGCTTATACAAGCCTTTGTATCGTGTTCCAGAAGTGACTATTTCATAACCCTTTGATGGGTCTTTTACCAAACACTTCCCATCTTCAAATTCAACCTTTAAACCTTGGTCGTTTATGGCTGAGACGGAGAGCAGATTTTTCTTTATCCCTGGAACATACAATACATTTTTCATACATATATTGGCACCATTGGCTGCAATAAGTATGACATTACCAATTCCCTTTACTGGATATGTGGTATGATCTGCACATGATACAGTGCGGCCATTTGAAGCATAAACCAAGTGCTGAAATACATCTTTGCATGAAGTGATGTGGCTCGAAGCACCACTATCAAAATACCATGATGCATTCTGTCAGTCAGATGCAATGCAAGACATATCAGTGTCTGAAGCACCTGGTGTGTCACTAGTGCATGTGACCAAAAAAGTGTACTCTTCCTGGATTACATTAGAGCTGATTGTTGTGCTTTGTCATCCGAAGAGTCTGCTACTGCATTGCCTGCTTCTTTCTTTTTCTCTTTTGCAATCCTTTTTCTACATTCACTGATGTAGTGTCCAGGCTTATGGCAGTAGTGACATTTGCCCTTCTTTTTGGGCTTGTTTGCATCCCCTTTGTCAGACTTTTCACCACTAGAAGAGGGCTGTCCATGACCAGCCTTGCTAGACTGTTGTCCCCCATGCTTAAAGCTCTTTGCTTTACCCTTATCCTTGGCTGTAAATGCCTTTTCTCCACCACGGTTGCTCGATATGTTTGCT
Source organism: Cibotium barometz (assembly GCF_041138505.1). NCBI lineage: Eukaryota > Viridiplantae > Streptophyta > Polypodiopsida > Cyatheales > Cibotiaceae > Cibotium > Cibotium barometz. The sequence goes on along the minus strand of NC_141061.1, from coordinate 41,960,667 downwards.
CTTGTTTGCTCTTCCTGCAAGAGTAAACCCACGAGCTCTTCAAAAGTGACGGGATCACCACCTCCTCTCATCGAGAGGTTGAGAGAGGTGTGAAAGCCCAAGTAGGAAGGCGGTAAAGAATGAAGAGTGTTGGTGACCATCTGTCTGTCTGGGATAACCTCATCAATGTTGAGCAATTGTTCCTGCAAATCTTTCACTTTGGTGAGATGATCTGCCATGGAGTCACCCTCATCCATAGAAAGAAGATCCAATTGCCTCTTCAAGTAGGCAACTCTTGCCTCGTTGCGTACCTGATACATTGCTTCCAATGTGTCCCATGCAAGCTTCGATGTCTTGCATGAACGAATGTGCGGAATAATAGTCCTTTTCACTGAAAGGGCTATCAATGACATGGCCTGTGCATCTCTAGAGTCCCATCTCTTCTGCTCTTGTGTGGGAGCAGGATCTACATCAGGAGCTCTTTGAGCACCTCCCCTTTGAGGCGTTGCTAGCTGAATGGTATGTGGGCGTGTGTCATCACCACACACGATGCCCCAAAGCCCTTTGGCTACCAGCAAATTACGGATCATAAAACTCCAGAGGGAGTAATTAGATCCATCCAGCTTGTCCTCCTGGGTGAGCACACCAAATACATCTGTAGCATTCTGTGCCATGTCAACAAAATATATCTGCAAGCAAACCAAGCACCAATGTGCACTGCCAGGCAACCAAATGTCCTGTGCAAATGTATGCCTGCAAACCAAACAAGTGTAAACCTGCACCAAATTGTCCAATTACACTCGATGTGTATACATACGCGACAAATCGCAGCTTTAATGCCCAATTACATGCTCCAATCAGAAAATCCCCAATTTTTATGCACTCCAATCGCTTCAATGTGCATCTAATTGGCCAATTTTCATAAAAGCCCCAAATTTCTGCAACTGTAAGAGCTCCAATTTGCCAATTTTGACCTCAATTTTGAAAACCCCCAAATTTCTGCAAATAAGAGAGGTTCAATTTGCTGATTTTGACCTCAATTTCAAAAACCCCCAAATTGCAGGCAAAGCAAAATGCCCAATTTTTTCAATTTATCCTGAAATTGATAAATTCCCCAAATTTCTTGAATCCTGTACCACCTGCAAATTCAAATCTTCCTGGCAAACCCTATTTTGTTTACTGAAACACAGGTACCTGGGCAGCCGCAAGACCTTGTTGAAGGTAGTCGTTTGCAGGTGAAGGCGTTGGAGGGAGTTGTTGTTGTAGAGAGTCGTTGCAGAGCACGGATGGCAAGACGGAGGCGTGCAAAGCTGCAGATGGGTGCACACAGGTCACAAGGTGTGCAGAAGAAAGCAAGGCGGAGCAGACGGATGGCTGTGGGCAGCCAACGGGGAGCTGGGCTGAAGCTTACGGAGCTGATGGGCGTTGGTGTCGGGCGAGCCAAAAGCGGAGGACTGCTGAGCGCTGGAGTCGGGTGCTGGAGAGCTGGAGTCGCTTGCAAGCATTCGAATGTTGGGTAGTCGAGCTGGTGGCGGGCAGGCGGAAGCGTCATGCGTGGGCCAGCACGGGGAGCGAGCAGATGTAACTGGAGTCGTCGGTGAAACGGCGAGCGCGAACGGGAGACGGTGAGGAGGGCAGCGCGAACGGGCGTTGGGACGGCTAGCCTGCAGTCGTCGACAGAATGGGACGGGCCACGGCTAACCTGTGCTGAGCGTCGACGGGCCTGGGCAGCCGGCTGGGAGCGCCGACGACGGAGAAACGGAACAGCGATGGGCACCGGCTGTCGGATGGACGGACGGCGCACCTGAGCGTTGACGGAACTGGGCGGCGTCGGTGCTGGGTCGCCGGCTGCAGAGGAAGCGCCGCCGCGAGGCTGGGCGGAGATGGTGGGCTCCCCACTAGTGCCGCCCGTCTCTGGCGGCCGAACGGTGGAGCAACTGGACGGAACCGGCGGACGGAAACCTTTGACGGACGACGACGGAAATTCGCAGTCGACGGAAAAACACAACGTCGACGGAATTTTGCAGTTTTTTCTGCAGTTTCTGCACAGCCACCACTCCAGGGCCAGCTCCCAGCTCTGATACCAAATGTTGGGTGTTGGACTCACACACTCACACACACAAACCTGCACATTAGGGTTAGGTGCAAGGTTGAGAAGCTCACACACAGAAAATGAGAGAGAGAGAGAGCCAAAAGTGTGGTATCCACAAAATGCAAGTCAACCCTTGCATGTGTGCCACATCCATATAATATAGAACTACAAAATATTATATGTCCTTTCACACTTGATGTCCAAGGGGAAAAACCACATGGGAAAAAGTGCCCTTGGTTAAGCCCTATTCACACATAGCACTACCATAAGTGAGCATATGCCTACAGTCCTTTGGAGATTGGCTTGCATCCAAATAGTTCCCCAAAGTGGCTCAGGAGAGAGGCCTCACCAGGATCTGGGGCAAAGACAGACTTAGTCTCGAAATCGATTCTACCATGCCTTTGGAGTAGCATCCCTTACCCTATTCCCCCGTAGTGGCTGGGAGTGTTTACCAGGCATGATATTCTTCTGGCAGTTCATGGCACGGATGAGAACTCCGCCTTGCTCACCTTTTTGATTGGGCCTCATGGCAAATTAGTGAGATTAGAGCCCCCCTTGGAGGACTTCAGGGGATGCACGTTACAGAGGGTGAGGATGATAGGATTCCAGGCACATGAGTGACACATTGACCCACCATTGGCCCAAGTGGCCAAGGGGTGACTGGCGTTTATGGATTTGGGAGAGCCGACCCATCACACGCCTCCAGTGGGAGGCGGGGGGAGTGGACTTGGTGTGATCCTACAAACAAGGAGGAGACTCTGGGTTCCCCATTTTCTGCATACATCGCACGGCTTGACCGTAGCATCCAGATGCCTGAGGTCAAGGGCACTCCGGCAACAACAGTAAAACACGACACTGGAAGTCTCAGGGCCTCTCACCGCACTTTCTCTCGGATTTCTAGAAGAGGCTATGGGACAGTTTTTGACCACGGAAGCTTACTCTTTTTGTGGCTGCTAGCACATAGGAGTTTGGCGGTTGGCACACGGTTGGCCATTGGAGGTAGACCAGCAACATGTCCGAGATGTGGCCATCCACGGGAGTCTCAGCAACATTGTCTTTCGGATTGCCTAAAGACTTTGCAGGTTTGGCAACGGATTCTCCACATTTTCACTACGACAGGTCCTCTTCCCATACTATTACATAGGGCACTGTCGCTTGGGCCGCAAAGGCCAATGTTGTCATGGCTTATGAGGAGGAAGGTCCAACCCTTCAGGTCTCTCACCTTCACATTTCGATAGTGTCAGTGCCATCCCCATCCACTATTCATTGGACTCCTGGTTCGAGCCAGAGATGGGAGATTTGTAGCAACATTGCCACATGGCACATCTAGAGGCACAAACACCCCGCTTGCGAAGTCCATCAGGAGCATCTAGCTCAACATCATTCATACCCTCCATGCCTAGTGGGAGAAGCTTCAAGATGGTTCTGACCGTATGCGGAAGTGTTGGTTAGCCTTCTTGAGGCTCTAGAGACCATGTCCTTTTCTCACGAGTCACAGATAGTGGTGGTGAGGCCACTTGGCATTACAAACCACTTGTGTGGTTATTCCCTCCCCCACCCCTTGTATGAGATAGCCTTCTCCTCATAGAGTGGGCAGCCGAAGGAGAAGTGCATCCTTCCCCCCTTTTTTGTTCTTTGATGCTCACTCCATACATGGAGGCAAGTTTGTATCTAGCCTTTTAAGGCTGTTTTCTCTTAACTAATAGAAGGATCTTGTTCCCAGAAAAAAAAAATGAGACCTCTTGCAAGACACTCTTATCGATGAGCAAGGGTGCATCATATACATCCCATTCCTCAGTAGCGAATACATCCGGATTGAGTTTGGCTCATCCATTTTGGCAACAAAAACCCTATCATCAATCCCAATTGCAGTGTGTGGCTTCGAGGTCTACTTCGCCCCGTGAAGGGTTTCTCTCCAAACTATGACCTATTAGCTGAAGTTTCAAAGTTGCCGATATCGGTTTGCTTCCCTAGCTCCTAGACCCACTAGACAACCTACAAGTCTTGATTCAAAATGGAAAATGATTAGATGTATTGCTTAATGTCTAAAATGAGTTATATACAAGGAGCTTGTATCCACACTTGCTTGGCCAAGACTATTTTTCCTTGGCAAGTATTCTAGCTCCTACGATGTATCACTACGAAGTCCTAGACTTCCCAAGTACTAAAAAGAGAATCAACACTATTATTACCACACAATTGGACATAACAAGAAGCCCTGTCCCAAGAGTCTAGTGGCTACACCTAGCCTCACCCTTTCCACACCATCATTTGTTACTCTACCACCTCCAGCTCTAGGCCCATTTTCTGTTTCAATCATCATTAGGGAGCTAGAGGATAAGCAAAAGGAGAACTTCACTATTGAGCATGAGCCAACAAAGTTATTCTATATAGGTGGTAGCAGCACAAAGATGTCATCAAAAAGCAAGCCGCTAGGCAGCTCACTTTGAATTGACTCCAATAGAAAAGCACGTAGAAGGTTTTGGCACAAGTACGAGTACTAGGATCTGGTGTAAAAGCTGCAAAGGGAGATGGATCCACTTTGACTCTGCCGACTTGCACTACAGTCATCACAGTAGATAGCAGCCCATGGACTACAGATGGACTGGCTCCCTCCATTTCAGTATGATCCAGATTCCCCATACATTAGGCTCACACATGAGGATAGGAACCGGGTGATCCAATATGATCTACTCGGGCTATACACAAGTAACACATGGATCACACTGGTAGGCCCATTGCCTACCAAGATACACTACTACAGAGATCATTTCTTGAGATTCACAAGAGATAAAACCGGACGGGAACTCGGATGCAATGGACAGTCACTTCAGATGTCAACAAAGATATGAAAACACAACCGAAATAACATAAACAATATCAAAACACTGCACTGAGCCGGAACGCTGGCCCCCGTAGGAACTGCTTTATTCCAATAAATAAAAGGGTTACAACCAAACCAAGGTGCGGGTGTGAACAAACACCAGATCTTTCCACCAATACTTTAGAGAAAACAACTCAGCTCCAAGAAGGTTGACCAACAGTCGACAAAGAGAAACCCCGAAGAGCAGGCCCCAAACCAGCCCTTGGGATCCACACGTGTGATCCTGAACTGTACCACTGTATGGCTGTTGCACACGGGCTGTTCTCAGCACCTGTACGGCCTACACCAAAGAAAGGGTTTGCTGTACTGCTGGTGTAATTTCTGGACAACCGCCGTAGGGATGGGCTGGAGTGCTATACGACTGTTGCTTCTCTGTACGCCCTATGCAGGAAGAGAATACGCTGCTATACCCTGTACAAGGCCTGCGCAAGAGAGAAAAAAAGGCAGGACGGTATGCTATACGGCCAGCGAAATAGGAAGAAAATGTTGGAGGAGAATGACTCAAACACAAGAGCTTGCAGCCAAGGAAGTGCAGAGGAGATAGAGAAGAGTGAGAGAGAGAGAGAACTCACATAATGCTCAAGAATATCTTGATGTCTTCTTGAGGCTCAAGGGAGACCTCGCATTTATAGAGATACATGGGTAAAGTTAGGGTTAGGTCTAATATGGGCGGGCGCCCAACTTATGGGGCGCCCGGCGGACCAAATACAAAGAATGCCGTTACAAGGCCCAAATGGGGGCCAAATGTACAAGTAAATATATGGCCGCGAAGCTCTCGAAAAGAGCTACGCGATGATCAAGGTCCGGAGGCGAAACTGAGACTTTATACCCAACAACCTCCCACTTAAAGGGCCAGTGAAGCTCCTCTAAGTGAAGCTATGTAACTCCCACCCGCTGTAGACACATATCAAGCTGTGCTTTTGGCAAACTTTTGGTAAGAGCATCTGCAGGGTTCTCATGAGTGCCAATCTTGACCAAACTGACCAAACCATCATCTAGCACTTGTCTGATGAAGTGGTACCGTACATCAATGTGTTTGGTACGAGCATGAAACATGGCATTCTTAGCCAGGTATATGGCACTCTGGCTATCACAACCAAGGACCGGAGCCCTCTCTGGCAATCCAAACTCTGTGACAAGGCGTGCTAACCAAATGGCCTCCTCTGAAGCCTCTGTGACGGAGATGTACTCGGCCTCAGTAGTAGAAAGTGCTACTATCCTCTGGAGTCTAGAGCACCAAGAAACAGCACCACCTGCAAGAGTATAGATGTACCCACTAGTAGACTTGCGGGTATCAGAATCACCTGCCATGTCTGAATCACAATAACCCTGCACCTCAAGTGGACCTTTACCATACATAAGGCATCTCTTCTGTGTCCCCTTCAAGTACCTCAAAATAGACTTTATAGCATCCCAATGTGCTTTGCCCGGGTTGGACATAAAACGACTGACTACTCCCACTGAATGCATACATAAGAGATCCACAAGCAGAAGCATAAGGGATCCCACGCATAGTACTGGTTGCATCATCATCTTTTTGGCAATCATCCTTGGATAGTTTAACATAGGGCTACAATGGAGCACCCAAAGGCTTAGAATCAGCCATGTTAAATCTATCAAGGACTTTCTGGATATACTTCTCCTGCGAGAGGAAAAGCAACTTCTGTGCTCTGTCCCGTCTAATCCGAAGACCCAAAATATGTTCAGCTGAACCCAAGTCCTTCATAGCAAAGGCTGACTTCAGCTGGTCCTTAAGAGCTTCCAAAACGCTCTTATTCTTCCCAGCAAGAAGCATGTCATCAACATACAGCACAAGTATCACTGGGCTGCCATCTGCATCAGTTTTAGTATACAAACAATGATTTGCATGGCTACGATTAAACTTCTGGTTAAGCATGAAAGCATCAAACTTTTTGTACCACTGCCTCGGGGCTTGTTTCAGCCCATAGAGACTACGCTTCAGCTTACAAACCAGATGTTCTTTGCCAGGAATGACAAAGCCTTCAGGCTGCTTCATCTAAATCTTGACCATGTAAGAAAGCTCTTCATCTAAATCACCATGTAAGAAAGCTGTCTTTACATCCATCTGACACAGTTCTAAATCCAAAAGAGCAGTGAGAGCAAACAAAACACGAAGGGTGGTCATTTTGACCACAGGAGAGAAGACCTCCTGAAAATCAATCCCTTCCTTCTGAGCATAGCCCTTAGCAACAAGGCGGGCTTTATACTTAGGCTGGCCGTCAACTGTCTTGACTTTGTACACCCACTTGTTAGGAATAGCCTTCCTTCCTTTGGGCAACTCAACCAAGTCCCAAGTGTCATTTGCATGTAGAGACTTAATCTCCTCCTGCATAGCATGCTCCCACTTGTTTCGGAGTTCACAAGACTTAGCCTCTTTGAAAGTAAGAGGCTCACCCTCATCTGTAAGCAAAACATGTTGCAAAGAGGGATCAAAACGCTGAGGTTCCCTCCGAAAACGAGTAGACCTCTGTACCCAATGATCATTGGCTGGTTGGGGGTCAATATCGGGAGGAATCATAATTTCAGCATCAAAAGGCTGCGGGTTTTTACGAACAGCCTGATTTTCAGCATATAGGGGTTGCTGCCCTACACCTCCAGGAGCATGAAGCGGCTGTCCAACCTCTTCTGGCTCAAATATCACGGACTCATTATGTTCAGCCCTTTGTGAAGCATCCTGGGGCTCATTTTCAGCATCAATGGGTGGCTGCCCTTGCTGAAATTTGACCTTTTTCTGATCACCATGAGAGGCACAAACATTACGGAGCAGCTTTGCCTCATAAAATACAACATCCCGGCTGCGAACCACTTTGTTGGTTGATGGCAACCACACACGGTAGCCCATCTCACCTTCATCACCGTAGCCAACGAAGGTGCCCTTCTCGGACTTAGCATCAAGCTTGTTCCGGTCTTCCTTGCGGATATGCACATATGCATCACAACCAAAGATGCGTAAGTGGTCATATGAGGACGGTTTGCCAGACCAAACCTCCTCAGGGATTCCACCTTTCAAAGCTGTGTGTGGAGATCGATTGCAAACATGAACTGCAGTTTTCAAGGCTTCTCCCCAAAAATCCTGAGAGAGATTAGCTGTGGACAGCATGCATCGAACTCTTTCACACAGTGTACGATTATACCTTTCAGCCACACCATTTGAAGAGGGGCTATAGGGGGGTGTAAGTTCCCTCTTAATGCCATTATCATCACAAAATTTCTGAAATTTAGTACTAACAAACTCACCCCCATTGTCAGTGCGTAAGCATTTAATCTTCACTCCAGTTTGAGTATGAACAAATGCATAAAACTTTTGAAATGCAGCAAAAGCATCATCCTTAGATTTCAACAAAGTGATCCATACTTTTCGTGAGTGATCATCCACAAAAGACACAAAGTACTTTGAACCACCTTTAGATTTAATGGGCATGCTGCATACGTCAGAGTGGACCAAGTCCAACTTTTCAGCCTTGCGAGAGGCACGAGAGGAGTAAGAACTCCTATTCTGTTTCCCATACAAGCAATCATTACAAAAATCAAGCTTGCTTCCTTTTGCATCAAACTTGTTCAAGGAGGACAAAATGGAGAGACCCTTTTGGCTCATGTGGCCAAGTCTCTTATGCCAAAGCTCCATGTGGGAGCGTACCTCTGCAAAAGCAATAAACTTACCAGACAAAGCCTGACCATGAAGGCTATATAATGTTCCTTTCTTGCATCCTTTTGTAATCAGCCTTGTGCCTTCGGTCAATTTCCATGTGCCATTTCCAAATATGGCCGTGTATCCCAAGGCATCAAGCTGGCCCACAAACAGGAGACTGGTTTTCAAACCAGGCACATACCTCACATTTGGCAGCACAAACTCACTACCATCTTGCAAAGTCAAATTCACGGTGCCCATGCCTTCAATATTGCAAGCATGATCATTCCCCAAGAACACCTTTCCTCGGGAGCCTGCAGTGAAAGTTGCAAAACACTCCTTGATAGGAGTTACATGAAAAGAGGCACCCGTGTCAATAATCCAAGTCTGTGAAAGCACATCAGATTCATACATCAAGGCATGAATAACATCTGGTTCTGTGACATGCAAGTTATGAACATCAAGAGCATTAGCAGAAAAAACACATAGCACATCATCTGAGTCAGACAGTTCCTCTATGACAACACCAGAGGCCACATTGGCCTTGCTCTTGTCCTTTTCGAACTCTTCTGCTTTGCTGGAATTACTCTCTTTTTCCTTCTTTTTGTCATTTGAATGACTGGATTTCTTCTTCCGGTCTTGCTCCATCTTGTAAAACTTGCAATCTGGCTTCTTGTGGCCTTTACGACCACACTGATAGCATGTAACATCAGACTGCTGGCCCTTGCTCTTGCTTCTACCCTTTGAATTGGTAGTGGTATTTCCCCGCTTGGTCGTCCTCCCTCGTGAGACATTTGCAGAACCGCTAGTCTCTGAGGTCTTCCTCCGGATATCTTCATTGAGAATAGCACCCCTGACTCCATCAAAAGTTAGGTTGGGATTTGTCCCAAGTGACACCACAAGTGTCTCCCAAGAGTCAGGCAAAGTAGTGAGCAAAAAGATAGCTTTCAACTTATCATCAAAAGCAGGCAATCCAGAATCCTACATCTGATTAAGCACCCCTGTGAAAGCAGCAATATGCTCTACTGCATTCTTAGAATCATCAAGTTGCATATTCATGAGTTTCCTGATGAGATGTACCTGGTTCACTGGCGTGGTGATCTCATAGGTGCTTCTCAGCTTCTCCCAGACGGCATAGGCTGTTGTCAGCCCTTTGAGGTCAACAAGAACCTCATCAGCAACAGCCATCTGGAGATAGGCAACGGCCTTTCTGTTCAGGACTCCCCATTCATCATCTGTCATAGCAGCGGGTTTGAACTGCTCAAGTGCAGTATCACATTCCCGCAGATAGAGGATATTCTGAATCCTCACCTTCCAAAGATCAAACCCAGTGCCTGCAAACTTCTTAATCTCTAGTAGACCCTTAAGATCACTTGTAGACGCCATGACTTATCAAACTGACACTTCAGAAAGTAAGCAATAGCAAGATGTTATGTACCAGATACGGGTTGACAGTAGGATGCTCGTAGATTGATGAAACAACTTCAAGTGAAGAAGACGGCGGAAGAGAATCACCGGATGTCGATGTAAACCCGAGGGGCAGCCGGAAATACTGCAAAAGAGGACCGGGGCAGCTCTATATTGATGCTGAAGTGAATCCGGGGCAGTATGCTGCTGTCTTTGGGGCTGCTCGAAGTTCCTGGCTGCTGGAGGCAGCGTCGGCTGCTGCTAGTGGCCGTGGGGCTGCTTGCGGGTGGCCGTGGGGCTGCTGGCAGCAGCGTTGGCTGCTGCTGATGGCAGCCGTACAGGAGGCAGCCGTACAGCAGGGAGAGGAAAAACAACAAACGCTGCTGATTTCAGCAGCACAGCAGCAGAAACGCAGCAAAGGGGGCAGCAAGGGAGAGGAAAACGCAGCAGAAGGGCAGCGTAGAGTGGAGCAGAAAACGCAGGAGAGGGGAAGAGCAAGAAAAACGCAAAACAGGCTCCTGCGTTTAAAAAAAAACAGAGGAGCACTCTGAAAGAAAAAAAAACGCACCAGATTGATGATAGAAGGGAGGTGATTGACGCGAAAAACGCAGACAATCCCGTAGTCAAGTGGTGGAAGACACCTCTAACTCCATAGCTTCTGCATACAGCTTCCCTCCATAGCTCTGATACCAGTTGTTGGAGGAGAATGACTCAAACACAAGAGCTTGCAGCCAAGGAAGTGCAGAGGAGATAGAGAAGAGTGAGAGAGAGAGAGAGAGAACTCACATAATGCTCAAGAATATCTTGATGTCTTCTTGAGGCTCAAGGGAGACCTCGCATTTATAGAGATACATGGGTAAAGTTAGGGTTAGGTCTAATATGGGCGGGCGCCCAACTTATGGAGCGCCCGGCGGACCAAATACAAAGAATGCCGTTACAAGGCCCAAATGGGGGCCAAATGTACAAGTAAATATATGGCCGCGAAGCTCTCGAAAAGAGCTACGCGATGATCAAGGTCCGGAGGCGAAACTGGGACTTTATACCCAACAGAAAAGACTACCCAACTGCAGAGAAAAGAGGGAGAGAACACTTCTCAATTGTTGCCCGCCACCTTTTTTATTATGCGCTTACTTGTGCTTTTAAAGGAATCCACCAGCCCAAAATACATGTGCTTTTTCCCCTTTTTGCCAAAAGTGGCAAAATATGCCTAAAATAGCAGTTTTTATGCTTTTCCCAAACTTGTTGGTCAAGTTTGCCATAGGCGCCTCTTTCTGTCCACATATACATGCCCAAAATAATAACAAGCCTGGCCACACTTAAGTGAGCATGAGGGAGGTCCCGTAGATGCTACCTGTCATTGCAGAAGCTGAAAAGCCTAGTCACCTTTATATAGGTGGGAGAGGAGCTGGTCGGCCAATAGCAAATCAAAGGATTGGCCGACAATGCCAAAAAAAAAATCTGAAATAATGTCTAAAAATAGGGAAAAATTATGTAGTGCCTAGATGCATATGCAGGGCTTCATATGGAGCCAGATACAAGCATGAATGTGCATGGGAAAGTACATTTGGGGATGAAATAATTTCCAACGCCTCGTCTTCAACGCAAGATGGGTGGACCAACTCCGGCACACCGTAAAAAATCCTCCAAAGAGTCGGAAGGAACAACCTCCTCATAAAAGGCACAAAGCTTGCGAATATATGGTACATCTGAATACCGAGAAGGTCTCCGGAAGAAGCCACGAGAAGATCTTGAAGACGAATAACCAGGATCAATCTTAAGAGAGCAGCCCTTAGGATATGGAACTAGAGATGGCTTCGAAAAATGTGGTACCTCCTCTGGATCTGCAACAAATATCAAGACCAAAGTAGAATCCTCCTCTGAAGAAGAAGGAAATGAAAGAACCACTGAAACAAATTGATCATCAGTGATAGCTGAATTTGCCAAGTTCGAAGTAGGAACAGGCTCCAAGATAGTGAAAGATGCCTCCTCTGAAACATAAGGAGAAGCAACTGCCAGGAGAGAAGCTGCCAAAGTAGGAAGCTCCAGAATATGTGAGGACATCTCAACAAAATCATCCACCTGCTTTGTAGAAGAACCATTATCCTCCTGTGAAAGAGGAGGGAAAATCTGCAATAATAGCATCAGCATGAAAGAGGAGAGAAAATCTACAATAATAGCATCAGCATGAAACAGCACAAGGGAAGGAAGATACTCATCCAAAGGGATTAGAGGAACTAATAAGGTCCTCTTTTGCGGATAGGGCACTGACTTCTGAATCAGAAGTCTCTTGTGACACCACCAGGATGGACTCATCTTGCTCCTGTGAAGATGAAAGAATAGGGGGATCATAGACATCAAGAAAAGCCATCTTAGCATGAGACTTCGTACTCTCCTCTGTCGTTGGTGAAGTATCTGAGCCATCTTAGCATGAGACTTCGTACTCTCCTCTGTCGTTGGTGAAGTATCTGAGCCATCTATCGTGGGTGAACTGTCTGAGCCATCGAAGGAGGACTCCTGCTTTGCTTTAGCTTTGGCTTTAGCTTTGCGGGAAGCAGCCTGTCGGGCAAAACATTTGACCTCTGAATGACCAAGTCGGCCACAAAACTCACAAGAATCCTTCATCTTGGAACCCTTGATGCTGTTAGAATTGTCAAAATCGTCGTCATCGGAAGATGATTTTGTGGTGACTTTCTGCTTGTTGTAGTTTCCTTTTTTGCCTTTGCCTTTGCCCTTGCCCTTGTCAGAGGCAACAAAAGCAGACTCCGACTTGCCTTTTCCACGAAGCATGCACTTGTCGTGGAGATAACTCGCGACTTCCTCAAAAAGGGAGAGAGGATCACGGAAATAAATATTATCCTTGAAAGAGTCAAAGAAAGCAAGTAACTTACCAAGAAGTTTATGGATGGGATTGTTGATGGTGCTCCCGTACTCCTCAAGTTGCAGCTTGATATGGGAGAACTCTCCAATCTTCTCAATCAAGTTATCTGACTCAGTGATGGTAAGCTTCTCTAGATCTGACTCTAATTTGGCAATCTTCACTGTCGAAACTCTCCCATACCTCCTCTAGATCTCTGTCACATTTGATGAGCATTACTCCGAGAGGAGACAAACTGTGCCTGTATGGATGGAGTCATGCAATGGATGATGATAAGACGAGCCCTTGCATCCAATATGCTTCACAAAGCAGGGTCCACCAAGTGAGGTGTGGAGATAGCCATCCACATACCGGCTCCTTCCAGCAACAATTGAGTGTAGAAAGACCAAGTTTGATAGTTGGTTGCTGTAAGCTTCATGGAGTCACTGACTTGGGGAGGATTGTAGGATGGTATACGGGTAGGGGTGGAAGCAAGATGTCATGTGCATGAAATGCCATGGACATTCTCAGAACTAATCTAGTTGCCATAGTTGGATGGATGACAGAGGGACTCCGGGAATAGAGTGGGATGATGACAGTTATCCAAGAACAGGTTGGAACCCCGTCATCAAGTTTCGCAGAGGGGGATGTCATGTGCATGAAATGCCATGGACGTTCTCAGAACTAATCCAAAAGGGGCAGCCAATAAAAAGATCATTAGAGCTAGGATTTGGGGCACAAGGTGCAGTTTCGTCAAGGGTGGACTTGCAGCAGGGCATAGAAGGATTTGGTTGTGCTGTCGGTTGCTTGCAAAAGTGGTCGACTGGGACCAGATCAAACAAATCAGAGGCGGGCTGGACCAGATCAAAAGCGCTGCGTTTTATGGAATAAATACCAAGACTACCGACCGACCAATAATCGGCTAGTTCTCCACATGTCCCAAGGCCTATAAAAGGGGCACATATGCTCATAGGTAGAGTCATTCACTCCCATAAGAGGTGGGTCCTTAGGGTCCAAGTTAGGGACATATTTTGGTGATGTTCACCTTTTGTATGAAGGCAGCCTAGGGCTGTAGAAGGATACCTTTTTGTACCATATAAATATACTAAATTTCCAGCTCTCTCTCTCCTCTCCCTTCTGTCTGCGTTTTTGCATCAGCATGTTCTCAATTGTGTTTAGGACTAAAAGAAGACCCCCAGAGCTTCCGCATGTTACATTGGTATTAGAGCATCAGGCTCAGCAAAGCTAAACACTGATTCAGTCCCATATGATGGTGTACAAGTCCAAGGTACAGGAAAGTACACGGATACGAAGCCCAAGGCAAGGAACACAAGAACGGGAAGAGCTCCCAAGAAGTTTGTTGGTGGTGTTCCACAAAGCTAGAGGATGGCAATCCTGTGAGCCAGATACGTTCTCGGGCAACGGTCCCAAGGGAGGATTACCCTCCAAGGGGTGATGTGAGAGTGCCAGACTCATTTCTCAAGAATGAAGACCAAGACAGTGTTCAAAGTCGGGGCAAGAATGGATTGGGGGCTGGGTGGAACAGATGCATAGATCTTATTCAGAGTCAGAGTGGTTTCGGAGACCGGGCTGGGTTTTCAGTGAAAAGGGTTGCCAGAGTTGGATGGATGACAGAGGGACTCCGGGAATAGAGTGCGATGATGACAGTCATCCAAGAACAGGTTGGAATCCCGTCATCAAGTTTAGCAGAGAGGGATGTCATGTGCATGAAATGCCATGGACATTCTCAAAACTAATCCAGAAGGGGCAGCCAAGAAAAAGATCATTAGAGCTAGGATTTGGGGCACAAGCTGTAGTTTGGTCATGGGTGGACTTGCAGCAGGGCATAGAAGGATTTGGTTGTGCTGTCGGTTGCTTGCAAAAGTGGTCAGCTAGACCAGATCAGAGGCGGGCTGGACCAGATCAGAAGCGTTGCGTTTTATGGAATAAATACCAAGACTGCTGGCCGACGAGCAGTCATTTAGTTCTCCACGTGTTCCAAGGCCTATAAAAGGGACGCATATGCTCATAGGTAGAGTCATTCACTCCCATAAGGGGTGGGTTCTTAGGGTCCAAGTTAGGGACAGATTTTGGTGATGTTCACATTTTGTATGAAGGCAACCTAGGGCTGTAGAAGGGTACCTTTTTGTACCATATGAATATACTGAATTTCTAGCTATCTCTCTCTCTCTCTACTCTCCCTTCTGTCTGCGTTTTTGCATCAGCATGTTCTCAGTGGTGTTTAGGGCTGAAAGAAGACCCCCAGAGCTTCCACGTGTTACACAAGACCTGGAGGAGAGAAACGTAAAGAGGAAAGATTGGGAATAGGAACCACCTATGGAGCGGCGGGAACAAGGGATCCAAGCTGTGATGGAGCAAGAGAAGAGATAGGAGAAGGAATGGCTGTAGAGAAGTGGTCTCCTGAAGCCATGTCTACCGACAAATAATCCTCCTCTGTCTCAGGTGGTCTGCTAACAACATGCTAAGCACCACTTCTGCAGTGCATAAGAGTATGGAGAAGTAACGGGAGCAAAGAATACTCTAGTAGCCCTATCTTCTGACAAAGAATCCTTCTCTTACTCAAGTGGGCTGTATTTTTTTTAAAAAAAGCAAAGTACCTCCTCTCAAGTTGTGCACAGCAAGAGAAAGAAGAAAGAAAGGAAAGGGAGGGTGGGAATCTGATAAAGCAGCTCTGTAGAAAGAAATTGCAGCACTTGAGGCAGTCTCGAGTGAAAATGCAACTCCACAGGAAAACGCAGGTTACTGATGAAGAAAACACAGCAACTGAAC
The DNA here is from genome assembly GCF_041138505.1 of Cibotium barometz. Lineage (NCBI taxonomy): Eukaryota > Viridiplantae > Streptophyta > Polypodiopsida > Cyatheales > Cibotiaceae > Cibotium > Cibotium barometz. The sequence goes on along the minus strand of NC_141061.1, from coordinate 41,945,012 downwards.
AGCCACTATATGCTCTAAACATTGAACAATCAACAGCAGCATGGGAATAGAACACGCAAGTCCCTGTAGATGTTACCTGCTCTAATACCATGAAAGTATGGGTACTATGCTGTGATACCCACAAAGAAATGCTATAAGAAGTTAGAACTGTACAACACTGTATATGGGCAGCAAGCATAAAGGAGAAAAGAAGATCACTGCTGAATATCACCAGAAAAGGTAGTACATCACGTGGAGCAGCATGAGGGAGGTCCCGTAGATGCTGCCTATCACTACAAAAGCTGAAAAGAGAGACTAATAATGATAGCCACCTTTATATAGGTGGGAGAGGAGCTGGTCGGCCAGTAGCAAATCAGAGGACTGGCCGACAATGCAAAAAAAATCTGAAATAATGTCTAAAAATAGGAAAAAAAATATGTAGTGCCTAGATGCATATGCAGGGCTTCATATGGAGCCAGATACAAGCATGAATGTGCATGGGAAAGTCCATCTGGGGATGAAATAATTTCCAACAGGATACCCATTGGCCAGCTTAGGGTATCATCCCATAGACTGAGGATAGAGACTGGCAGAGCTGAGCTGATACCCGAGGACAGGACATGTAAACTCTGTCACATGGGCATTGACTATGTTTGCCAGTGCCTAGTCTACTATGAGATCAGAGAGAGATTTCACTGTCTATTCATAGAGGGCTTTGGACCCATATCCCAGATCATGGAGTACCCAAATCAGAGGTGCCTTGGACTCTTCCTATTGGAGCTCAGCCAACACAGATAGTCTCTACTCAGAGATCCTCGCCCTAACACTCCTCTCAACTTACCATCACCGGTTTTTTCTAGCCTAGAGGAGTGGATAGGGAGGCACCAGAGCCCACCACAGTGGATACAGGAGCCTATACCACAGTGTCATCCCGTCAGCCACCCCCAGCTCATCAGCCCCAAATTCAAGAGATCCTTGCCCGCCATCAAGCGGCCTCATCCTCAGAGCAGACTATCGACACCTCTAGCCTTCTTGCATCACCCATGATGGACATCTTGGATGGGCCTTTGCCTGGCATACAGGATTGATTGACTGTTTTTATTCAGCTCTCCTATATCCCATTACTTATTGTACCCTATACCTAGTGTAGTAGGATCTAGATTTTTCATCTTGTATAATCTTAGAGTCTAAGATTTTAGCTTTCAGTTTTCAGTTTTAGTTTACTGTTGCTTTTTCTTTTTCATCCATGACGAGATTTCATGGACACTATGTCAAATATTCAAACATATGATACACATTAGGACTAGAGTTGAAATCTTAGTTAAAAAAGTTGAAAGCAGTAAGTTAGGAAAAAAAAAAAAAAGCAAAGACCTGACTAAAAGCAATTGATGCAATAGCCCCCGCTGTGTATTTACCAATCCCTGGTATCTTTTGCAATTCCTCAGCAGAAGATGGAAGTGACCCTCCCCGTGACTGAACTATTTGTTTTGCACCCTATTCGAGAAAGAAGAGTGTTAGCCACAGGTTTCAACAAACTTCCAAGAGGAGTTAGTAGCTATGAGATCCAAAAATTTGGAAGGTTTTAGTCAGTTTCCAGACCATGGTTTATTCGGTAAATGACTTCAATAATAATATACTTTGAAGTTGGCACACCTCAAGGAGAAAGCGTGCACGTCTGTAATATCCCAGTCCAGCCCACAATGTGTTGACTTCCTGATGCAAACAAAAAGTCAGCTCATCCCAAGTCGAGGACAAACATAACGCCACAAAACAAAGAAGAAAAGAATCACAAAATTTCATCACATGCACGCGCACCCACCCCTCCCCCCCCCCTCCCCCCCTCCAACAATTGGGATCAGCAATTCCTTTTAAGTCTTTGTTTTTTCAAAAAAGGTGTCTTCTATTTAGTATAGCATAACATACGAAAGTCAAGAACCAGCAAGTGGGATCAGCAATTCCTTTTTAAGTCTTCGTTTTTTCAAAGAAGGTGTCCTCTATTAAGTATAGCATAGCATACAAAAGTCAAGAATCAACCGAGGTATACGGACTCCTCTTCAAAAAACAGCCATCAGGAATGTGGTAATAATGCCAAATGATCTCAGTACAGAGCGTGTGCACACCCACACTCGAGGGACAGGTGGTTACTTTAGAAACTCATAAGAGCATTCTGTTTGACCTCTGCTGACCTGGACCTGCCTTGGATAATAGAGGAGAGAAAGTGGACAGTATCAGACTCCCTTCTGCGCTGCTCACCTTGCTTCTTTGACCTGTCACGTGCACACCCGTGCCATGGCATAAACCTCAGCATAAACAGACTTTATCCCTGTTTAGGAAAGCATCTAGGATAGCATCATCATCAGCAGCAGCATCAGCACCATCATGATCAGCATCATCATCATGGAGGGCATGGGAACCCAGTCGGCAGCCATAAGAAGGCTCTCAACAGTAGTCAGCAGCCATTTGGGACTCAAGCAAGCAGTTGGCCAGGTGTCAGTGAGAAGGCCAACAGTTGGGGCAAGCAAGGAAAAAGTAAGTGCAGCATTTAATATACTTTGTCCCGCAAACAGGCCGATAGCAGGGAACAGGACCGACCAGCACCTCTAGCATATATATAAGCATAAAGTCATCATTTGCATTCATCAATCAAGCATCATTCATCTTTTGAAGAAGTTAGAAGTTAGAAGAAGCATGTAGAAGGCCAAAGGTCACCCTATTGGGGTAGACCAAGGGCCTTGAAGATGTACAGACATTCAGTCACCTTTTTGTACCATAATACAATAAAACCCTGACACCAATTGTCTCTTTCTCTCTCTTCTCTCCTCTGTCTGAATTATGTTTATTCAGCATCTTGTTCTTAATCAGGCTTAGGGCTGTGGATTAAGCAACAAAGCTTCCGCACATGCAACAACGCTCCCTTCTGCAAAATCAACCCATCAGCATTTTACTGCCCTACCCACACCTCTTCTGCCCTACTCCCCTTCACCACTTCTGCACTACTCACCTTGCTTCTTTGACTGCCACGCTCCCTTCTGCACTACTCACCAAGCCCACACCCCCCTCCTTGCCTACTCTTTATGGACATATCCTTGCCAAACCTCAGTGTATTCGCCATAACCTCACCCCTTTCACTGCACTTATCACCCTCTTATTGCCCTACTCTAAACTAACACACCCCCTTACGCATCATTGCCATACTGCCCCTTTTATCACCACACCCTCAATGTGTCATTGCCATACCCTCACCCCCCCCCCTTTTTTTACCATCAAATGCTCTGTGAAGCAAGATCAATGATGCCTAACCCCCCTTTGTGGCGAGGTTGGACAATCACATGCCAAGCCACACTGGAACTCACGTCACACCCATCGCTGCCAGAGCACAAGAAATTACATGGATGACCCTCTGAACTTGGCCAATGTAGGAGCGGGAAAAGCGCCAACGCAAAGCAATGTACCACAGGTAGCCACCAGAACCTGGTTGGCCAAAATAACCTGGCCGGCAAGATAGGCGAGTGGAGCTCCAATAAAGGAGCTTCCTCCCGATGCTTAGGAGGAGGAGGGCTATCTGCTGCTCAAGGGTGATGTCGATTCCCACCTAGCATCCAAGGTAGCGAGCTGAAGTGCCTCAGAGCCCCACTTTGTGACGAGGTTGGACAATCACACACCATGTCACATTGGAACTAACAATGCACCCATCCCCGTCGGAGCACAAGAAATTACGGATGAGCATCTAAACCTACCCAATGCATGAGCGGGAAAAGGCCCAGCACCACGAAGCAATGTACCAAGGGTAGCCAACAAAACTTGGTTGGCCACAATACCCGGCCAACAAGAGAAAGGCAAGCGGAGCTCCAGTAAAGGAGCTTCCTCCGGATGCTTAGAAGAAGGGTGGCTATCTGCTGCTCCAGGGTGATGCAATAGCTTCTTCCGAATGCTCAGAAGAAGCGGGGCAATCTGCTGCTCAGGTGACAAATCGAGGCCAATCTGGCATCCCAAATACCGCACTGCTGTGCCGGGAGGAATCCATCTAAAACCGGGGTCCGGACTCCATGCCGGAGTGGGAGCACTACTGATCCAAAAGGCCACTGTCTTGCGCCAATTGATCAATGCTCCCGAAGCTGCACTAAAAACCTGGAGCGACTGCTCTGCCCGAATAAGATTGGCCTCTTGGCCATGCAAAAATAAGCCCGTGTCGTCTGCAAACTCAGCATCAAGCAAATCCTCCCCCCGGACTGGGAGCTGCAGTCCTCTCAAACCAACCTCCTCTGCCGACAAATACATACTCATGGCCTCCGCAAAGAAGAGAAAAAGGAAAGGGGCGAGAGGACACCCCTGACGGACTGATCTGGTCAGCTCAAAACTCGGCCCCCGACCTCCTGCAATCAGCACCTGGCTGCGAGCTGTGGAATACAAAGCTGCCACCCCTCTGATCCATCCTGGCTCAAAGCCCAGGCGTAGCATAGTGCCCTCTAAGAATCCCCAATCAACTCTATCGTATGCCTTCTCAAAATCGAGAAGCATCACGACCAAGTCCTCGCCAAGAAACCTAGCTCGGGCCGTCGCCTCCCAGAAAGTAAAGATGTTGTCAAGGATACTGTGCTCCTTGACAAATCCTGTCTGAGTAGCATGAATCAACTCCCCCAGGAAGGGCTGGATCCTCAAACTCAAGGCCTTTGCCAAGACCTTGTAGACAGTATTGAGGATCGTAATAGGCCTCCAATGCCGAATATCATCTGATACTCCCTCCCCCTTGGGGATAAGATAGATCAAGCCCTCTGAAAAGCTCTGCGGCATCACCCCAGTGTCCAAAACATGCTGAAAGCCCCTGCGGAGGCCTGGCCCCAAAAGGTCCCAATAGCGCATAAAAAAGGCCGGCGTCAGTCCGTCCTCCCCTGGGCAACTATGTCGCGGCAGGACCCTCAAGGCCTCGGCAAGCTCAGTCTCTGACAGAGGCGCACCTAAAACTGTGCGCATATGGTCTGTGACCCTCCTCTGCACATGGGCCCACACAGTCTGTCTGCATACATCTCGATCCTCAGTGGCTGGCTCCGCTGAAAGCAAGTCACTATAAAAAGCAGTGGCAATGTCTCTGATCTCCCCGAGCTCAGTAGCTATCGATCCATCCGGTCTACCAAGCTGGCGAACCCCTGCTCGCGCATGACGGGGTCCAGTGATCTCGAAAAACTCCCCAGTCACTCTATCACCAAGCTGCGTCCACTGAGAGGCCTGACGACGATAGTAAAACTCATGTCTCTGCTCCTCTGCCTCTCTAACCTCCTGGCGGGCCTGGCTCAGCTGGGACGCCACCCACTCACATGCTGGCTGCTGCTCCTGAAGGCGCTGTAGCGAAGCAAGGCTACGTCTCAGCCGTTGCTCCCGCTCTCGAATCTCTCCCAGTCGTGTCAAAGCTGCAGCGTGCAGAAAAGAGCTAAGATCAATGAGTCCCTGGGCACACTGGCCCGCTGCATCCTGGTCAGAGCACTGACTATCATGCCAGATCCTCTCAATGTCCTCAGCGAGACTGGGGTCTGCAAGTACCCGCTCTGGGATCCTCAACTGCAAGCTGGGCTCCCGTGTCCCCTCCTCCAAAGTCAATATAACTGGCGCATGATCTGAAAATGAGGTGCCAGCAAGAATGCCGACGGAGCCCCCTCGCTCCCCCAACCAATCGCCCACATAAAAGCGATCAATCCGAGATAGATTAGTCCCTCCCTGCCGGCGATCCGACCGAGAGAAACTAAGACTGTCCTGAGACCGAGAGAAAGCCCCATGCTGCCATGCATCAGTGATCCTCAGTGACATGCAAAACCGGTCCCAAGCTGCAAGCTCCGTGCCGTGCACTGTAACATGACTGCCTCCCACCCTATCTGCCGGGTCCTCAAGCATGTTGAAGTCTCCCCCAACACACCAATGTGCGGCCTCTGGCAATGCATCTGTAACCTGAGTCCAAAACTCTGCTCTGGCACTAGCATGATTGGGCGCATAGATGTTGAGCACACCCAATAGCTCATCATGCATCCTCAGAATGACATACTGTGCTCTACCAGGCACAATGATCCCTCGATCCACAATGGCCTGCCGCCATGCATCTGCAATAACCATGCATACTCCTCCCTGTCCACCCAAAGGACCAAACCCTGCAGACCAGAAAGTGTCCCATCTACCAGGCATCACCGAACCATATCTCCGGATCCTGCTCTCACCCAAGTGGTGCTCCTGCATCATCAGAATGTCAATGCTGCCACCAACCAGGCATCTCTGTAGCTCCTGCCTCAAGCAGCCTCTATAGCGTATAAAGTGTGCTCCGCCAAGGCCCTGTACATTCCATGAGATGATCCTCATGGATGTCCTACTGAGGTGGATGCTGTCTCAGCCGTGCGGCGAGCCTTCGCAAGCGGCTTGGATGGAGAGTAGTCCCCATCCGAACGGCTGCGAGTCTGTCCACCCGGTGTACTGCAAGAATCCCGGATCAGGCGCCAGTGGCTGTGACCCATGGCGACTGCCTCCTGCTCTGACATAGTAACCTCGTGTATACTCACATATCCTGGGTCGCGTGCCAAATCTGCAACTATGCGCACGACCAAATGCCGAATCCCGGATGTATCCACACTCCCGGGATCCAAGAAAAAATGAGCCAACTCCCAAAGTCGGCCTATCACATCTGTAACCTCCAAATCGCTCATGTGATGAGAAAACTCAACTGCCTGAGTCTTCAACGTGCTGAGAGCGAGCTCTAGAGTCCACTCCCGGTCACAAGGTCCACATAGAGGGAACGAGAAGGCCACCGCTGAGTCTAGTGCCTCCTCCCCGCGGGCCGGAGGTATCACTACATGCACCCGGATGGGTGCTGGCTCATGGGGGCCATCCGCTCCAAAAAGCCGTGTAAAGGTATAATCAAACGCCTCCGAGCGCTGACGAATGCCGAGGCGACTCAGCCGACTGCGGATAGATGAAATCCGTGAGGCCCTAATCGGCATAGGTCTCCTCTGTGACGCTCGAGCAAGGTCAGTGCTCAGCGCCCTCCGGACTGCAGGTGAGCGCCAGGGAACTGCCAGGACCTCCCGGGAAGGCGAGGCGGGCGGAGGGGGAGGAGGGGGAGGCGAGGGAGGAGGAGAGGGAGCCGCTGCCGAGACCGGAGCGGGGGCGGGAGGAGGCGATGGTGGACGCGAGGCGGTGGGAGGGGGTGGGTGTGGGGGAGGTGAAGGAGGGGGAGCTGGCATCTCCTGGTCCTCGGATGCTGCAGGGGTCTCCTCCTGAAGGGGAGCAAAACTGTTCCTCACGGGAACCCAGTGAGGCTGAGACTGTGGCTGCTGCTACAGCGGTATCTGGGCGCGCTGCTGTGGCTGTCTCCCTCGACGGCGCCCCTGTCCAGGCTGCCACTCCGAGGTCTCTGTGGCCTGAGCAGGTGTCCCTGAGGCTGCCTGCCGAGCCGAATCTGTGGGCGGGCCATCCGTGGCCTGCTGCTGTGGTGAGGGCCGAGGTCTCCTGCGAGGGCAGGCCTTGGCCAAATGACCGACCTGCCTGCAAATGAAGCACTGGTTCGGGAGCCCCGAGAACTCCACTCTCTGATCTATCCACCCCCCCCCCCTATCCTAGGTAGCTGAATGACCTTAGGAAGGGAGGAGATGTCAGATACCAACACTCTGACCGAAGGTAGCCCAGCTGCTCTGGCCACCACTGAAGCTGCTGAGGGGCCCGTCTCAAGAACCGAGCCCACCAATGCTCCGTCTCAAGAAAGGAGCGGAAGATACTCCCGTCTCAAGAAAGGAGCGGAAGATACTCCCGACGGAGACCAGGGAAACAAACTGTAATATGGAAGAGGCGCTCTCCCTGCTCCGCCGCTGCTGGGTCAAATCCATGCTGCCAAGGCCTGAAGAAAGCCCGAGCACCCCTGATATCCAGAGGACTCATGGCAAGGACCTTGGCAACGCTCTGGGCGGTCTCGAACTCGATCTGATAATGTCCCCGGCCCAAGAGCTGTACATCCAGGATCTTGCCCACATCTGCAAGAAGGCGGGCCTGAAGAAGATCCCTGATCTCCCCTCTGCTGGGGCAAGTGCCGACTATACGGCAGATGTTGGAGTGAGCCTGAAGGCGCTCCACCTCTGCGGTGAGGCTCGCTTCCTCTTCCGGCGAAAGAGAAAGCCTGATGGGGATGACCTCAGGGGCGGGCGAGGGGGCTGCAGAAGAGTCCCTCTGAGGCGAGGCGGGAGGAGTCTCCATCAGAGTCTGAAGCTCAAGCGAAGGCGAGGCGAAAGCGGAAAACCTGCAAGAAGCGGGCTGCACACCAAGAGGCGGAAGGACGATAGACGATGAGGAAAAAAAACAAGAACCCCTAAGGGAAGAAAAGCAGCACGACAGAGGAGGGAGGGGGGGGGGGGGGGGCGAAAAAAGGAAGGAGAGGCCCAGAGGGGGGGGGGGGCGGCGACAACGCGAGAAGGAAGGGGGCGGGGCGCTGCTGAAGGGCGGCGGGAGTGAAGAAGCGAAGAGGCGGGGGGGGGCGAAATGGCGGCAGCGGGGAGGGAGGCGAACAGGCGGCAGCGGGGAGGGAGGGCGAAATGGCGAAGAGGGGAGGGGGGCGAACTGGCGAAGAGGGGGGGGGAGGCGCAGCAGCGAGGAAGGAGGGGGGGCGGCCCAGCAGCGAGGAAGGAGGGGGGGGGGCGCAGCGGCGAGCAGGGGGGACAAGCGGGGGGCGGAAGGAGAGAAGGAGCGCGAGGATGGGGGGGGAGCGAAGGCGCGTAGCGCAGGGGGGGTCGGGAGCTTCAGCGAGCGAATCGAATATCAAGAGAGATCCAACACTTGAGCTAGGAACAGCCGAATCACAGCAAATTAATCAGGCCAACAGCAAGTAAACCAGCCGACCAGCTTCTTTTGGACATATATAAGGGTGAATCATCCATAGACCATAAATCATCAGATAAAAAGTTAACAACAGCAGTCAAGCATGTGTGCTTAAGCAACTAGCCTTTGCATACTTTCAACATTCCTTTGTGCTCTCAAGCCAAGGCATCAGAAGCTCAATCTCTTCCCAGAGTTCTCAGCACACCAACCCTCCGTCTCAAGCCAGTGTATTCTCTTCGAAGATAGCTTCACAAATGCCTACAACTTATGCACAGTTCTGCCCAACATTTAGTCACTTTGTCCTTACGTTTAGCGCTCAGTCAGTCAGTTGGTCTGCTGAGTCTTGTGAACATAGTTTAGGTTGTATTCAATTCTCCAGAAGAAATAAAGCAAATACTCTTGCTTGCAAGGGGGCGCTTCAATGGGTAATTTGGGACCCTATCTGGTGTCGTCTTGACAACATCTTTCAGTTCATGTATGCTACTTAAAGGATTGCTAAAGACTCACTAAACTCGGGTTTAAAGAAGACCTCATTGTTTCACACGGTCCTAGCTTGGTGTATGCTACATTTATGTGTCATTTTTGGAGAGCATTGTTTGACAAGTTTGGTACTAAATTGAACTTTTCTAGTGCATTTCACCCACAAACAGACGGACAGACAAAGATTTACAACCAATTGGCCTTTGACGTGCTGAAATATTGTGTCCACGATCAGCAAGGTAAGTGGGAATCTTATATGCCTTTAGTTCAAGTAGTCTTGAATGATTCGTTTTCTTTAGCTATTGGCAAGACTCCTTATGAAGTAGCATTTGGAAGACCATTCTAGTCACTATTGACCAAAACCTCGTCTTCAGCCCCTGAAGCGAACAGATTAACAAAGTCTTACCAAGAAATCTTGGAATCATTCAAAGACAAGCTAGTAAAGCACAAGAGACCTACACTCGACAGACCAATAACGATAGAAGGGATGTGAAATTCTCGAAAGGAGATTGGGTATATCTTCGGATAATGAAGCACAAGCTTAAACAAGTGGGCAAGCGATCCCAAAGTTATCTTTCAAAAAAGCTTCGGACCATTTCCTATCCAGACAAAGATCGACGAGGTGTCGATGAAGTTGAAGTTACCTCCGAGCTAGACGATACACGATGTGTTTCGTGTCAGCTCACTCAAAACATATGAGGTCCAATCCCTTCAAAGATTAAAGACGAAGTGAAACCATACATTATTGAGGAAGTTGAAGTGATGGTTCCCAAGCAGATCATTCTAAACCACTTTAAGCACGGTTCTAGCCGAAGACAAAGACAATTTCTCACAAAGTTTCAAGATCGAGAGACACACAAAGCGGTTTGGCTTGACAAAGAAATTTTCGAAGACTATCCAACTTCACTGATGGACTATTTCAAGGCTATGCAGCTTCCGTCGAGTAAAGCAAAAGGAGATGTCACGTGCATCCTCACTTGGATGCCACGTGGACATATCTGTTCAGCAGGTGCAAGACTTGGAGTGGAAACTGGTCCCTTGTGAGCCCCAATCCAGGACGAGTCAGCCAAGGTTCCACTCCAAGCATCCAAGGTCAGTGTGCAAGTCCCGCACATGAAGCAGTGCCAGTCTGTACTGTGAGTCACCCTCTAGAATGAGAGCAAGCGTTCGGGGTATTTAGTTTGTAGCTAGATACCATGCATTTGAATCTTAGAGCATGTAATTGCATGTATAAGAAAGGGGCAGCCCTTTGGGATACCCCAAAAAAGGGTTTGTAATCCTTGCCTATCAAGGGAGTACTCCTTGTGGGCCACCTTAGGGGCCAAGAGGCCCATGGCCAATGCACAACAGCCAAGTCTGACCGGGCATGCTATCGGCCAGCCCTAGAGAAGCCTGGACAGCAAGGCGGCTAGCCCTTGTGGCTTGGCCAGCCTGTCGGCCAGCCCTATGGCCTGGGCAGCCCAGTCGACCAGCCTTATGGCTTGACCAGACTATTAGCTAGCCATGGACAACCAGCCCAACAAGGTGGGCAGCCTACGCAGGCTGGACAGCACAGCAAAAGGCAGCCAGGGCATAGAAAAGAGGTGCATAGTAAAAAGGCATTAATTCAGGTCATGTGATTTATAAACAGGCCTACCACAGGCTAGGATCTCATTTGAGCATCCCATAATTCACAATGGACTGAAGAACTCCAAGGGCCAGGACAGCCAAAGGGAGCCTAAGCCAAGGTGAAGCCTGAAGGTCAAGAGTCACATCTCCTACAGAATGAAAGTCTACAGCCACGAAAAGCTCTACAGATTTTTGTTATTTTCTCATCAATCTAATAAAGCAAATACACCATCTGTGGTGGGGGCCAACAGAGGGTATTCGGGACCCGATATTGTGTCCAACTCTCTCTCTCTCTCTCTCTCTCTCTCTCTCTCTCTCTCTCTCTCTCTTTTTCTGCACATATCTATGTATCTTGTGTGCTATCTTCATCATCACGAAAGATTGCTGAATTCTGTCCATTGAAGAACTGATTTTATTCATCAAGCTTCCGCATGTTACATCCTCCAAACTCAAAGATTTCTCCAACTTAACTGCTTTCTTCGACTCTTTTGGCTGCTTTAATGAACATTTACTGAACATCACTTTTCTAGATCATTAGATGTTGATGCATGGCAATGGACTTTGCCCATAGCTGCAATGGAGCTAGGCGACCTTTATGGCTTGAGGGATTTGGCATCATTGAGCACTAGGAATAGAACCAACGTGGATCAAGAGTTGGTGGGGTCGAAGAAAAGACCACAAAAGGATCCTGCTGATTTGAGGAGGATCCAAGCAATGGGTCGTACTATGGGCAAACTTGCGCCTACCATGTCCCCCCCATCCAAAAATATACCTAGATGCCCCGTCAACGATGACGCTTAATGCACGTGCTTGAGATAATGGTGTCTATTCCTACTAGATGTGTCTACTAAGAGGAAAGCCTATGTGTATGCCGTGCATGGACATGGGACTAAAGGCGTGCCCGTGTCTCCTCGTGAAAACTCCAACACACCGCTTTCTTCGACGCCTAGTTTTCTTCTTTCTTCGACTCTTCCCTGTAGCTCGTTTTTGTTACGGCACACTTAGACGAGGGCTTTTTATCGACTTTGGACCTAAAAACAATTAGAAAGTAGTAGGCAGGACTCGGCATGGCAGCAAGACTTACCATCCTGCATTGGTTCCAAAAATATCATTGGTCTCACAAAAGGACGTGATGAAGGGCTTGCGGGAAAGCCAACAACCAAATCACCGCATGATATCAAAGGGTTTTGAGAACCCGGTATCTGGCATGTCTTTGAAATCACCCTGTGGCCATGGAACTTTGGAAGTATTTAACCATGCTGTAAAGATCTACCTGCTGGTGGAAGTTGGGACCTTCATGGAGATCGAAGACCAACCACTCTTTGCTTGTCCATTGATTCTTGGACACCTCCTCAAGAATGAGGTTAATGAGCTAGAAGAACCAGCATGTGGCCGCTATAGCGAGGCCAGGGAACCTCATGTAGTAGAGGTCATTAAAGTTCTTCATTTGGAGCCACATCTCGTGGTGGTTTATGGTGTAGTCTGTCAATGTATAGGAAGTTGTAGATGGGCCCTTTGCCTTCCATGCACAAGAACTTGTGCCAAGACCCCCTTTTTATTGGCATGAACCTAGGGTCAATGCGGACTTCTCGAGATGTGGCCATGTACCCTTGCCACATTTGGTGGTCGCTGAGGAGATAGGGCGCACCACTCCGGTTGGACTCCTATGTGACCGGCGGTTGGGTAGTCCCTTGGATCAACAAAGTGCCAGCATGCTCTGTTGTGTTGCAGTTGGTCGATCTTCCAGAGGGCAAATAGGTGATCGATATGTTGATTCACCATATGTTCCGCCAAGTCAAAGGGTGTATCAAGGCTATTATGAAAGTTGCCTTTGAATCTGAGGTCTCGCACGTTGGGTTGATATGTGAGTTGCTATTCATGGACAGGCAAGGACACCCCTCGGCCCTTCCCATCGTCTTCATTGGCTTCTCCCTAAATAGTTGGCCGTGGCACACATTTCAAGCCCCTCATGGAATGATTCAATGATTGGGGGCTCATGGGTGCAGTTGTGATGAGGTGGCTGAGTTAGGGAAGAAGCTCTAAGCTCAAGGGTTGAATCGTGGGATGAAGTAGGTAATTGCGTGGAGGATGATGCGGATGGATTGACATGAGGGTTATGGGTGGAGTTGTAGAGTTGGGCTCAGTGAAGCGATGGGCAAGGTGGCTTGGGAATCGCTCATGGGGCCAAGGTTTGGTTTGACTACTCAATATTTGCTGTGTCGCCCAAATTGCCAAAAGAGTGTGCCTCTTTGGCTTTGTGATCTTCTTCTTGAGAAGGCTAGCTCCCGTCCTGTTTTCCTTCTCAAAAATCTTCAAGGTTGTCCTCTTCATCTACAAACATGTGGCTTCAAAAAGAGGCATAAGCATCCTATGCCTTGTCGATGGAGATGTCTTGTGGGTAAGCCACATGGATGGTATGAATGGTGGCATCTCCGGTAGGCGAGGACTTGATCGAGGTAAGTGTAGACTATTTGATATAGTCGAAGGATGCTCGGCAAGTTGTATTGGTTTTTGAGCATGTGACAAAGTTGGCGGTAGGTGGACTTCACTCCTCGGTGAACCAAGGTCTTCATGGCTAGCATAAGCAGCTCTTCATTGATGGGGTAGTTGAGGCTAGGTCGTGCCGTGAGTTTGAGGAAGTGATTTTCCTCAATAAAGTGTAGAATTGACAAACAAGTGGCACCACGTGGCAAGGTTGGACACAACCGGATGGGATTCAATGGAGTGTAAAAGTGTTGTGTCCAAGATGGCTTGGTTGAAGAAGAAAAGGGTGGCGAGGGTTCGTTTGCCTCGTGATGTTGATGCAAGCTAAGATGGTGTGGAAGGTGGGGGATGAGATAGGGTACGATAAAAAAAATATTGAATTGAAGCAAGCAAAGGGCCAAGGTGCAGTTGTTGAGGGTAACGGTATCCACAGGGGAGCAACTCATGGTCAACAAGGTGTTGAGGTTGGACTTTGGACAAAATGGTGACCAGAAGGTCTTGACTTTGGCGTCGAACCTGCCTTGGCTAGCCAGGGTACTCGTGGGTACCCACTTCTTAGTGACCTCCCCGAGGGTCCATTGAGTTTGACGTTTGGGGGGTGGTCTTCATCTCTAATTCACAGCCTTGAAGTTGTATAGGAGTTTGAACCATTGTGTAACATGCGAAAGCTTCGGGGGAGATCTGTAACTTCAATACTAAGAAAAACAGCACACTTGACGAAATTAACGCACAAAACTGAATGTAGATGTGCAAAAAAATAGAGAGAGAGAGAGAGAGAAGAGGACAATATTCGGTCCCGAATATCCTCTATAGGGCCCCCACCACGAATGGTGTATTTGCTTTTATTAGAATGATGCAAAACTGAAATAAAAGACTGAGCCTGAACCTTCTTGGCTGAGGAGAATCCTTTGCCCTTGACCTTCAATCCTTCACCCCTTCTGCGTTAGCTTATCCTTGGCTGTCCTGGCCCCTTGATCAGCTTCGGCACTTGGTGAAATATGAGATGAATAGAACTGATTTATGCAATGGGTAATTTATACCCCCCTCACTGATGCTGGTCGGCTGGATTAAAACCAGCCGGCTGTTTATAAAAGCCTCACGACCTGTAAATTCAGCATTAAATGCTAAAAATTCTGCGCATCACTTATATGGGTTGCTGGCCATTATGTGCATGAGCTTCTGGCTGCTGGGCAGCCTGTGTGGGCTGCCCCAAACCTGGCCTACAGTCCTCTAGGGGCTGGTTACCCCGTCGGCTGCCTGTCCAGGAGCCCTAAGGCAGCCCTTCCGTGGCTGGTGGGCACAGCCAAGGCCTTCCTGGCCGTTATAAGGGTGGTTCTACACCTCCCCCATGCCCATATATCTGTTCCTGGGGTAGCCCTATGGGGTGGCCCCTTTCCTATATGCAAACCCTAACTGTCTACACAGTAATCTGGCATCCAGTATCATACCAGATACACAGAACCACTGATATCATTCCAGAGGGACACTCAGCGCGGACTGGCACTATTTCATGTGCAGGACAATGCACACCTGACCTCGGACGACTGGAGTGGGACCCTGGCTAACTCCTCCCCAAACTGGGCTCACATGGGACCAGTTTTCCACCCCAGGTCTTGCACCTTCTGTACAGATATGTCCACGAGGGATCCAAGTGCGGGATGCACATGACCCATTGGAAAACCAAGGTCACAAGGATTCCACGGACACACATGGGACAATCTAGATGCTACAAGTTGAGCTCAACCAAAAAGTGCAATTGTCACGTTCTCCGAAGTCAACGCAAGTTCAAGAACCAACCTTTGAGGTCAAAACCCAAAGTTAGTGGCAACCCTGATAGACCAAAGTTATCAGATTTGTTCCCCCCAACAATGTTTTCCACATCCACTATTTCAATGAAGTAAGCACTACAAGATCTACAATTTGGGGGGGGGGGGGGGAGAAAGAAAAAAAAAACTAAAGATAAGACGTATTGCCTAGAATTTGAACACAAGAAAGGAGCCGTTTCCTCCATTTTGTCAGTTTAGACAATCTGATTTCTAGAAACTGGTCAAAGAACAACAATGACCAATGTTGAACATTGATGATAACTATTGGAAATGCAAGATGCTTGCGTTAGGGAAAGCTTGGTAGCTGATCAGTATGGAACAGAAATGGACAGGTTTGGGGGAGTTTTAGGCTAGTTTTGGGCAGCCTAACCATGTGCGAACCAGCTGACCAAGGGGGCTAGGTTTGGGCACCTTTTTTAGCCCAGTATGAAGCATTCAATGATGTTTATTCCTGCTGTCTTGTGTTAGTTGGGGGGTCTTTTCCTTCTCTCATTCCTCACTTCAGCCCAAAAGCAGGAAACACAACCTCACAAGTGCCCTACAATAGCCCAGAGGTCTGCAAACACAAGGCTGAAATCAACGGAGAAGGTGAAGGAGAAGGTTGCTCATTGTTTTGTTAACACACGGAGAGCACATGTAGAAATTTTATAGTTCTCGGCCACAGAAATTCATACTTTCATTCTCATATAAGTAAAGCAAATACTCCACAAGGGATGGCAGGGGAACTCAACATTGTCTATCATGGATAATTGTTGGGTTTTTCAGTTCTCTACCCGAACCAAACTTCAATTCAATTGTGTTTATGAAATCTCTTCCACGAGGCTTACTGGCATTGGTGTTAGAACATGGTTGTCTTTGATACCCGACACCTTTTCTTACTTCTCTAATACCTCTCTGCCCTCCAGCATCTTCACGTCCACTGTTTGCAGCATTCAACGCTTGCTATCATATCTCAGCAGCAACCTACATTGGGGTTCCTACTCCCCACTATTGCATAGTAGTTTCCCATCCCAGTGAGCTGAAGTGATCACAACAAATAGTCCATCCTGATTTCACTAAAACAAGGCTCCTGTAATTCATAATGCAGCAATTAAACTCGAAAACCTTATGTTTAAGTTTTTAGAGCATATTGCATGTGTGGTTATCCATTCTACCTAGAGTAAATATGTATCACATCCCATTCTCTTATGTATATAGCTCTCAAAAACAAGGTTACAGATTGATACACTAGCTGTTCTGCCATACCTCTTCTGTCGCCGCGGCAAGGTCCTTCAATGTGGGCCACTTGTCCATCCACCGATTGAAATATTCCACGACCGTCACCACCCGCGTCTGCTGAAGCATCACCTCGGAGACCCAAGTAGCATAAGCTCGCTGCTGCTGGAGTTGTATAAGGTCTTCTTTATTGCCTGAATCAACGGCAGGGGAGAGCTCGTGATCGATGGCTCCACGTTGCTGCCTCCATGGTAGCTGACGCTGGTGCGTGTCGTACCACTTCAACAGCCTGGCTTTGATGCGCGCCGCCTCTTCCTCTGCAAAGCGAGGGCTTGACTCTTCGATGTCTGCGATCCCTTGCGAACCCGCTAGCTTCAGAGGTTTCCTTCGGGGCCTGGCGCCTACACGAGCTTGCGGATTGTCGGGGCGCTGGGGAGACGCTACCCCTGCGGACGAGGACGTACTGGATCGAGGTCGCGCCATGCTAAGATTCATGAACTTCCCGCCCTATTTTTTCATTACTTTGAATACGCAGTGACAGTGTTCAAATATTTGGAGTAATAAAAATTTGGAAGATTTAAAAAATCTCGTGATTTGAGAAAATCTCATAATCTGAGACATAAAGTGAATCTCCTACAAGAATAAATAAGTTCAAACACTAATTTGAACTACAAAGGTTTTACATGGTTTAATATTTTTAAAGAGGGTTTTCTAAGGTCAGATAGCCTCTTTAACAGTTAAGGCGGTCGTCCAATAGGATAAGGTAATATTGCTATAAATGTGAGGTGACCAAGTCCTAAGTTCCCAACATTGGATTCCATTTTCTGATGACTCTTGACTCATTGCTCTACGAATTTGAACATGTACGTTTTAACATTACTACATAGAGGTCACCCGTTGTCACTCGTGTGTAGAGGGGTTTTTTTATTAACTCTAATACTTTACGCGTTCGTAAAACAACTTCGTTTTGTGCCAAGTTCCAACACTTGGCCCTTTGCCACCAATGACCCTTGGGCCTCTGTATGATGCGGTTATGTATGCTGTAACGCAGTCCGCCGCCTCCATCGTTGCCTTGCCCTTTCAACCTTGAGTCTTCATGTCAGGACCCTTCAGCCTCTGTGCGTGAGGATGTCATTTGGCACACTTTAACCCCTTGCCATTGTGATGGGTATGGGGCTCAGACCCTCCTCATGAGGGAACTATAGCTCCAACCCTAAAAAAATTTTGCTCATGGCATGTCCAAAGGTCAACATGTAGGTTTTGATGTTGTTGTCTTCTATTTTCATCATTGTGATCTTTGTGTGTTTTATTTTAATTGTTGTGGTCTTCTTCTCTCCATCATTGTGTTGGCAGAGCTATTGTTATGTTTTGGTGTAGGACTATCGTGTGACAAGGGGCCATGCGCAAACACGGTCTTTGTTTTTTAGGGGAACCATAGCTCATATCCCTACATAAGTTTTCCTTAATTTTATGTTATTCAAGGGTCAAGTCTTACCCAAGAGCATACATACATTCATTATTGTTTCACAAGACAGCATGGGCTAACACAATCCCTTCTCATTCAGGAACTATAGCTCAAAACCCTACATAAGTGTTTATTTTGTTCCATGTGGAGTCAAGAGTCTCAACCCAAGAGCTCAACACATAAGATATTTTTTAGTATTCCAATATTGCATGTTAATGTAAGTGAGATTAATATATGTTTGAGATACAAGTTATGTGTAGAATAAAATGTCTTCTTTATTCTACAATGTCTTGTTTTTCCATCATCTACACCATAGAAGGTTATTGGTTTTCTTAAAAAAAAAGCTTTATTAATGTGCAAGACAAACTATGGCTTTGATATGTTGGTCATATTTTTGTTTTCATAAACTGTTTCTCCTTTTTTTCTTGTAAATGCTAAAGTGCTAAACCTTGTTAGGTCAAATTATTTCATTGTAGCAAGTGTGTGTGTGTGTGTGTGTGTCTGTGCGTGTGCGTGTGTGCGTGTGTGTGTGTGTGTGTGTGTGTGTGTGTGTGAGAGAGAGAGAGAGAGAGAGAGAGAGAGAGACTTTCTTAATTTATTTCTTATTTTGTATATTCACATGATTTAATCATCAATTACACCTGAACCCAACTGACTATAAATTCACAAAATTTAATCATCAATTACACGTGAACCCAACCGAGTATAAGTTGGCATTGAGTTTTGAATTTAGATTTTGTTTTATTATCTAAGTTTAAAATTTAAAGTCAAATCAAGTGAAGTGTTGAATTGTAAAATGTTTATATTTTTTCTTTAAATCTCAATGTTAATTATTATGGATTTTATTTAAAATGTTCAAATGTTAAATTAGAAATGTAAAACAGTTCAGTTTATTTGTGTCACATAAAGTTTAATCTACTAAAGGCTTAATTTTACTGTAAATATATAAAACAAACATAGCCTCTAGTCTCATGGATTTTACTTATGCACATAAAATTGTTAATCATAATGCATGTGGTTATTTTGTATGCTAGTTGACTTGCATAGCTTGTGATTAATTATTTTTTTATAATTGTTTGTAGATAAATATGGCATGTAAATAATCAACTCTTTTAGTTCTTCTTGGTTTCATGCGTGTTATTGAACTAGCGAAGAAAAATGCTAAATTAGTTTGTAAGCAAAGCATGGGAAATATTTTGAATGTCGAGAAGATATTCAATAATACTTAGGAAGATGAGTTGTTAAGAATATAGAATGCTTGTGCTATATGGAATGATGCATGGAATTTGTCCTTTGAGTGAGCATACTTTGATGCAAGTAAAGAGTGTATATTTTATGCAAGTGTATACTTTGATGCAAGTAAAGAGTGTATATTGTATGCTATTTGTTAGAAAATGAAAAGATGTAGAAATGAGCTTGGAACATGTGGATTTATAAATATTCAATTAAGTGCAATATTGTTGGTAATAAGCCCAACTTGTAGTCCCTAGCCTTTTTAATTATTTTGCATACGATATCTTTTAGTCTAAGATCAAAGATGTAATCCACCACCAGATGCCATAAGCAGTGATGTCATCCCAGAAATGTATCCACTCACATTGAGTGTACCTCTCATGGCTATATATAAGCACTCTGTATAATATCATTTGTATCCACTCACATTGAGTGTACCTCTCATGGCTATATATAAGCACTCTGTCATCCCAGAAATGTATCCACTCACATTGAGTGTACCTCTCATGGCTATATATAAGCACTCTGTATAATATCATTTGTAACAATGCAATCGAGCCTATTTTCATTATGAATGGCTCACTTTTCTTTCCCCCTTAAATTTTAACAAATATATGGAATCTGTCATTTAAGTGGGCATACTTTGATGCAAGTCATTTGATGCAATATATGGAATCTGTCATTTGATGCAAGTCAATTGATGCAAGTCATTTGATGCAAGTCAATTGATGCAAGTCAAGGGTGTATATTTATACTATTTGGTCAAAAAATAGAAAGATGTAGAAGTGAGTTTGGAACATGTAGATTGGCAGCATATTATAAATATGGTGCCAATCTATAAATATCCAGTTGAGTGCAATTACAGTGCATGTAACCTCTAACCAACATAGATTGGCAACATATTATTTTGCTAGTTTTGGGACTAAAGCCCTTAAAGATGGGATTTAAAATCAATAGGGATATGTCGAGCAGGGTGTGTTAAACTTGTTTTAGAGTGCTTAATACATTGTAAAAGAATATCTTGCCTTCAGCAAATTTCAAGTTCTTGATTTATTATCATTGTGTGGCATGCAATCATTACCAAAAGATTTATACCATATAATAAGGCTATTGCCTTGTTTGCCTCTTATATAAGTGAATTAATATGTAGCTTTATTATTCAAAATGTGAAGTCTTCTCCTTCTTATGGCATTTTGGTAGATGAGTCAGTTGATATTTCACTTGTAGAACATTTGATTGTATATGTAAATGACATATATCAAAGTTACAAACATTAAGTCCAAAATACTTCATAACTTGAATTATGTTTATACAAAGACATCAAGACATGTTTATACACATGTAGATTGAATGAAGGCTTTTGTGTAGGATATTGTGGACTTGGAAGTTATGAAGTATTTTGGACTTAATGATTGCAACTTTGATATATGTCATAAAAAATACTCAAGATTGTTAGACTTGTTCCTTTGAAATTTTATTTTTTATAAATTTAAGCTTTTGTAACATCTTATAAATATTTAATTTTAAAAGTGATTTATTGTTGCAATCACATCTCAAAAAGTTTTTATAATTCCACTTTTTTTCCCAAATATTTTATACATGCCGTATTTGAAAAATTTTAATTTATATCTTTGAAGTTGGAATATTATAAGTTTTTTCTTTGTAAACTTGCACATATAACCCTTAACTTTCAATTTAGTAATTTTTATATCTTGCTTTTATATTTTTCGTGAACACTGGCACATGAGAGAGAGAGAGAGAGAGAGAGAGAGCCTATAAACATGAGAGAGTTGATTCGATAGTTAAAAGAGTGACATTTTTATTTCTTGTCTGGTGAATATGAGAGAGCTGATTCTATAACAACAAAGAGATAGAGGAAACAAACATGTTGCCACCATGAGATTGAGAGAGAAAACACATTTTGCGATGAGATTGAGAGAGAGAAAAATGCGTTGTCTTTCATCTTCTTGAATACATAGGTATTTTAGTATTAAAATCACATTTTGAATCTTAAATTAATTTTTAATTTTTTTTGTTATGGTTTAACTTTTGATACCTTAGGGTAGACTAAGGTGTTAATTAATTAATCAAGGTATTAAAATCACATTTTGAATCTTAAATTAATTTTTAATTTTTTTTGTTATGGTTTAACTTTTGATACCTTAGGGTGGACTAAGGTGTTAATTAATCAAGCCCAATAGGGTTTGATTAATATATTATTATCTATCTAGCCTAAATATATATAGTGGGAAGGATAGATTTTATGAATTTTGATAAATAACTTGATGTAATAGCTTTAGCCTTTATTAACCATGACCTTTTGTTTTTTTCCTTTTTATAGATTTTGTTGTGCTCCATTATGCACAGGGGGTGGGCCTGTGTGGTCGGCGGTCTCTTTGAGCTGGAGTAGATCCTCGACATGGCATTAATGTTGTGTCTAGGCCCAAACTTATTTGTCGATCTCTCTGTGCCGGAGTAGATTCTCCTAGCATAGCATCAATGTTGTGTTTAGGTATAATTTCCAAACTTGCCATATTTCTTGTGGTTCGTGGTTAAAAACATTGCAAATTTGTGGGTAAATTCCTTTAAACTCTCGCAGGGAGATCAAAGAGGGAAGAGAAGCTAGAAGAGTATGTATCATAGAAACAATGTTGACTCCTGAAGGTTTGGAAATCCATCTAATTGCCAAGTTTGGTCCTTTCTCTAGTTCTTAACGATAACTGTGAAGTCATGGCACTGTGCCAAAGGAATTCCCATGCAAGAAGATGGAAGGAGAACCAAGATGTATCATTGAAAAAATGTCGACTCCTAAAAGTGGAAGGAGAACCAAGTATATATCATTGAAAAAATGTTGACTCCTAAAGGTTTTGGAAATCCGTTTTATTAACAAGCTTGGTCCTATAAGTGTGTAATCATGGCACTGTGCCAAAGGAATGCCAACACAAGAAGATGGAAGGAGAACCAAGACCCTACTCCAACAAACTCTCTAGAAAATAGCAATGAAGATCCTCACATGAGTGGATGAGATAAATCCCCAAGGTTGAAGCTTCCAAAGAGTCTCCATGTTCGTGTGGGGAAGTATAACCTACCATGTAAGCTCCTTCCCAAAGTAGTTAATGCAAATCATGCAAGACTAGAAACCTCATGAAAATTTTTAAAAATCAATCTTTTGGAGGTAGCTCTACCAACCTTCATCCCCCCTTTTGTCATGCATCTCTCAGGAAAGAGACACGTGCGCCAAAGTTTTTATGATGATGTAAATAGGTTTACAATTTTTATAGATTGAGAAGATGATTGCATGTACCAAGGAACTTAACCAATGGGTCCACCAAGACCAATCACACGTGGAAGGGACTAGGTTAGGGCAACCTTGGGTCCACTAAGACCATCACACTTGACAAGGACTAGAGCAACCTTGGGCCTCCTCATAAGTTAGCAAAAGGACTTCAAGGGCGCGACCAAGGAGCTCAAGGGAGTTTGCAACATGGCAAATATTAATTCTATCATTGTTCCCTTCAAATCCATCACCACTAGAGCTAGAGACTCCCGTAAGGGCTCTTGCTTTTTTAGCAACCCATAAGGTGTACACGATTGCCACAATGACATCTTAGTCAACCTTTTACACAAACTTTGTATGGGAAAACCCAAGAATTGGCAGCCCTTTCAATCCCGAGCTTAGTTTCGCTCGAGAGTTGTAAAATGCAGTGTTGCATACACATGTTCACCAAAGTCATATGCTAGTTCCATCTTAGCAATCAATAAACAAGGCCCACAAGAGGTGCAACCATTGGCCCAAGAGTCACCAACTCCTAAGTAATCATCGTCAAACCAATAAATGATATGTGGTCAGCTTTAAGGGCTATAGCAAGAAATAGGCCACTAAGGTGCTACTAGATGCATTCTTACTTAATGGTCAAGATAGAGAAATGTGGCAGTGCAAAAAAGAAGAGGCTTGTAAGGCCATTATACAATAAAAGAACACAATCCTACAAAGATCTTCATGTGGCACAACCGACATAACACTAACTCTTTTATGTAAAAAACTCTCTTTATTTTGTTCTCTTTCTTAGTGTCCCTCTCAACATTGCTCACCTTTTGTGTCCTTATCTCTCATCTTGACCATACTACTACTCACCCTAGTCTAGCCATGCTCTTATTTCATAGCCTTTAGCTTACCTTCTTAACCCCCTCATCGATCTCTACTCCCTACCATAGTCCATCACATTCTATACTCTTTTATGTAAAAAACTCTCTTTATTTTGTTCTCTTTCTTAGTGTCCCTCTCAACATTGCTCACCTTTTGTGTCCTTATCTCTCATCTTGACCATACTACTACTCACCCTAGTCTAGCCACTTTGTCAACTTGTTTGATGCTTTGTTCTTCAAAATTCCACCAACTTAAAGAAGAAGATGGTTTCATTGAGCTTGCATCTTTCAATGCGCAATTCAAATCTACTTCTAAAGAGGCTTAAAGATTAAGATTAACTCTATACTTGATTCATGACACAATAATTTTTATTAAGAGACTCAATGATAGTATAAGAAAGATTCAAGTCCCCACAACATAAGAAAGTCACACCATTCTAGGAAAATGATTAGGTTCAATATCCTATGGGGGATCAAGACCTCCATAAATGGGATATTGTATAGTGGGAAGTGTAGATATATAGTACATATTAAGGCAAAATGCAAGGTAGGTTTTATAGTGTTTGTACAAAGAATTAATATATAGTACATATTAATATAGTGGGATAGTGTAGATATATAGTACATATTAAGGCAAAATGCAAGGTAGGTTTTATAGTGTTTGTACAAAGAATTAATATAAATAAATGTAACTATGATGCATTGATAGACATGCTACCACTCTCTCTTGACATAAGCATCTCTCAGATGATATCTTCCTCATTATATACATACTAGATTGGGTATTCTAGTCTTGAGAAGTCATGGAGATAAAGAGGATGGGTGGTATGAGAAGGAAAATGAGTCTAAGTTATCACTTGGTACAAGCTTCTTACTTAGAGAGTCATCACATTTAGAACCCATAAAAATGGGTTCATTTGTAGCAATTTGACATGCACTCTCTCCTGCACACTTGGTTAGCTTCAAAAGTATGTCTCTTGTTGGAATGAGGGTTGCAAGAAAGCACATAAAGCTTGGAGAAGAAGAAGCAAGAATGCACACAACACTAGTGTATTAGATTGTGTCAATGTACAAAGATTTGTTAGCCCTAGAATAATGGGTGTATATACAAGCCGGGGGAAAAAACCTTCTAAAGAGGAAAAAAGTGCCCCTGACGGTCCTAAGTGTGTTCACACACATCACTGCCTATATATATGGCAACAAATCCCCTCTAGGAGTGATGGTATGAACGAGAGCTGGCACTCATGTATAGGGAAGTGCCATGCCCGAAGTAGAGCAGTCCACAAAGGGGAGCAAGCCCAAAGCTTTGCGGAAAGCTTCGAAGTTCTCACAAGGAAGCGCCTTTGTGAAAAGATCGGTGAGGTTGTCCTGTGTTGGCACATAGGCCAAGCTGATCTCTCTTGCTGAGAGTCTCTCCCTGACATAGTGATAATGCACCTCAATGTGCTTTGTGCGAGCATGAAAAACTGGGTTTCTCGCAACTGCCAATGCGCTCTGACTGTCAGTGTAGATGGAGGTGGCAGACTCTTGTCCAACACCCAAGTCAGCCATAAGCCGTCTGAGCCACACACACTCAACCGTAGCTGTGGAAGCTACCCTGTACTCAGCTTCACAACTAGAAGTCGCCACAGTAGGTTGCTTCTTGCTCAACCAAGATATACATGAGCTACCGAGCATGAAACAAAAACCACTTGTGGACACTCTTGTGTCATAGCAACCAGCCCAATCTGAGTCCGCGAAAGATGTGTTTAACTGCCTTCCAATGCTGAGACCCTGGGCTATGCATAAACCTACTCACCTGTGAGATTGCAAACTCAAGCCTTCGAAAAAATTCGGGCCTTTCTTCAAAATCAAGTCTCGTACATGGTCCAACTATTTGAATTAGGGCATCCTTGCCTTCCATAACAAAATCATCATTGAACTCGCATGGATATGTAATTGAAAGAGACTACTCTTTATCGTTTTGAGGAGAAGTTTTCAAACTTTGAAAGGTATCTTTAAATATAAGGGATAACGACTGTGTTTGGGAGCACAACCAACACCCACAATAATGAAAAAGGGAAATAAGAACTTTGTAGTCATTGAAGGGTGCCTTGTAAAAGATAAAGAAGGGGGATCTCCCCGATTATATGGGCTAATTAAGACCCATGATTCACAAAGTCTTATAGGTATGCTGGAGTGTCTTCAACAACATCGACCATCATACTTTTGCCCCAGTAACACTCTATTCTCTACTCTGTGTTATTTTTCATACACTTTGCAGGTGATTCAGTCAGTTGGCAACCATCTGGGATTGCATTCAGTGAATAGTACTTGAAGTGTGTTGAAAGATTTTGTATTTGGTAGACAGTCATGGCAGTAGTGATGTATTCAACATGTTGTCTCTACTGAGGACAAACTTGATGGGTCTAACTACCCATTGTGGTCCTATATGACGAGGCATGTGCTGGTTGTTAGATATCATCCCTTACTTTGCTAGCTTCCTATTTGGTGTCCTATTTTAGCCTCTAGGGCTGACCATGTTAGTCTGAGGGGCTGGTCACCCCTCACATGTATTTTACCCATATTTATTCCCCATTTATGGTCTTGGGTATTTTTCCCCATATTTATTCCCCTTTTATGGTCTTGGGTATTTTTCCCACTCGTGGAGATATTTATCACGAGTCGGTTGCCTTCATGTAGAGGTATATATAGCCAACATGCCTCCCTCATATTTCATTGCTTGCCTAGCTTGTCTAGCTGTAGTCCCTCACTTATGGGGTTCTCCCCTCTTGCTCGGGACATGTATTCCTTTTGGTGATGATATTGAGAGCAGGTTCCCCACCAGTGTTTCCTCTCCATCTTTCTCTCTCACTCTCTCTCTTGTGTTTCCACTTTCCCTTCTTCCGCTACACATTCTTTCACGGTATTAGAGCGCCGATGACTTTTAGCGTTGGATGCTCCCTCCTCTACCTCTTCATATTTGCGTTTTTCCGCCCATGGATTGGATGTATGGATGTGAATGTGCATGTGGATGTGGATGTATGAATGTAGATGTGGATGTGGATGTATGAATGTGAATGTGGATATGGATGTATGAATGTGGAATGTGAAAAATGAATGTATGGATGTAGATGTGGATGTATGGATGTGGATGTGGATGTGGATGTATGGATGTATGTATGTGGATGTGGATGTATGAACGAGGATGTGAAAATGGATGTATGAATGTGAATGTGGATGTGGATGTATGAATGTGGAATGTGGATATGGATGTATGAATGTGGAATGTGGATGTGGATGTATGAATGTGGAATGTGGATATGGATGTATGGATGTGAATGTGAATGTGGAGGTATGGATGTGGGTATGGAATGTGGATGTGGATGTATGAATGTGGATGTAGAAATGGATGTATGCATGTGGATGTGGATGTGGAAATGGATGTATGGATGTGGATGTGGATATGGATGTATGAATGTGGATGTGGATGTATGGATGTGTATGTATGAATGCGGATGTGGAATTGGACGTATGATGTGGATATGGATGTACGAATGTGGATGTGTATGTAGAATAATGAATGCGAATGTGTATGTGAAATGATGTGTCATCGATATGAGTGAATGGATGAGATGTGATGACATGTGAATTGGGATGTGAATATATGATATGTGATGTGAATGAATCTGAGGTGATGAGATGGAAAATGATGTGATTGGATGAGAATGAGTACACATATGAATGGAATGTGGAATAAGTAATGTGGACTGATGAGGGATAATGTGGAAAGATGAGAGTTCAATATAGAAACTGTATTTGTGACCTATTTGTAAATGACTGTTTTATGTCAAGAATGCTGGAGAAGCATTTTGATCGTCTTGTGATTAAGGTCGTGGTTGCAACTACTGAAGGAGAGTCAATGGAGGACGTCTCATATAGCAAGGTCAGCCGAGGTCTTGACTAGCCTCGGTTCGATTTAAATGGTGAACTTCCGGTACGGTGGATGAGGGACCAAGGAAGCGGCCTATGAGTGAAGCGCTAGGTGACCTGCGAAGGATCCTAGAGGGTGCTCACCATACGGTGCTTGGGCTCTGGGTCGCCGAAGATACCCACACGTGCGTCGTGAAAGATATTGGAACAAGGAGTAAGAGTTGTTTTCTGAAACCGAGTATGGATCTGGTTGATTGACCTTGCTGGTCCTCAACTAATGAATCCATAGCTCTCTTATATGGATTTGTTGGTTGATCTTGCTAATCTTCAACGAGGATTCCATCTTGATTTTTATAAGTGATTATCTGCCGGGTACTATGAGCTAGGAACTATCGAAAAGGCCCCTGAGTGAACAGGTGGTGAGCATTATGGTTGCCAATGATGCCATAGATACTCCGATGAAGGAATGATTGGAAATTAAGATTCAACTGGATACTTGGAAGCTTATGATCAGTAACACTATGATTTCATTAAATGACTGAATTAAATACATTTGAATCTAGGAAAAAGGCAATTTCATATTGGGTGTGTAAGTGGTGTGACTGGAGTTAAATTTGCTTGAAAATCCGGCTAGGGGGCCTGGAAACTCTTTTCCCTGGTACCCGGGATAAAATTTAACCAAATTCCTAATTGGATCCCATCACTACAGTGGTTGGGCGGTTGGCTGGGCGGTTCATGGGACTAGATTGGTTTAGGCTGGACTGATGGATCCGTAAATCGAGACTCAATTTGTGTTTAGTTTGATAGATGAAGTAAATCCCAGACAAAAATTGTTCTATGGAAAAGAATCAACGGCTGTGCCTCTCAATGAGGAAAAAAGCGTTGGTCTCTATGATCCAAGTACAGTCTTTTTCCCTTATCTGACTATGGGACTTACGGGTTCGGTCAGATGAGCTCAGTTAGTTAAGGCTTTTGACTACGTTAGGGAAAAGTTATCCTGGTGGAATCGCCCGTGCTTTTCGGGCAAAGGAAGTTTTTCCGAGTTTGGTTTTGGAAAAATCGATGGATTAGTCTCTTGTCCAGATATCCGTTTGGGCGAGGCCCCGAGTGTGGGACCCTGCCCCGCGCAAGAAGTGCTACTTCCACTGCTAGCACCCCTGAAATTGTTGCGCGGTGGGGACAGGGATCTTACACATAGGACCACATACATCACTATGTATAAGCTGTAATTTCTTAATAGCTCTCATAGATCCATCCTTTGGAAATGATGCCTGATGAATTTTACCAAGAATACACCCCTCACATACATGTCTAGCAGGGGTCTCAAGAGTTGGCAACTCAGACACCATATCATGTCTTTGAAGGCATAACAAGTTGCTAGAATTCAAATGGCCAAATCATGCATGCCATAATTCTACAGCATCACTCATAGCACGAGTAATAGAGACCTATATATCTCATCCACACTAGCAAGCTGCTCCTTAAAATCTTTGATCTTGGTCAAGAAGCTGTCCATTGAGTCTCCCTCATTCATGTGCTCAAACTCCAACTGTTTACAGGGCAATCCTCATTCTTCCTCTATGGCAGAGGCCGTCCCCTCTTGTGGTAACGCCCGGAGCGACGTTACGGATATGTAACACTGGTATCAGAGCGTGGTTCGATGGGATCGTCAGAGTTCGCGCGTGACCGGGGGACCGGAGCCCACTCGATGGGATCGTCAGAGTCCGTGTGTGACCGGGGGACCGGAGCCCACTCGATGGTTTTCGACCATTCATCTCCTTATCCTTATCTCCAATGGGGGGTGTGGAGGGAGGCGGCCAAGGAAGAATGGAAGGGAAGAATTCTCTCTCTCTCTCTCTCTCTCTCTCTCTCTCTCTCTCTCTCCCCGTCACACACAGCAAGCAAAACCAAGTAAGCGATTTTCGTTTTGTTTTTTTTTTCTATGCGATTGAAATTGTCTGCGTTGAAGCTTGTGTGTGGGGGGAGCGGACACTAGCCCCACTCTCGTAGTAGCTGAAATTCTGCGTGGAGGGGCGAAGACCCCACGAAAGAAGGCTGAAACATGTGTGTGGGGCGAAGCAAGCCCAGGGCGAATACCAGCCCCATGGCGACGCCCAGGCATGGCTGACTTGCGTAGAGAAGCAAAAAGCAGCGCTCAGCCGACTTGCTTAGCAGTGCAAGCATTGTTGAGGTGGAGCGAAGAGCTTAGCAGCGCTCAGCCGACTTGCTTAGGAGCGCAAGCATTGTGGAGGTGGAGCGAAGAGCTTAGCAGCGCAATTGTGCGACCTGTGTAGAGAGAGGGGGACGCCTGTGCTGCGTAGCCAGCCAGGCCAGCCAGGCTAGCCAGGCGGCGGCGGCGGCGGCCAGCCAGGCCACGGCGCCGACCAGCCACAACGGCGGCTAGCAGGTGGCGACAACGACCACCAGGCAGTCGACCAGCCCAGCAAACGCCACGACATGAGAAAAAAAAGAAAAAAAGAAAAAAAAAGAAAAGGGTTAAAAAAACCATTTATTTTTTAAATACATTTTCATTATTCATTTTTATGAATAATGAAAATAACGGGCGGCCAGCCCTTGATGCCATCACATATGGGCCTGCCCAGCGCACAGCTGGCCAGCCAGAATGGTGTGGACACTCCCCACGGGCGGGCGGCCACGCCCGAAGCGTGGCGAGGGGGCTGGCCCGGCCCGTTATTTTATTTTATTAAAAAAAAACACAAAACAACAGCATACCCCACGAAACAAACCCAACACGGCCGTCGCGCCGTGTGGCCGTGCTAAGAGAGAGACAAATTCCACGGCTGAATACCGAGTCCTTCGAGAGAGAGCCGTTCTATGGCCATTGTGCCTAGTGAACACGTCTATGACCATAGCACCTCGAGGGTAGCACATGTGGTGATCACACATTTGGTTCAGAGAGACTAAATTTAAGTTGAGCATAAACTTAGTATTAGCCATCAAAGTCACGTAGTTTGGCTATAGTGTAAATTTAAAACTGCAATGTGTTTTACTTGGGCTAAGAGGACCGGCAGTGGCGTCAGTTGTGCCCAAATTAGACGAAGTGCTTATCACGAGAAATCAAGGTAAGCCTAATTGAGCCGTAGTGCTCATAACCCTTCACAATCTTTTAACAGTTGCTAGAAGATTGTGATAAACTTTGGCAATAAGAACCATGTACAAGCGTAGTCTTGATGTGGTTATGCCTTGTGTCCAAACAAGTTGCGTACTGTTGTAGCAACAAGAGAGCCTTGGCCCCGTAGAGGCAAGCTGGCCCTTGTTGGTAGTAACAAAATAGTGTCACTACTTGGGCCTAGAGAGTGGTGACTAGTTTGATTTAGTCACATAGATTGCCTTGTCAAAGTAATCCCTAAGGTGTGTATTACTTGGGATAAAGGGGCTAGCAGTGCTGCTAGCAGTACTCAATTGAATGGTTTATCTAGGAGTACTAATCTGGGGGATTAGCATACGCCTAGATAATAATAGCAGATTTAGGATTGATCTATAGAAATCAAAGGTAAATCTGAAGGGGTATAGTCTTGAGATGTAATGCTCAATTGAATGGTTTATCTAGGAGTACTAATCTGGGGGATTAGCATACGCCTAGATAATAATAGCAGATTTAGGATTGATTTGTAGAAATCAAAGGTAAATCTGAAGGGGTATAGTCTTGAGATGTAATGCTCAATGCCCTTATAGAAGTTGATCGAAGAGAACTGTTCTTAAACTTACTAGCATGGTTTTCTCTTCTTTTTATTGCCATGCGTTGACATCCCACTGCTCGAGAGTTTGTGGTGATCTTTCGAGGGGGGAAAGAGCCTTTTTATATGTCACATCAATTGGTTTGGTGGTAATTTGATGGTATGGGACATCAAATTCTCACGGAATCGATTGTAGTCTTGGTGGAATGGAACACCAAGGCTTGTGCATGTAACTTGACTCTTTGGCAGGTCTGTATGTACACTTGTCTGTAGTGATAAAGTGTGCAAGATAAAATTTGAACTTTGAATATTACCAAATATAGCCATAAGTTGGGATAAAACCCAGTATTACAGAGTTCGGAGAAGCTCTAGTTAGCAAGACCATGATGGTGTACTAGTGCTAACAGAGTGATTTAGTTTCGGAGTGATCTAAATCTAGAGGTTAGAAGTAAGACTAGTTTGGTTGGACAGTTTTATGCATGGGGGACGCCCTATAGCATTTTGCAAGCATAGTCTTGCCTATGTTCAACATAAGTGTGCGATTGTGAGCACATTTTAGTTGCTACCATATGAATTTGGAAAATATATTACTTTCCTACATAAGCAATTGTAATATTGCATGACAGGCTATTTTGCTTACAAAGTTCATGTGCATGTAAACCCTATAAGTCGTATGACCCCTGGGGAATGAGTGGAGCATTTCTAGGATTTAATAAGGTTTTACATGGCAATAGTGAGTAGTATCTCACTCCAGACGAGCCTGGTTGTTGTTAGTATTGGATCCGACATATGTAGTGTACATAAACTCGGGCTGAGTTAGGATAGGAGGCTAAGTCGGAGAGCTTAGTGGTAAATCCTACTGTATCTGGTGAGTTTTGACTTAACCGGAGTGTTAAGAAGTAAACTCAAAGTCTGGGGCTGAACTGAAGTGTTTGGAGGCAGACATATCTTTTGTTAAATCGGAGAATTTAGCAACAGATGAGCTTGGGGTGAACCATGGTACCCAGGAAAAAAGCTCTTCACACTAAAATAGTGCACAATAATTTTAGGGTGATAAAATCCATCGCAGGAATGTTTTACAACTTTCCATAGATGATAGATGAAGACCATGTACTTTACGGAGTTAAAGTACATAGGTGGTGACTACGGCGCCACATTTTTTGTAGGAAGTCACCAGTGGTGTGGTTAGGTCAGCCGAGACTCCACAAGACCTATGCACTAGTTTTTAAGTTGACCTCTATGATAAGGACATCCAAAAATTCGTGTTGTAATACCAGAGATTGCACAGCAATGTGCAATGGAGGGGTCAATTTGTGTAGTCACTTCTTAGCAGCAAGTGACTTAAGCATCTTGTTATAGATGGTTGTATATGGTACTCCCACTCGGGGGAGGTACGCCATTGGGTACGGAGTTACTCACAGACTAGTATGGAGCTACTAGTGTGATGATAGTGGGTACGTAGTTACTCACTACTAATACATAGCTGCTAATAAAATTAAGATCCTTGAGTGAAAGCTGCTCTAGATCAACATTTTAAATTACCGAACCACAATCCATGAGTATCGAGGTACTCATAAATATGTTAATGTTGCTCAAATCGAGGGACCGATTTATTCGATGGTATGGAATAAGCAAGAAGAGTGAAGTAACTTAAAAGTTACAAATCACTAGTCCTAGTGAGTTGTCGAGGTCATCCGTAGTTTGATGATCCCCTCTACCTATCAGATAACATTCAATTTTGCAAATAAACGAGTACTCTTGTAAGAACTTCATAACCATATCTCACCACAAACTCATAATCACTACGGATTAAATGTCAGGGCGTAGACACTATACCACATCTTCGTTGCAAGATGTTTAAAAGTTTCTTGGAAGGACTCAAGAATATAACATATGATATTAAACACGGTCTAGATTTGTTCTTGGACCTATGACACTAGCGCGTAATCCGCTTAAGAGTAGAGTTTTTGAGGACAAAAACCTTTCTTGAGGGAAAGGAGGGATATCCTCAAATATCACATAAACTCGAATAGTTGTGTGAGTCCAGACAATACTTGAGGGAAAGGAGGGATATCCTCAAATATCACATAAACTCGAATAGTTGTGTGAGTCCAGACAATACTTGAGGGAAGTATCTGGTAATAGCAACAGAGAGTTGTAAGTGATTGGATGTAACTCCAGACACCCGTAGTGGTGCAAGAATCTTTATCAAACATCTCCACATACTATATGGTCTACCCGCAGATATAGTATGGCATAAGAGATAGGAAGTTTGATTGTTATATTTGAAGGGAAATTTTCAAAACTTACATTTACTCTGAGTTAGAGTGGAGTTTAACCATCCGTAGATTGATGGTAGTTAGAAACTCAACAAGATTCTAGAGCATATGCTTGTGCAAAGATGTTACTCTAAGAGAGAAAGTATCTCTTAACTTTGGAACTAATCCTTGTGATGCATGATTAGATTGGCTCTAGTTTATTTCTCCTATGGCCGTAGATTGGCTCTAGTTTATTTCTCCTATGGCCGTAGAGCTTTCCAAGGAGAAGTTTTAACAAGTTGGTGATGCAACATGGTAGCGTAGTCTACAAATATCTAGTAGCATAGTCTAAGAACTTGCGCTACTAGAGTGCTCTCCAGTACATTAGCTTCTGTGCTAATGACATGATGCAAAATCAAGGCATGAAATTTGCCTTGGGGTTTTGGTTGAAATTCCAAATCACGGCTTGCATGAGTACTACTAGACATTTGCTTACCAATGACTTCCCCAGTTAATGGCACGTCGGATTGCCCGTAGCGGCGGTCGAGCTCGATCGGACACATGGGAGAAATATGCTAATTACTCCATTGATGTGACGGGTACTTACTTTACAAGGGTAGAGTATGTGTACCAACTATTGGTGACTTTCGGGCCCAAATTCTTAAAGAAAGTCATGATATTCCAAGTGCGGGTCATCCTGGGATTCAGAAGACCTATGCACTAGTAAAAAGACTGTTTTATTGGCCTAGTTTGTTTAAGAACGTCTAGACTTATGTGCTGAAATGCAGTTAGTGCTAGGTCAATAAACATGAACGTCTTAAGGTTGGAGGACTACTCCGTCCGCTGCGTGGCAAGCAACCGGGATCTTTCTTGTTGTGTTAAGATGTGATTCGGACTCATTTCGGATCTGAAACTCTATTATGGCGATTTTGCACTATCTTCGCCGCCGCTGGGACCCAACTTTGACGCACTGGGAGAACTGATTACGATGCCTAAATCCATGCACGGAGATTCCTCAAGGGAAATGGGAAATCATTTCCATGGATTTCATTACCGGTTTACCCAGTCGAGGGAATGACTTGGTGTGGGTGGTAGTGGACAGGACTAAAATGGCAAAGTTTATTGCCACGAAGAAAACTGTAAAAACGCCAAAGTTGGCAAAACTCTTTATTGAACATCTCTACAAGCTATATGGCCTGTCCGCAGATAGTGTCGAATAGAGATAGAAAGTTCAACAGTCATTTTTGAAGGGAAGTCTTCAAAAAGTTGGATACTACTCTGAGTATGAGTACGGTAGATCATCCGGAGTCTGATGGTCAAACTGAAAGAGTTAACCAAATTCTAGAGGATATGTTGCGTTCTTATGTTAGTAAGAAGCAATCTAATTGGGAAGAGTACTTGCCCTTACTGGAGTTTGCATATACAGCTCCAAACACTCAGCGACAACTGGATTTACACCATTCATGTTAATGTATGGATTCCAGCCGAGATCTCCGATGGCTGTAGGCCTAGAAAAGGAGAAGATTCAATCTGTCAAGGATTTCCTTGAAGATATGAATGATATGCTCAAAGCTGCACGTGAGAGCATTCGTAGCGCACAGGATCGCGCTAAAACATTTGCCGATAAAGGACGCAGACAAGTGACCTTTGCAGAAGGTGACTTTGTATTTTTAAAGGTTCCTGCGCAGTCAGCAACCATGAAAACGGGAAAGTGTGATAAACTTTCTCCTAGATATTGCGGTCCTTAAGAAGATTGGGGACGTAGCCTACAAACTTGAGTTACCGGAGAGTTCTTAAGTTCATCCTATCTTCCATGTCAGTAAACTGAAGAAATTAGTTCATGGGTTAGAGAACGCAGTTTCTCCAGAGATTTTGGTGGACTTGATAGAGCCACCAAAGATACCACATGAATCTGAAAAGATTCTATAGTATCGTGACAGACAAACCCGACATAAAGTGTACCAGGAGGTACTTGTTAAATGGATAGATAGGGATGAGGAGTAGCAATGTGGGAACGTCGTAGTGCAATTTCCAAAAGGTTTCCCCAGTTTGTTTTCGAGGACGAAAACTCTTCTTAAGGGGGGGGGTAATGTCACGTAGGCTGTAATGCCTGTGTGACCGACGGGGCAGACCGGCGGCGGATGGCCATGTCCGGGGTTCAGTGGGAGAGGACACCCATGCGGAGTCATGGGCGGCCAGGCTAGTGTGGACGGCAAGCCACACACTATATAGCCTGGGGGATGAGGGGCAATCCTCATTCTTCCTCTATGGCTAGGTGGTGAGCTAGAGGCCGCCGTCCCCTCTTGTGGTAACGCTCGTAGCGGCGTTACGGATATGTAACAGATCCTCAAGTGAAGTAGCTGGAGAAAGGCCCCCTCTGATGTAGAAAACTCCTATGGAAAGCAACCGGACAAGAGACTAATCCATCGGTTTTTCCAAAACCGAACTTGAAAAAACTTCCTTTGCTCGGAAAGCACGGGCGATTCCACCAAGATAACTTTTCCCTAACGTAGTCAAAGGCTAAGAGTAACTGAGCTCATCTGACTGCACTCGTAAGTCCCATAGTCAGATCAGGGAAAAAGACTGTACTTGGATCATAGAGACCAACACTTTTTTCCTCATTGAGAGGCACAGCTGTTCATTCTTTTCCATAGAACAATTTTTGTCTGGGATTTACTTCATCTATCGAACTAAACAGAAATTGAGTCTCGATTTACGGATCCATCAGTCCAGCCTAACCCCATCTAGCAGTCCCATGGGTTAGCCAACCGTCCAACCACTGTAGTGATGGGATCCAATTAGGAATTTGGTTAAGTTTTGTCCCGGGTACCAGGGAAAAGAGTTCCAAGGCCCCCTAGCCGGATTTTCAAGCAAATGACGTAAGGGAAAATGTTAATGCTATCACCAGTCTACCATTCACAAAACATGTGCTAGGAGTGAGTATCATGAAGGAAACTTATAGCTTCTTAGAATCTCGGCCTCAGTGGATTCCAGTAGTGCTAGTTAGCAGTACATTATGTATATATCGTAAATAGTAGTGCTATTTAGCATTATAATGTGTATATGCTAAATAGTAGTGGTATAGTAGTGCTAGTTAGTAGTATAATTATATGCTAGATAGTAGTGGTATAGTAGTGCTAGTTAGAAGAATAATGTATATATACTAGATAGGTTGGTCATTAGTATATATGCTAGATAGCAGTGGTATAGTAGTGCTGGGGTTACTTATAGTGGCACATTAGTGCTAGTTAATAGTACATAAGAGTGTCCATAAGAATGTACATTAATGGTTGTGAACTATAATTCTATGTATGTGGTGCTTAATCATTGTGTTTATTATTTTTGCAAATAAAACCCCAACCAAGACATTATCCCATCACATGTGCTCTATCGACAGACACTCCGCTTTTTAATCCTTTGTGTGTACAAGTATACCTTTAACCCTAAGTACCTTGTGTTGGTTTTTTACTAACTTTGTTTGAGCTTCTAGTTCCTATTATGTACAGCAAATGCTAAGGTATCTCAAGTAGGCTCATCTCAAAAAATAATGCCTAAATCAAGTATATGAGTCTAGGAAAGAGTTAAGTTACTAAAGACATCAAAGATGCTCATGAAGAGCGCAAAGTTGATAAAGTGAGAAAAGACGATAAGGTGGATGACAAAATAGCTAAGCTTCTATGAAGAAACACCATTTTTCAAGCTAAGCTAAATTACCTAGGAGATTTTTCCCTCTTGTGCTAAATGCTAGTCCCAAAGAAATGGAAGACATTCATCGATTTGGCTAGTGTGAAGAAATGGTTCCAAATAAATGAAAGAGATTCAAGGCAACCACCGCTTTGGCTAGAGTGAAAGATCCTTAAAAGAACCAAAAGTGATGTGGCAACACAATTAATGACCCCTCTGTGGACATAAAATCTAAAAGTGTGGCATCATAGAAGGCTTCTTATACCATAGAAAAATTTGGAAGTATAGTATTCCCAGACCATTAAAGAAGTTTAAACATATAGCATTGCTCAAGAACCATGCCATTGAAATTTTTTGAATGTTAGGCATAGCCTAACACATTCACCCAAGCCATTGAAACATTTTGAAGGTACGACATCACCCACCAAGTCTTCTCTCACTTGCCAAATCTTCAATCTTATAAAAAATTATGATACACGTAGTGTTTTACTGTTGGGTTTTTGGACATATTCCATGTGAATAAGATAGTATTACGAGGAGTATCATAATATCATAGTAGAGTGCATACTATTGTAATAGAATGAAGAGAGGGAAACAATAGGATGCAATAGTAGAGTGCATACTATTGTAATAGAATGAAGAGAGGGCAACAATAGGATGCAATAGTAGAGTTATGTTTTTTGGATAACCTTGTCATGCTATGTGAGAGGGAGAATCCATGAATAGTATGTAGCCAAGAGGAGGATTCAAAATCCCTTTCTGACTGCCAAGAGAAGAAGAGAAAAGAAGAGAGGAGAGATGAGAAGGTTCATTTTAGGGTGGAGGAAGATCAATGCAAAGGAAAAGGTAGATGTCAAACATCCTTCATTAGATTAGAGTTATGTTTTTTGCACAACCTTATCATGTTGCTATATGAGAGGGAGAATCCCTCCACAAAGTGTAGCCAAGAGGATTAGGATTTAAATTCCCTCTGCGATTCTCTAAGAATAAGAGAAAAGAGGAGCAAAGAGATGGGAAGGAGCATTTTAGAGTAGAGGAAGATTAATGTAAAGGAAAAGGTAGATGTTAAACATCCTTCATCAACAAACATAGTGATTCCTCTTTCTCTTCTTCCTATCCTATTGAGGCTTCTTCCCTCAGGTCCCAAGTTTGTACCACCTCTTATGTGCTAGGAAAGGAGGGCCATTATTCTAGATATGAATGGCTTCTTGCTCCTAAAGTCCCTTGATAAAAATCATGGGAATTCTATACCGACATATATTTATAAGATACACAACACATACAGAAATCATGGAAATACTTATAAGATACACAACACTCTCTGTAAAGATGGGGAAGAGTTCTTGGATTTTTGTTTGAAGTGGTTTGATGTCTTCATACAGAGCTATTTTGAGAAACAAGGTCCACACAATTTTGAGTTTGTGGTTTCCATGACTTTATGCCAAGTTTGCGGGCTTTTTGGACATGAGTTATGTGAAGTTGCAGACTTCTCTGTGGATGCTGAATTAGTTTTCTTCAAAAGCCTTTTGAAAATTTGGTAGTTCTATCATTTTCTTAGTGAAAAGAACACCTTGATTATTAACAGCTCCATGTAAAAGGTTTGGCCCATATCTGGCCTCCCCAAGGTCAAGGAACGGAAGAGAAGCAACTGTCTTTTTTTATAACCACTATGCATATGTGATTATGGCACTGGCTTTGTTAACTCAGTCATCAAGATTACATACAAATGACTTCAAAATATTCTAGATGAAGAATTTGTAATGACATGGCTTAAAAGAAGACCTTAATAAGAAATAATTGTGCATGACTACAAATAATTTGCACCTTTTTTATAAGATATATCTTAAATATCCAAAGTAATATCTCGATATGGACATTATTGGATGCCACTATAAATGCCCTCCAAAGAAAGGAGTTGGTCATGGACTTTTTGTTTTGGTGCAAGTGTTCTATAGTTGAGGTTGCTGGAGCTCCCCACTATCTCTGTGCATATGCCCCCTCCTTCTTCGCACTACCCCACCTCCCTCCTTCTGTGATTTTTTGCTAGCCATCGTCCTCTCCTTCCCTCCCCTTTCTTATGTGTTGTCCCTCTATTTGCATGCCTACATGCCTAACCTATTGCCCTCTTGCACCCTATTCACCTCTGCTCTACCTCATGTGTGCCTTCTTTAGCCCCACCTCTTTCTCGATTTCCTCTAGCATTTGCCTACCTCCCTCATCCTCTTCTTAGCTTAGTGTTTTTAACTCTTGGGCAAGTTCTATTCTTTCTCCGGCAAGTATCGACATCTTCTAGTCTTCTAGGAGGACTCCATGGTGTGATAGAGAGACCCGGGAAGGGAGATGGCATTCAAGCTGGAGGTGCTTTGCGTTGTGTTTCTCCATGTTTCAGTGGCAGTACCTCTCCCTCTCCCTCCTATAGATACCTTCATTGTGAGATAGGTGGAGCCCAAAGTATGCATATTCTAGGGTGTTACTCCTTTTCCGTACACTTTTTATAAACCTCGCCCTAGCTTAGATATTTCACATTATATATGGCCAAGGGCCCACCATTGTAATGAAAGCTAGCCACATAAGACTTGTAAATGTAAAGAGAACATGTTTTGGTGGGCATCCCATAAGTATAGGAGAGACTAGGCAAAGCCCACATGTATATAAGTGACTCGTGAGGGTGTGGAAGGTCACTTTTAATAATACAATCAACTATTGAGCTCAAGATTGGGAGCTCCTTCCCTCTTGCTTATCTTGTGATCTTCTTAATTCTTGCATGTTTCCATGTTTATGCTTATATTTAGCTATGGACTCTTGTAGGGTTTACTTGCTTCCATATGTGAGTGCTTGAGTGTGTGTGTATGGTTGAGGTGATATTGCTTGATTCTTACTTGAGAATAGCTAGATGTGGTGTGTGTGTGTGTGTGTGTGTGGTGAGAGAGAGAGAGAGAGAGAGAGAGAGAGAGAGAGAGAGAGAGAGGAATGAGTAGAGAGGAAGCTTGCTATCATCTCTCTCATACACGATTGGATTTTACAGAGGTCCAAGCATTGGATCGATAGAGTCTTGAGGGTTTGAACACCCTTGAGGTTTCCATTTCCATGAGCAATATTTAATCATGACTATAGACATACCAACTTTTATATATATATAAGTTTTTGTAGCTTTTTACAGACTTGTGCATGTAGACGTTAGTTTTCGCAAGGTGGGATGATGGATATCAACCCATTGCATATGCTCGCCTAGGTCTAATTTTTAGCTATTTTGATATTATTTATTTGGAGATGGTTTTACAGCCTAGATAGTGTGCCTCATCTTAACCTGCTTATTAAAACAGAGTTTACACAAGCTAAAAGCCTACTTTGCATTGGTTTAAAATTTACCAGTTTAATTGAGACCAAACTAGGCCCACTGTCCTTGTTATAGGTTGATAGAAAGCAATTTTGGGTGTTGGAAAACTATAGTGTTATGTTATTTAATAGCCGAAGTGCTGTTTGCTTGCTTTATAAAATGTAAGTCATCATGTGTGGTCCGTAGGGATGCATGCCTTTGTGCGTGATTTTCAACACGATAAACCAAGTTTATGTTTCACAAGAAAATGTGAGTTACGTTCAAGCTTTGAACATTGATTTAGTTTAAGGAACATCTTTCACTTGAAAAGATTTTTTAGCCAGGTTTTGATCCATTTTATGGGTAGGAAAACTTTCTTGCCACCTCATTTACCTCAAACTGTGAAATATTTTTAAAGCTAGAAGGATGTTTCATCTCTTCAATTTGCTTTTGAGATTTGTAGAAATCTTATAGAGATTCATAGTAATCTCAAGATCTGTGGTTTGTAAAGATCTCATAATCAGATTTAAGAAATTTTGAGTAGCTTTTGAGATTCACAATCCTAGGCTATGGGGTTCGTAGTAATCCCAGGCTTGGAATCAACAGATTTCAAGTACGTAAACCCAAGTATTAATGCATTTATTATTTGTTAGCGTTTGAGTACGTAGCTACTCCATTTTATGTGGAATACGATATATCCCATTTGTTCAAAAAATTGGTGTTGGAATTAGGGTGTTAGGGTTGCAACAATGCACACACACAAGATAGAGAAGCTTGAGAGCACACAAACTCACTAGAAAATAAGTACACTCCCAAATTGAGTAGATAAGAGGGTGTACATATGCACGGGGGAAAAAACCTCCTAGTGAGGGAAAAAGTGCCCGGTGGTCCTAAGTGTGTTCACACACATCACTACCATATAATGCCACGAACCTCCCTGGAGTGAT
This sequence comes from Cibotium barometz, assembly GCF_041138505.1. Taxonomy (NCBI): domain Eukaryota; kingdom Viridiplantae; phylum Streptophyta; class Polypodiopsida; order Cyatheales; family Cibotiaceae; genus Cibotium; species Cibotium barometz. The sequence continues at coordinate 41,903,923 of NC_141061.1, read as the reverse complement.
GATGTGAACATGTACAGGGTATGGCCGATCAATCCTAAAAGGCAATAAGCCTAAAGCTTTATGAAAAGCTTCAAACTTTTCACGAGGAAGAGCCTTCATGTGAATAAATCTGCCTTGTTGTCATGTGTAGGCACATAGACCAAGCTGATCTCTGCCGCCTGCAGAGAGTCTTTCTCTGACATAGTGGTAATGCACCACAATGTGCTTAGTGCGAGCATGAAATAGTGGGTTCCTCGCATTTGCTAATGCGCTCTGGCTGTCAGTGAAAATCGTAGTGCTAGACGACTATCCAAAACCCAAATCAACCATAAGACGTCTAAGCCACACACACTCAACTATAGCTGTAAAAGCTACCCTGTACTTAACTTCACAGCTAGAAATGGCCAATGTGGGTTGCTTCTTGCTGTGCCATGATATACATGAATCACCAAGGTGAAAGCAAAACCCACTAGTGGGACACTCGTGTGTCATAACATCCAGCCTAATCTGAATCATTGAAAGTATGCAGCTGTGACTCACCCCCCTTTGGATAAAATAATCCAAAATATTGAGTACCCTGTAAATAGCAAAAAACTCACTTAACAGCTTGCTAATGCTTTGTACTTGGGCTATGCATAAATCTGCTTAACTGTGAGATCGTATACTGTATATCTAGCCTCGTATTGCACACATAAAGAAGGTATCCAACAGCCTGCTGATATAAACTAGCATCAAAAGAGTCTCCTGCATCTTGAAGACTAAGTTGAGTACCTGTCTCCATAGGTGTAGCCAAGTTTATAGTCTTCAAGATTAAACCTCTTCAATAGCTTCTGTATATATTTAGATTGCAGCATAACAATGCCATCATTGTGTTGCATAAACTGAATCCCCAAATAGTAATGCAAGGGCCCCAAATTTGACATCTCAAACGATGACTGCAAATCAGCCTTAAAGGCTAAAATCTGATCTATATCAGGTCCTATAAGTAGCATGTCATCAACGTATAGAATGATGACCAAAAATGTGTTTTCTCTATTGGACTGTTGCAAAAATCATTTGCAACCAAGTATGCATGAATCTTCTCATACCATGCTCTAGAAGCCTGCTTAAGGCCATAAAGAGCCTTTTGCATGAATCTTCTCATACCATGCTCTAGAAGCTTGCTTAAGGCCATAAAGAGCCTTTTTCAACCTGCATACTTTAGACTCTTCTCCTTTCATCACAACAAAACCAGAAGGCTGCGATATATACACCTCCTCATGTAAATCACCATTTAAGAATGCAGTCTTAATGTCCAATTAATGTACATTCCACCCATGATGTGCTGCCAAAGCAATGAGACACCTAATGGTAGTTATATGAGATATGGGTGCAAAGGTCTCATCATAATCAATGCCCTTTTGCTGGGCATACACCTTTGCTGGGAGTTTTAGACTGCAAGACCTTACTGCAAGACCTTGGTAGGGCATTTGTTCAACGCATAGTTTGAGCACATAGGTGCCTCTAACCAACACATAGTTGCCTCTAACCAAAAACCATGAGGTAAATCTTGGGCTTTCACCATACATCGTGCCATCTCCATAAGAGAGCTATTCTTCCTCTCAGCCACACCATTTTGCTGAGATGTGTATGGCACTATACATTAATGCCTTATACCTTTTTCAACCATATATGCATGAAATTCCTTGAGCATATACTCCCCCCCTCGATATAAATGAAGGGTGCCAACTTTACATTCACATACATTTTCAGCTATGGATACAAAGTGCCTAAAGCACATAAAAACCTCTGACTTCTGCTTTAATGGATACACCCAACTATATCTAGAGTAATCATCAAAATAAAAGTGACGAAGTAGAGAGATGGTGTCCTCATAGTGTAAGATTCCTCCCCAGCCTCTCAGGATGTCCAGTATCTTCCCCTGTAGTCAAATCACCCTTCAGAAATATAAAAGATCTTATTTGGCCTAGAGAGAGAAAATCTTCTAGAGAGTGGTAATTCAGTTTTTAAATATTTTTGGATGGAAAAATATATCTTCTTATTAAATTAAGTTCCCTCGAAACAGAAGTTCAAAAAGATTTTCAGAAGGTGCATTAGAAATCAAGTATAATCTATTCAAGAGGCCTTATCCTGAGGGTTAAGATTTTAAGATGTGATGACATGTGAATATACGATATGTGTTGTGAATGAATCTGAGGTGATGAGATGGAAAATGATGTGATTGTGGATGAGAATGAGTACACATATAAATGGAATGTGGAATAAGTAATGTGGACTGATGAGGGATATTGTGGAAAGACAAGAGTTCAATATAGAAACTGTATTTGTGACCTGTTTGTAAATGACTGTTTTATGTCAAGAATGTTGGGGAAGCATTTTGACCGTCTTGTGATTAAGGTCATGGAGACCTAGATGTTAAAGTTGCACCTGCTGAGATGGAGAGTCAATGGAGGACGTCTCACGTAGCAAGGTCGGCCGCCGAGGTCTTGACCAGCCTCGGTTCGATTTAAATGGTGAGCTTTCTGTACGGTGGATGAGGGACCAAGGAAGCGGCCGATGAGTGAAGCGTTAGGTGACCTGCGAAGGATCCTAGAGGGTGCTGACCATACGATGCTTGGGCTCTGGGTCGCCGAAGATACCCACATGTGCATCGTGGAAGATACCCACATGTGCATCGTGGAAGATATTGGAACAAGGAGTAAGAGTTGTTTTCTGAAACCGAGTATGGATCTGGTTGATTGACCTTGCTGGTCCTCAACTGATGAGTCCATAGCTCCCTTATATGGATCTGTTGGTTGATCTTGCTGATCTTCAACGAGGATTCCATCTTGATTTTTATAAGTGATTATCTGTCGGGTACTATGAGCTAGGAACTATCGAAAAGGCCCCTGAGTGAACAGGTGGTGAGCGTTCTAGTTGCCAATGATGCCATAGATACTCCGATGAAGGAATGATTGGAAATTAAGATTCAACCGGATACTTGGAAGTTTATGATCAGTAACACTATGATTTCATTAAATGACTGAATTAAATACATTTGAATCTAGGAAAAAGGCAATTTCATATTGGGTGTGTAAGTGGTGTGACTGGAGTTACATTCTTCTTGGGTACTATCATGATGGTGAAACCCATTTCATGTTTTTGATCTCGTAAATGATCAACAAGTCTATCAATCTATTCCCCTACCATCTTTGAGTCCTTTAATTCATTGGGTAAGTTTGTTGCTTTACCAGCTTTTCTCCCTCAATGGGGGAATGATATAATTTATCATCTCGAGAGGCATACCTTTAATATTTATGTACTTCTAGGCAAAGCTAGTATGATATGATTTATCATTTTGATGCATGCACGCGCATCCGGGGGAGGGGGGATATACTTTATCATTTTGAGAGGTTTACCCTTAATGTTTATGTACTTCTAGCCAAAGAAATCTTAAAATTTTGTTAATAAGGTCAATGAAATCCTTTTCTTTTTTAGGGGTGAGATTTTTTCCAATAAATTAACGTTGATCGACTTCCTATGATCACAAGATATTTTTGGGTGCCCATCAAGGTCTCTTTTTTTTTGGATTTCTCAAATTGTATAAAGTGGTCCCCCGCATTGTATAACTTGAAGTTATGTAGGAACTTTTGAAGGTTGGTTTAGCACTTTCTTCTATTTTCTACTTGGCCTTCGTTTTACCTTTGATCAAAGTTATGTTTCTAGATCGTCTTATTGAACATATAATTATCCTTTTTTAGTGTTCTAGGTGAATTTTACATTTGACCTCAACTATCAAAGCCATCTCTTGCTTCTCAACAATTCCCCACCCTTGAAGAAGAATTGTTCTTCTTCTTTCTTGTGCTTGGGGATCTTAGACTTATGACAAGGTCTAGTACTTATTGGTTATAAATATCTTCATCACTCTTAGCAATTGAAATGTGATTGTAGTGCTCAACAATAGTTGTTGAGCACTACAACCATGGTTGTAGTCATAGTTGTAGTGCTCAATAGTAGTATAGGTGATGCTAGCTATGGAAAATCTAGTGCATGTCTTCTTTGAAAGAATACCCATTACTACCAAAATCTAGTGCATGTCTTCTTTGAAATAATACCCATTACTCTACCACAATATGCATGTAGTTCTCACTCAAAGTCTTTCAGCTTGGGAGAGGTGCAAATTCCAAACTTTTTACTTTATCTCTTCAATTGTTATTATAGAGCATTATCGTAGGTTGATTATGATCATGACCGATTCTTCTGCTTATTAGCACTTCTTAGTGTGATGATGCTTATACCAACACCTCCATTTGAGATTGATGTAACCTTGAAGTCCTTTGTGATACATGATGGGTAGTGCTGCATTCATGTCATCTCACTCTCAAAGTAGCCACCAAGTTTGTTCATGGGGGGCACTTTGGAAATCATCTTAGGTCTCTTTTCTACAAAAGTGGGTTCTTCAAATTCATATGAGGATTCCAATGGCACTTTGGAAATTGTCTTAGGCCTCTTTTCTATATATATATGTTAAATCTTATGGATCCAAGCTCCCCTGGAGATGGTGATAATAAGAAAGACATAACCCTATACTAATTAACAATGTGATTAGTGTTAATCTAAACTAGGGAGGATGATACCTAAACACAAACATGATGAATACTTTAAAGTAATTAAGCTTTAGACTCAAGGCCAATTAGGTTACAAGATTGAGACTTGTACTCATAAAGAGGCTTGAGAGCTTGCTTGTTTCCACCCATTGATTGAAAATGACATATATGAGGGAGGCATAACAAAGCTTAGATAACTCATGTGGGATAACTTGACTAGGTGACTTGGCACTCTAGCATCACTCATTTCAACACCCCCTTTGATGCTAGATTGGGTATAATTTTTAGGCTTTCACTCTTTCTCTCTCTCCCCTTATGCTAGGCTACTTTGGCTCTTATGCTACTTTGGCATTATAATTACTTTGGCTATGAATAGCCCGAGTGCATCATATGGCATGAGAGGTTGATTACATCACTTTTGGTAGAGACAAGAGGGGTGAAAAATACAATGATTCTTTCTCTAGAGGAGTGCGACTTTTGCTAAGGCATCTTTGACCTTGATGTAGTTTGCCTGCTTCTTTTTGTGATAGTAATCTTCTTCTAAGTGACCAATTTTTCCACAGTAGTCACAAACAAGATTTGGTTTATTTTTATTGCGACATTTATTCTTCTTGGTATGACCAAGTTTTCCACAGTGATAGCATTTTAGAAGTTGAGATGTTGATTGATTTGTCTTTTGAAATCTCCCACCCTTTACAAATAGTGCTTGCTCACTATTTGTACAAGAGAAGGCATCATTAGTGGCGTTTTACGTCACACTACTACAAGTGCCGTTATTAGCGCCATTGAGCGGTGCTGGATAAGTGTCACTGAGCGGTGCTGGATAAGTGTCACTATTAACACCATTGAGAGCGGCGCTTATTTAACGCTGCTATAAAAATGCCGCTATAAGCGCAGTTATAAACGTCGTTGGGAAAAAAATAGTGTTGAAATTGAGTGGAAATAAAAACTTAAAATAAATTAAAACCTAAAAATCTTGACAAACATCTAAATATTTTTGAAATAAAACAATAAAATCATCAAATCATTATAAAAACCGATCAATGTGTACATATGTTATGATGATATATATTTAATTTGTACCATCATCAAATCCATCTTGCAAAATAAATCTATGCATGCCAATTGGTCTATCTCTAAATCCATCATTTTGATGGCTCCTATATCAATATAAAGTCCTATTCCACTACTTGAAGAAGATGTAGAGGTATTATCATCATGGTCCTCATGGTTGTCATATTGATTGTTAGTTGCATCCTCCATTGATTGTCCCCACCATGCATTTCTTCTTCAACATCTTGATCTTGAAATATACGTTTAGATTGGGAGAGACTTGGGAACACATCGTTTCTTTCACCTCCTCATGATATCCTCTTCCTCTATCTCTCATGTGGAGGAAATCCTAGGTCTTCCAAATGTACTGAACATGCTCCACTTTCCAAGTGCTCCTTACAACACTTGTACTCCTTTTTGAAGTTTTCCTCGATGATGAAATAATGAGGTATATTGTGTAGTACTTGTGCACGAATGCCCATGCCCTCCTCATCCTAATGGACCATATTTAAAAATGACACTCAACATTACACATGGCAAGCCATGAGTTTACATTTCATCTTATAAGTTTATATACTAATTGAGGAATTGGCTTGCATCATCAAGTTGGCTGGCATTGGTTCAAACAATCCCCATTTTCTAATATGCTCCAATGTCACTCGACGTTCACATACACAAACATTCTTGCATCTTGCACATGAACAAGGCATTCTTCTTTGCAACCACTCTGGACCTCTAATTAATGTGACCCAAGTGTGCAATTAAAAAACTAAATATGAATACATGCACTAAGTCTAGTAGTGTCAATGGTATATACATAGGTTGCTCTCTTGAATTTACCAAGCATTGCTATAAACATTGCTATAAGCCTCGCTAGGCATTGTTTTTAGAGGCGCTTATATAGTGACACTGAGAAAATTAACTTTTCAAACCTGCAATGCCGCCGACGCCTATCTTTCTCCCCCCCCCCAAAATTTCCTCCACTCCTTTCCTTGAGTTCCTGCACCCCAACTCCTCCCTTCCATCAATCTAGCTCCCCTCACATGCATTTGTACTCTTTATATTCCCCTTCCTCTTCATGAGACTCTTTCTTTTCATCACCAAATGGCTGTGGTGTAAGCTCTTGAAGGTATTTTTCTCTTATGTTTTATTCTAATGCATTTGTTTAGGGTTCTTCTTCTTCTTCTTCCCCTTCCCCTTGCTATTCCTCTTTTTTTTCCTATCCATCACTCTACAAATGATGGTGTGACCTAATGATTAGGGTTTGCTTCTATTATGCTTAACCTAATGATTAATAAGAAACATAATGAGATTAAGATTAATGCATAGAGTACTAACCTTCTCCTTTTGCTTCTTCTCCTTCTCCTTTTTGTGTCTATGTTTAATGTGTATTGGTATTTTGTATGTTTCTTGTATTTAGTAGGTAGAGTTCATTAAATGTGTTGCTAATCACTCTTTTGCCTTTTTATGTTGTGTAGGTCTTGCACTAATCATCTCTTTTGCTTGTATTCTTTAGGGTTTGGTATCTATGCATTAAGCTTTTAGGGATTTGTATTACTAATTACTTTTTTTAATCTTTTATCTCTAATCCTCTCCTTCTTGAACTTCACCAAAAGAGGTAAGCCCTCTAATCATTTATGCTTTTCATCTACTTATTATTGCACCCTTGGGTGCCGGGGTTTAGGATTAGCTTATGCTTAAGCATGCATGCATCTAGCTTAAGCTTCATGCATAGATTAATCTCTATGCATAGAGCTTAATGCATGAATTAAGCTCTATGTATAAAGCTTAATCTATGCATTAAGCTCTATGCATGCATATAGATTAAGCTTAATCTATGCATTAAGCTCTATGCATGAATATAGATTAAGCTTACTCTATGCATTAAGCTCTATTCATGCATAGATTAAGCTCTATAGATAGAGCTTAATACATGGAATAAGCTCTATAGATAGAGCTTAATACATGGAATAAGCTCTATTCATGCATAGATTAAGCTCTATAGATAGAGCTTAATACATGGAATAAGCTTTATGCATAGAGCGTAATACATGCATAGATCTTAATGCATAGATTAAGATCTATGCTTAGAGCTTAATGCATGCATTAAGCTCTATGTACAGAGCTTAATGCATGCATTAAGCTCTATGTACAGAGCTTAATCTATGCATAGAGCTTAATGAATGCATTAAGCTCTATGTATAGAGCTTAATCTATGTATTAATGGATTAAGCTTAATGCATAGATAAAGCTTTAAACTTATTTTATGCATTAAACTCTATGTTTAGAGCTTAATGCATAGAGCTTAATGAATGCATTAAGCTCTATGTATAGAGCTTAATCTATGTATTAATGGATTAAGCTTAATGCATAGATAAAGCTTTAAACTTATTTTATGCATTAAACTCTATGTTTAGAGCTTAATGCATACATAGAGCTTAAAGCTTTTTAATGCTAAATCTATGCATAAAGTTTTTTTGATGTGGAGCGCTAGGCTTGGATGGAGAGTATAAGCTTTTTGAATGTTTATACTCTCTTATGCACATAACATATATTTCTTATAATCTTTTTTTCTATGCATAAGGTATTCTCTCTATTCATAGAGTTTACATGTATATAGACATATTCATCACAATGCTTGCTAGACATCTTTATGTTAGAGTTCGGTGAGAAGTGATATTGCATGCTAATGTAAGGAGGTCGTGCAAGTATTGTGATGAAGGATCCTCTCACATATTAGAGCATAAATAGGCTCTATCCATGCATGCATATAGATCAAGCATAGATGTGTTACTAAACGCTTTTTTTTCATCAATGTGTTACTTTTTTTTGCATGTTATGTTTTTTAGGTCTTGCATTGTTGTTTCCTCCTTCTACATAGAGCTCGAGTATCATTCCACCTCTTGAGGTACTCTCCAATGTTCTTATTCTTCTCATTTATTTTCTTTACACCCTTGGGTACCGGGGTTTCAATTTTTCTATTCTCTTAGGCTTAGAGCATAATGCATAGAGATATGGGGCTTATTGTAGGCCTTTTAAAATGTTGGTTAAGTCAAGTTAGGAGAGGTTAGTGCGACAATAGGGTGTCACTTTGAACTATGAAGCTATGCCCATTGTTGTAAGTTTATATTATTTTGGTTTTATAAGCTTTTAAAAATTTATCTAGTTTGTGTTTTAACATTACTTAATCTTGTGTGATACAGGAAGACGATGAAGAGGCAATAGGTGAGGAGGATGAATAGAGACTGGCCTATTGTGTTTAATGTTGTGTAAACTCCATACTCAATGTAGCTCGCATGTTGTGTAACTTTATACTTAATGTAGGTTGCATGTTATGGCATTTTGGATGTAACTCACCTTTTATGGTGTTTGGGATTTAATAAAATTAAGATTTTGGGAGTTACTAGGTTTCAAATTTATTTTCATATGTTTGTTTGTACAAATTATAACTGTCTTCAATATATTGAAATAGATTTTTTTGGGATAGATTGGGGAATTAGCCCCAATCTACTTCAAATTCTTTTCCACAACACTGTTGAGCAATGGAAATAGTGACGTTAACATTTTTTATCAATGTCGCTGAGTGGCGAAAATAGCGACGCTAATTTTTTTAATTAGCGCCACTGGAGCGATAAAAATAGTGACACTAATGTTTTTATCAGTGCCATTGAGCAGAGAAAATAGCGACGCTGAGGTTTTTCGACAGCGCCGCTGAGCGATGAAAATAGCATGGGATATAGTAGCGATTATAATGTGGGATATAGTGTCAAAAAAAAGTGACGCTTATTTCCCGACATTTTTCCAGATCCTTTTATAAAAGCCACAATATAACGGCCGCTAACCCCTCTTTTTGTTGTAGTGGCTCGAGCACTTGAATGTCATTTGAATGATTCTTTAACCTTGAATTTTGATTCATGTTCAAGTAGAGATGATTCGATATCTTGAATTTTAGTGTTGGGCACATTTTTAAGTGTAGCAACAAGTGATTGATATGGTTCTTTGTCAACACTTTTTAATAGCGTAGTAATAGATTCATTTTCTTCAATAACTTTCTTTAATGCACTAAGTTGCTGCTTGATACCTTTGAATTTGATGATGTGTTGTGTCATGGTATCGATATCGTTCTTGTCAAGCTTGTAAATTTACATGAGAAGGTTGATCTTTGAGCTCTTTGAGTTGGTGCCGAAAATCTTATTAAGTTCCTGCCATGCCACCAACAACTTGGCATCCTTGATGCCAGTAATGTGACTAATCACATCCTCACCAAGATTTTGAGTGATAAGGCCCATTGCTTTGTTGTTTTGAAGTGGATCACCCTTCACTTGTTCATCCTTAATTAGGTGCGAAAGTCCCTTATGCATACATAAGTCCATGGTCTTGCTTTGCTATGTGTAAAACCCATCACCATTAAATCTTGAGATGACTTCTACATGCTTTATCATGAGAAGGGGGTTTTGAAGCATCAATGTGCACATGAAAGATAAAATCCTATCCTTGATTTTAGTGCTTAGGTAATGTCTGACCCTTTACAAGTGGTTAAGATGCAAATTATGTGCTAAAATTAAACTAGATAAGGTGAAAAAAGCCACTTAAACTAGCAAGGTTAACCCTTGGAGGATTTAATCGAGCTGGAGGGAAGGATTTTTGATGGGCCTTTTTGCATTGAACCCTTTCTCTTGGATGAGAGGAAGTGTCATAGACAAGATCTTTAGCTCAAACCCCTTCTATTCTTTAAATGTACCCCTACAATAAGGGAGTGGTTTTTTGTTCATTGCAACCAGCACACCCAAACATTTGGCTCAAGATTTATTTTGTAGATAACTTAAGGTATGTAGAACACACACCTAATAGGGCTTTCCCTAATTTGTAGTACACGTGACGTATGATGAAAAAGACCAACTGACGTAGTTACACGATTTGCGGGCAGCAAAGAGCAAAATCAGCTAATTCTTCTAGTGGAGTTGAGCGCCTAGGTGTGAGGCAAATGTGTGGCTAGAAGGATTTTTTGAAAATAGTGGAGAGGATAGGTAATGCAAAGTTCTTAAATTTAGGCCACAAAGGGGCTAAGAGGATAAGGTTGAGATTAAGTGAGTAATGATAACTAATAAATTGAGATTAATGCGAGTGATGCTAGAGGAGGTGAATGCTAAGGTGTAGGAAACAAGAGACTTGGCTTTGATACGATGTTAAAGGCTTGTGGATCTAAGATCCCATGGAGATGGTGGTGATAAGAAAGGCCTAATCCTATACTAATTAATAATGTGATTAGTACTAATATAAACACTACACACACACACACACACACACACACACACATAGGTATATATATATATATATAGACACACACACACACACACACACACACACACATATACATACATACATACATACATACATACATACATACATACATATATATATATATATATATATATATATATATATATATATACACACACACACACACACACACACACACACATACATACATATATATATACATACATAAATACATACATACATACATACATACATACATACACACACACACACACACACACACACACACACACACACACACACAAATATACTATAATAAATATATATATACATAAATATACTATAATAAATATAGAAATTCATAAAAAATATATTTATTAAAGTGTATAATAAATAAATAAATAAATAAATAAATAAAATCATATGTTTAATATTTAATAGGATATATATAGATTATATTATTTTTTATTATTTATAAAAAATATATTTACACATATTTTTATTTGTAATAGAAAGAATTTGTTCAAAATGGAAAGATTATTAGGCATGCATGCATGACATGGTTACATAGTTCTCATGATATATGAACATGTATGACATGGCTAGAAATGCCCATGTGTGCATGCATGTATACATACATGGTTGGCATGGCCATGTGTCAGCATATGGGAGGTGGCATGCAAAGATGGCAATAGTGATGTGGCATTTGTGATGACTAGGAGTATAAGCTAGCAAGTCTACTAGGTTGACTATGCTAACATGGAAAGTTGAGGTGGCAGGATGCTTATTTGGACTCCCCACATATACAAGCACTACGTTGACTATGCCAACATGGCAAGTTGAGGTGGCTAGGTGCTTATGTGAACTCTCCCATATGGATAAAAAAGCTAGTTGGTTACACATGGCATGAGCTCTGGGTTTAGTAAAGTACCAAGCCTAGATGATCAAACCTAACTACGTCAATGCTTGCTAAATGTATTTAACAAGCATATGGTTGGACAATGATGATCAAAGAAGTGAAATCTTCTTGGTAGGCCTCACTTGGTTTGAGCACATGGAAACTTAACTTTGTAAATGCTTGGTTACTAAACACATTTAACAAGTAGAAGGCTAGGTAATGATGATTAAAGAAGTGAAATCTTATGTGATACACCATAATAGGTCTCACTTGGATTGACAAGAAGATGGAAAGACCTTACTTGGGCTGACAAGCTGTTTTCTTTTACTGTTGTGTAATCTAAACCCATCACTTTTATCCCCTTCCTACCTAATAGTTGGAAACCTTTTTTGGAAAACTTGGAAGGATCATTCATAATTTCCCTTATGTCTAATTATATTTGGTGGTCTCATGTGTTCAATCCCCATCTTGCTAGCTTGGGTCTTAGATTTGTTAGAGGTTGAATAATAAAGGGTTGACCCACTTGAGGAAACTTTAGGATGGGCCTTTGCTTGGATGGAGAGATGAGCACTAGTTGTTGGAAATGATAATTTGGTTATCTAGAGAATTTATAAGTCTTATCCTTGAGAAAGTCCAATAACTTTCAGTTTCAACTTATATAAATAATCTAACATGTGCTAAGGGTTAGTCTTGGAAGGAGGGTATGTCATTTCTATAGGGATACGCCATTGTCAAGACCTCAAACTAAAGATCTATACATTACATTGGTCAAAATCATTCTCAATGTTAGGCGTTTGCATAAATAGAGAGTGGAAGCTTAGCTGGGATATTAAGACCTATTGTTGTAGAAGATAGAAAAACTTCTAAGAGGTGCCTCTACCTTTAAAAATCATTAGGAAAATTTGGACTAAAAAAAGGGCCCTTTAAGAAGAGCCATATCATCACTTTTCTAAAAAAAGGGGGCCACTGTGAACCTTATGTATCTTATATCAAAACCCCTACGTGCGACATACCGTTGGGAGCCCTTGAAAAATAGATTCTAAATCTACTAACTCCGAGAAATTTGGAGTTGTTGATATGCTTAAACTATACCTTCCCCACTAAAAGGTAGATTCCAATGATTGTGTGTCTTCCCCACTAAATGGTAGATTCCAATTATTGTGACATGCAATCGGTGCCTTCCCCACTACAAGGTAGATTCCAACGATTGTGGCATGCAATCATTAGAATCCACCTTTTAGTGGGGAAGGCAATGTCACAATCATTTTGGAATCTTCCTTTTAGTGGGGAAGGCATAACTTGAGCATACTAACTCTAAATTTCTCCAAGGTGGTAAATTTAGAATCTTCCTTTTAGTGGGGAAGGCATAACTTGAGCATACTAACTCTAAATTTCTCCAAGGTGGTAAATTTAGAATCTATGTGTCACATGTGGGGGTTTTGACATTAGATTTGGATTTTTGATGAGAAAAAGAGAGATTTTGAAGATCGTGTAAGGGTGATAAAACATAGACTTAGAAATCCATGGTAAACAAAATCACATTTTTAACCTAGACGATAGCTATAAGACCAAGGAGTGACCATGAAATTTATTGAGAATGATAAACTAACTTACAAAAACATTTAACTAAAGTTTCATCCATGATGTCCTTGGTGTTAGGGTTTAGATTTAGATTTTTTAAATAAGAATTGTGTGTAATAAGAGAATGAGCGAAGGCAGCATGCTTAGATTAGAAGGAAGGCTATGTGGATAACCGGACTCAATGGGTTGTGCTCTTTAGTCTTCACATCCATCCCATTTGAGCCCACTTATGACTAAAACTAGACCCAATCAGAGATGCTAATCAGATGTAATTCGTCTGAGTTGAAAATGAGGAAGGTAACAGTCTATCAAAAAAAAGATTAAAAAAGGGAAAGAGAGCTCCTCCGAACGGTAACTCTGCATGAACGACGCCTGCCGCTGTGAGCGAACCAGGTGTCGTCCATGCCCTCTGGCTTTGCATGCTAAACCCTCTCAACCTGTGCTCGGCGTCTTCCGTCATTCGGCCTGCTGTGCATCCCGTCGCTTCTCCTCCTCCCCCCGAGGGGGGGGAACTCTGTTCCAGGATGTCTCTTCATGATGTGGTTCGTGCTGGCGCCTCCTCATCTGCGCAGTCCTCTCGTGAAGCAGTTGCTCTACCGTCTCTGGTCCTACAGCAGGTGCCATCAAGGCCACCGGGTGGCTCTCTCACCTCACTGAAGGCTACTTCGCCTTTCACTCGCCAGCATAAAGGGCAGGGAGGCCTGGGTGATGCGGAAGGAACGAGAGGACCCCTTCTCGACGGCCCCCCACAGGGCCATTCTGGCCATGTGCGTTTGAATCCCCCTACTTCGTTTGCGGAAGCTGTACGCCAGCCTTCATCAGGTCATGTCGTTCCAACTCTACCCTTTAAAGTTGTTGATAATACAGTGTTAAATCTGTCACAGAACCCTGCATTTGAGGAGAAAACTGGTGACTATGATATAGACAATGATGGTGCGGTAATCTGTGATGATGAGGAATTAGCTGCGTGGCAGGACCATCTGGCTTCCCACGCCCTGATTGGTCTCTGTCATGGTGCAAGACCGCCTGTAGACACCCTGAAATTTTGGATCAGATCTAATTGGGATCAAAAGGGCATCAAAGTTGCCTCTGTCCAGCATCTGCCTAATGCGTACTATATGTTCCTATTTGAAGACAAGGTAAGCGCCTCTTCTGTTATCAACAGCGGGCAGTGGATTATCAGGAATTCCCCCATTTCTTTTTTTAGATGGTATGATTCATTTGACCCTAAAGGACCTAAACCCACTAAAATCCCCGTCTGGGTGGAATTTACAGATATGCCAACCAAGTATTCTATATGGGCTAAAAGGATAGGGGGTGCGGTAGGAAAGGTGCTAGGTCAAAAACCGTTTCAAGTCGTCAACCCCCAATGGGCTCACCAAATGCTCATTGAGGTTGACACCGCCAAACCCCTCAAAGAGAAAGTTCCCCTGAAAAACAGAGAGGGGCACATTATCTATGAGCAAACTCTGACCTACAAGAACCTCCCGAATGCCTGTTTCAATTGCAACAAGCAAGGGCACCTTATTAGAGATTGCCCCGACCTCCATCCACCAGCCTCTAATGATAGAACCCCAGCTAAGGAGGAGGCTTTTGTCCAGCCTCAGCGTAAACATGTTTCCAAGACTAAAAACAGTAAACCTAATTGGCATATCCCAGCCAATAGATATGCCCCCCTCCTAGCTGAGGTTCAGGACGGTCTAGAAGTCCAGTTCCAGGCCAAAGAGGCTGGCAGCTCAGCCCTTACAGGTGCAGATCAACCATCCCCGGGAAGGGTCCCCAACAAGGACCGTGTTTTCGTTAGTCAAGACCTTGATTCACCCATGGAATCAGATGATGATTTCATAGACAAAACGCAGCATATGGATGAAGTTTTCAAAGCCCAACTTGACGAAGAAGATGCTTCGTTGATGAAGAGGATGTCCCTCTCACCAATGAAACAACATGACGAGGAGGACTTCTCTCCCCTTCTTATGGGGTCTAAAATGAAGAGGAAAAAAGAAAAAAGCCAAGATGTCCTAAGAACCTCCGTATCCGCGGGGAAACCTTCAAAAACAAGTAAAAAATGAATTCTATGAACCTTCTTTCGTTGAACTGTAAAGGTCTCACAAACCCGGAGAGGGCTTTAGCCATTAATACGTGGTTAAGGGACTCAACCTTTGTCTTCGACCTTATCAGTCTTCAAGAGCTCAAGATTGGGGGTCCTCAACTTCAGATGAACCTTCAAAAAATCTCTAGGAATTCTCGGTGGTTTTCTACCTCTCATCCCTCTGGGAAAGGTGGGACGGCTATTGGCATTCACATGAAATGGGAACACGCCATTCTAGATTCTTGGTCGGATGTAAATCACTCTTGGACCGCGGTTAGGATGGGCAACCCTTTTAATTTCACGCTGGTTTCGGTTTATGCCCCCTGCCTGGCTAGCTTGAGAGCTGCTACCTGGCAGTCTATCACTCAGATTGTAGGACCCATCTTTCTCATTGGGGACTTTAATATGGTAGAGGCTCAGGTTGATAGAAGTAGACTTCTGGGCAGTACCATCAGTGGCTTTGAAAAGGTTAAATGGGATGGGTTAAAAGGGGAGAAAGACCTCTCTGACCTCTCTGCGAAAACTGGATTCTCTTGGTCTAACAATCAAAAAGGCTCCTTTCACAGGGCTGCCAGATTGGACAGACTGTATGCCTCGGGTAGTCTGATTGATATGTTCCTAAAAATCAAAGTTACCACGGATCCCTCCCTCACCATCTCTGACCACATCCCTCTTATCTGTAACCTGTCCCTTGGCCAGGCCAAAGGGAGGGCTGGATGGCCTCACCTTGACCCCTCTCTCTTCCGTCTCCCTTGTATCCAACAGATGATCAAAACCTCCATTACTGAGGCCTTCAATCAATTCATCTCCCCATCCAAGGGATGGGAAAGTCTGGTGAATAAGGTTCATTCTATCTGCAAGGAGTATAAGCTGCAGGTCTCTACGATTCGTTTGAATCGGAGGATGCAAATCAGGAACCAGATCCAAGACATTTATCTGTCAAAAGATGTTGCTGTAAATCACTCTTTGATTGAGCTAAAGAATCACCTCAGACTTGAAGAGTTATTAGCAGCTAAGGCCACTAGATTGTGGTTCAGGGAGGTTTGGGCTGGAAAAATTGATACCCCTCACCCTAAGATGTTTGCTCTCCTTAAAAGGAAGAAAGGTAGAGATCTTATCCCTATGGTCAAGAAGTCGAATGGTCACCCGGCTGTTGATGATGTGGAAAACTTGCAGGTTATAAAGGACCACTTTTATAACTTGTTCTCCACTGCCCTTCCTCCTTCCCATGAAGTTTCGGCCGCTAGGGCCAAGATTGCCAGCATTAGGAAGAAGATGGTGAACCCCGCTTTAGCCCTTAAGCTAGACTCCCCCTTCACTGAAAAGGAGGTCAAGGAGGCCATCTCCCATCTCAAAAAGTGTAAATCTCCGGGTGAAGATGGGATCCCCAACGAATTCTTTCTTGTTTTCAAAGACGAATTGTCCCCCCACATCCTTGACATTTGGAGGGAAGCCATGAGGAAGGGAGGGTTAGCTGAAAAGACAAACATGGGGATTATCAAGCTTATTCACAAAAAGGATGAGAAAGAAGATCTTGGTAATTGGAGACCCATAACATGTCTCTCGTCCCTTTACAAAGTGTTTGCTCATATCCTGACTAACAGAATCAACCCCTATATGGACGAGTGGATCCTCAAAGAGCAAAAGGGCTTTATAAAGGGAAGGTATATTCTTGATGCGATCATTAGTCTGTGGGAGGGTATGGAACATGCTGAAAACTCTGGCCAGAACTACATCTTCCTCAAAATAGACTTTGACAAAGCCTATGATAGAATAGACTGGTCGTTCCTCTTCCAATCCCTTCATGATATTGGCCTCAATAGGAAATTCATAAAGTATGTCCAAACCTTGCTTGGGAATGCGTCTTCCAAGGTGGCTGTTAATGGGTCCCTCACTGGTGCCTTCCCTCTGAGAAAATCTATAAGACAAGGTTGTCCCCTGTCCCCTCTCCTTTTTGCTATTGTTGCGGATGCTCTGGGGTGGCTGGTTAACAAGGAGATAACTGACAACAATATCAAGGGTATTGAGATCCCCAACAGGACTGATCCTTTATGCCTGCAGCTTTTTGCTGATGATACGAATGTGCTGCTCCGCAATGAAGTGCAAACTGCTGCTCACTTTATGACTTGCCTGGATACCTTTTGTCTTGCCAGTGGCTCGCAAATAAATCACTCCAAGACCAGCTTCAGAGTCGGTGAAGGGTTGCCCCCTCCCTCGATCCTGGCCGCTGGTTGTAAGAGTATCCCTGATGGTGTGGTTTTCAGGCTTCTTGGAATCCCCATGGGCTTCAACATCTCTTCCAAACAAAGGTGGGACTATGTGCTCGATAAACTCAAGAATCAGGTCAAGAAATGGAGTCACATCAACACAGGGGTAGCGTCAAGAGCCTTTGTCCTCAATCACTTCATTATCCCCTCGGTTGTTTACTTCCTGGCCTGTTGGAGACCCTCTGAGACCCAACTCCAATCCCTTAACTCTATCATGGGGAACTATCTTTGGGGGGGATCTCTCGGAAGTAAGAAAGTCAGCAAAGTAGCCTTTCAGTCATGTTGCTTGGAAAAAGAGCAAGGGGGTCTTGGCATCATCAACATCGGACTGCTTGCTGAGAAGCTTGCAGCTAAATGGGTGCAAAGGGCCATCTTTTCTAAGGATGTTTGGGCTGACTTACTCAAAAGGGATATCAATAAATTTTGGCTCAAAGGTAAAAGATCTTGGAAGGGTTTCTCTATCAATGAAGCTTTGTTCTCTAAGGCCGACCTCTCCCCTATAGGTAGTAAACTGTGCTGTAGGATGTGGGAGTCGTGGATGAAATACAAAAAGCTCTTCTTTTTTCAAACCTTTACCAAGAGAGGTAGATATGCCTATTCTGCTGACTCTGTGTGGTTTGGGCATCTTGTGTCTCCGATCTCCAATGATCAGCTCCAGACCAGTCTTTCTTGTTTCAAAGCTGGTATAAAGGTTTGGGGCGACTTATGTGACTCAACTGGGATGTTAAACAGGGACCAAATCTGCAATAAATTTATATTGTCCCGTAGTGGAGTTGAGTTGGTCATTCAGAGATGTAATGCTCTTAAGGTGTCCATTCCCCCGGGGTTGAGTTGTGACTGTGTAACCTTTTCGAAAGCCATCCGGTGGGGTTACTCCAGTAACCTGGGCAAGCTACCTAACAACTTGCACGCAAGTAAGCTGATTCTCAAGCTCAATAAGAGATGGTCCTTGGCCTGGAACCAACATCAATGGGCCTTCCGCTTTAAGCTCATTTGGGCCTTCGCTAATGAAAGAAAACACGCCATTTTGGCCTGGCTGGTCATGCACAAAGCGACCTGGACCCTTGAGAAAGCCCTGAAGTTTGGGCATGGTAACGGTCTTTGTCCCCGATGTAATTCCAAGATTGAAACGGTCCCCCATCTCTTTTTCTCTTGCCCAGACACTAGACAATTCTTAGATGTTCTTAACAAGGCTTTTAAGAAAATTAGGAAAATCCCTTTGAACTGGAAAGAAGTCCTCTTAGGCGAATGCCACTCACTCGACCCTTTAACGTGGCAGTCCGTCAGAATTCTGTTTCTTTGGCATGTTTGGAAGCAACGCAATGAAGCTCTTTATGGTATCAAAACTAATCACCACTTTTATATTTTTCTTGACAGTGTACTCAAGCTAATTCATCAACTCCGGCCGAGTGGTGCTCCCATGGAGGTGGACCGGTGGCAAGATCTACCTTGGAGGAAATGGAAGAGATTCCATGTCTCCTCGCATTGCCTAACGAAGGAGGCTATGAATCAAGAGCTTCAGCTGGAATGTCAAAGAAGACTTCAGAATTCCGAGTACTACGTCCAGGCTTCAGAAAGCTTCTGTGGGGTTCCGTAAGCCCTCATGGCCTCAACCTTCTGCTCATGAGGAATTCTCAGCCTCTCGTCTGAAGAAAAGGCAGCCTTGCTTCTACTGGGCTGTCTGGCCACGGCCTAGAGCCTCAGTGTTCAGGTTTTAAGTTGTACAGCAAGATGTCATGATGCAAAGTTTTGGGCACTTAATCATCTGCTCTATAAATTGAAGAGGGCTGGCCGCCAACTGTTACTACTTTTTTCTTGTTTTAGTGCTGGCCGAACTGTTCATGAGATGTTTCACTGTCCATGAGATGTTTCAGTTTTGTTCCCCCTTTTTTTTTCTGAAGGTTTCTCCAGGTCACTGTGTCTCCCCATGGACCTTCCACATGGGACCTTGTAACATCATTTTCTTTTAATATATTCCGCTGTTCCAACTGAAAATGAGGAAGGTGGTACGCATGTAGAAGAGACCCATGAGGAGGCCATCAATTTTACATTAATTCATGACCCACGTGGAGGACAAGTTTACATTCTTCAATTTTACATTAATCCATCCCAATTCGGCTCAATTATGACTGCAATAGGACCCAATTGGACCCCGATAAGACACATTTAAATCCAATTGAAAACAAGCAAGGTTTTTTAAGATCGAGATTTTGGCCAGAAGATCTTCCATATGATGATATGAGATCATAGTGAGCGTACTGGGCATTTAAGCGCGAATTAAGCTACACTTAAGGATTGTACTAGATTAAGGGCACTTGGGGCCGCCCTGCTGCGTCTTCCAGTCGTTGTAGCAGGGGCACACCTCCTTGTTGCCGTAGGTGCCCGGTGGGACGCAGAGGCATTTCGAGCAGCACTTCACGCAGAAGAACATGCATGCCTTGCGCTTCGACGTCTTGGAGCAGCGGTTAGAGCACGCCGACGGGCACTCTACAAGAATATATAATTAGACGTATTTACATGATTATTGCAGCTTCAATCGTCAAACCCATTACAACAAATATGCAGTACAATTAGCCAACCTGACTCATGTAGGCTTCCTTCTCGCGCTCCCCTGTACGTCGCGCCATAACTCTGTAGAATTAATCCATATCAAGTTAGAGCTCATCCAGAGCTGTACTCAAAACTGTAGACTATACAAGAACGGAGCTCAGCTCTCAATCGATCAGCTCAGCTGCATATTACACTCACTTGTTGCATCTCCGAGGATTTGAACCCAGAAGTGCCGTCCTGCAGGTCCGTTGAGCTCTGCAAACGCCATAAATTGATTTCGCATCATAATGCAGCCACGCTTTAACCCGCTACCGGATCTACAACAGTAGGTAGGATTGGCGAGAGACTTACCACATCGGTTGCAAACACCAGGCAAACGACCAGCAGCAAAGCAACTCGTCGAGCCATTTTTTAATTGTTAGAATTACCTAAGCTGATATGATCATTAACAAGGAGAAGGGGCGCGCACTCAACGGAAGAGCTAGGATTGATCACACTACAATCATAAAGCCATGGCATGGAATGATCCCTTTATAAAGCGCACGAATCGCATGGCCTCTAACTCGATAGGAGCCTCGCCATAACTATTAACCGCTATCATAGCTACTACTGCCATGCCAGCTTTAAATTTATGATAGTCGATAAGATTGCCAGGCACCGTTTTTACAAGAGGGCAGATCTGAAGTTATGAATCGTGAGTCATGAGCGCCGTGCGGTAATCGATTGTGCGAGCCGGGGCGTAGATCATTGGATCACCAAAAATTGTTGCAGGCAACGTAGAGAAACTGTTGGGAAAGCCTGTTATGGGGGAGAGAAGAGACATGGGCCGGCAGGCAGTGCGGCACTGCCCCCGGCGACAGCCGCACAGCGCTGTGCCTGCAGCCTGATCTGGGGCACTGCCCAACTCTTTAGTGTGGCCGTGGCGCCGCCTGTGTGTGAGACCAGTGATTCAAGTGTGAACTGACTGACACTCGCATGTGATTCTACGGCAAACTACGACAGGACTCGCCTTCAAGTTCGAGGCTTGAGCGTGCCGGCGGAATTAGCGGACTCGCCAGTTCACGCGCGGTGCGTGTCCCTGCCTCCGAGCAGTGTCAGAATTAAACTTCTTTTTCAATGATTAAAAAAAAGGATGACCATTGACCACAGCTGAATCTGTTTTATTGAATTCTTTTCGTAAGTTAACCTTTGGTTTTTTAACTAAAATTTTGCATCGTTACACAAAATTAAAACCTGTTTTTCTCAATCTGAACAGTGTGAAAATTACATTAAAAGACTGTTTTTTTCTAACACTGCTTTTGGAGCTTACTTCTAAGTCCTAATAAGTCAAAGCAGCTCTTGAATTTGAAGGGCAGACCGTAGCTCCATTAAAACCTCCTTTCTCATTGAAAGGCCTCATTAAAACCTCCATATTTACTTCCATTTACTTGTGAAGACATTATAAAGGTTTACAGTTATATTTTTTTACGTAAATATATAATATTAACAAAGGTAAACCATAGCCTATATGCAGTTAGGGTATCATATCTAGTGTTCGGGAGGATGATAGGTGAGCTACTTAATAGCAGACATCTAACTTCTTCAAAATTATAGCTTTTCTGGAAGGGTAATTTTTTTATCTATTGTTCCTCTAAATGATAAAAGCTCCTTGGCATGATACATCAACCCTCAAATTCTAGGCCTGCTCCAAAAAGTAACAAGTTTTGAATACTAAAAATTTGTAAAAATACCGGATTTTAATGCTACAAATAGGGGAAAAACCCTCGGGATTGTAGCTAGAATGGATGATTTTTTCTCCTTAAAAATAAAGCTCAATGGCAATTTTCAACTAGAAATTTCTAATTCTAGCTAGGAAAATTACACTACAAAGAAGCTGTTCTCAGGTTGTTTTGGCAAAAATCCTTCAGACGTGTAGTTGAGTTGATAGAACCGTCGAGTTCCACGATGGGGACCTAGGTTCGATGCCTAGCAGCTACACAACGAATGGCACACTTGTTGAGCTAATGGACTAGATCCACCCTCCCATCACGAAAATCATAAAGAATATAAGAAAAAGCCTTAAAGGTTGAGTGTAGAAGCGGGCTGGTTGATGATGTGGTTGAACCAAGGAAAATTTGACAAGTACCCTTTTTCCACAAGTGCAATAGCTAGTTCAAATATCATCATCCCCCCACTATTGGACCTTTGGTGGGGTTTTTTACAAACTATGAGAATAATTCCAAATTTGGTGTTTCTAGCATGGCGAGTATTGTGCAAATTAAGTAAATATAATGGACCCAGGTACTAGATCATCCATGTTGAGAAACATTGTCAATGATCATTTCTGTTACAAAGGTGTAAAAGGTTATGTGTTTTTTGTTTATATCCTTTGTTTTTAAACCAAAAATTACTCCTTATACTCACATAAAGTGATGCGATCATGTTCTTTTAAATATATTTCTTTTTTAACTTTAGTATGTAAAAAGAAATATGATGTATATGACTTTAGTATCTTGTCGGGGTGTCAACATATGCCACTAATGGTTTCCACACTTTAGCAACGTGTACGTGTAGGGGTCATAACATGTGAGTTACACGTCTATGTATGTATGTATGCATGCATACATGTATGTGCACACGCATGTGTGTGTGCATGCATGTGTATACATGCACTCATGCACGCACGCACATGTGCGTGTGTGTGCGTGTGTGTATGAGAGAGAGAGAGAGAGTGACGATGTGATGGATTGGATTTTCTTCTACCTTGGAGCATTAGAGAAATGGAGCAGTAGTAGGGAGCATCAAGAGAAGCGTTTGGAGGAGTTTAAACAAGTAAGTGTCTTTCCATTTTCCCTTTGATTCAACATTTTCATAGAAATTTTTGTGTTTTATGTTTTTAGGAATATATGAAGCTTAACAAAATAATCACCCAGATCATTTCACAAAAGATTAGAATCCAAGATCAAAATCTTGTTCACATGAGGATTGTCCTTAGAACACTACGGACGTAAGAGGCCCTCAAACTATTCACCAATGATGGCTAGAACGCCACATATGGACCCAATCTTAAAGCAAGGTTTAGTAAAACTAGGTCCACAAGAGGCATAAGAGGGGACAAACCCATCTAGGTCAAGGAGACTTCCTCCCATAACTATAGCTCACACCAAAAATCATCCCACTACCCCTTGTAGAAGGAAATTCCAGAGGATCATTTGAGCCAACTAACCTTGGAGTGGCACCCATGGGAGGACATCTTGCTAGACTTTATCCCCATATTATTACGATCTTATATCATTGATGGAATATTATCCTCATTTGGCTCTGCCCCCATACATTGCACTACCATATGCTACACCTTACCCTCTTATTGTCCTAGCCATAGTGGAACTAACCCTAGAGATACTCAAGTTAGTGATGTAAATAGGGAGGGTTTTACTCCCAGCTACATGCATGCACCAACACACTAGTGCCAAGAGCTCCAATCCAAATTTCAAAGCTCTGCCTAAATACAAGGGATTTGGCAATCCACCATCATTTGGAAATGTTTAATCAGATTTGCGTGGTGGTTGGAAATGTTGAATATCAAGTCAAGGTGAGTGCCTTCACACTAGACACAGGTCAGCCTCACGCTAGATAGTAAAGGAGGTCAATAGTTTCAATCCCTACTGAAAGACGAAAACAAATTTTTACTATGTGAAAAATGTCCTTTTTTATAGGGGTCATAAAAATGTTCTTTTTTATAGGGGTCATGAAAACAATTTTTTACTATGTGATTATTTCACAACTGTAAACTTCCTTCAAGGTATGGAATATATACATGACTAAAAGGACATAGAAAAATTATTGGAAGAAAAAGAAGGCTCAATATTCCTCTCGAGAGCAATGAAGGGGTACCATACGAAGACCTCTATATTTTAGTCCAATAAGGTTCTTAAAAACTATAATTACGTTCAGCATGAAGAAATGAATCCGTACCATACCATATTTTTATGGAGCTCAAGCCATAAGAACTAGGATGCAAAAGATAGCATGTGAAAAGGAACTAGGATGTGAAAAGATAGCATGTGAAAAGAAACTAGGATGCAAAAGATAGCATGTGAAAAGGAACTAGGATGTGAAAAATAGCTAGGATGTAAAAGATAGCACGTGAAAATTCATCATAGATAGCTTGGGAAAACGTAAAAGTGTCTTATGAAACTTTTGTCCACTTTTATGTCTTGTTACTATACTATTACCAATCTACTGTTAAAGAAGTCATTTTCTATCGAGAATACTCCTCTTGATAGTACCAACCTAGTGTCAAAGAAGTCATTTACTATCAAGAATACTCCTCTCGATAGAATAAACCTACTGTTAAAGAAGTCATTGACTATCAAGAATACTCCTAGTAAGGAACTTGTTTTAGAGCATAGTGGAGTGGCTTGATAATTCTAGCAATTAGAGGGAAAAATAACCGTGTACAATATCTCCACTCTAGACAAACAAGATAAGTTCTCAAAGGAGAAACCCTAAAGTTACACAAATCTCTATATGACAAAGGCATATATATTTGAAATAGTTTGGCCAAAGCACGATTGATTTTAGTGACAACTTCATGGGTGTTTTCA
Source organism: Cibotium barometz (assembly GCF_041138505.1). Lineage (NCBI taxonomy): Eukaryota > Viridiplantae > Streptophyta > Polypodiopsida > Cyatheales > Cibotiaceae > Cibotium > Cibotium barometz. The sequence goes on along the minus strand of NC_141061.1, from coordinate 41,879,054 downwards.
CAGGCGAACAACCAGGAGGGGCACCATTAGAAACATCCTTTAGCATGTTTGTTTCAAAATCAAACAAGAAAAGAAGTGACCTCCCAAATGGAAATCCAATTATTCACAATCCTCATGCAACAAATAATGTAGCTGTAAAGAGTTGGGCTAAAAGAGAACAACACGGGCCCTCCAATGTCAACATGGTCAACCTAATTGACTTTCCATCTCATCAGTCATCATTAATGCCACATTACCATACCACCTTTGTATGCCACCTCACACTTAATGACATGGCATGCCACATCATGGAATGCCATATCATGCACCCTTCCATATTATTCCTCCACATGTCAACCCATGTAGACATGGGAGTAGTGATCAGCCCGCCATAGTGGTGCCACATGGTAGGGGATCCATGTGGCATCCTTGTATGTTGTAGTAGTGGAGTACTAACCCATATAGTGTGTACTCTTATCTTTATGTTATGTTGGTTGAGTAAAGAAGAAGAAGATAGAAGAAAATTTCGGTCGGGCCTTTTCACGGTGGACCTTTTCGCACCTACACTTTCACGATCGGCAGACCTTTTCACGGCGGTCTTCTTCACTGCCTACACTTTCACTGCCTACACTTTCACGGTCTTCTTCACTGCCTACACTTTCACGGGCAGTCGGATTTTTTTTTTGGGAGTCATGGGAAATACGAATTTCTCTTTTTTTGGGGGGAGAATATTTTTGAATTTAAAATGAAAGGGGTATGGGCATTTTCCCAAAAAAGTAAGTGGGAATACTCATTGAATGCTCATTAGCCTTAATGAGTTATGTAAAAAAGTGATTAAGGATTAATCCAAGATTAATCCTTTTACTAATCTTTTTCTCTTTTACACTAATCAAGGACTCTAATTAACCATTAATCCTTAATTAATTCATACAATTGAGCACATCATTGGATAGAGCAAGGGAATGCTAATCTTTGTGCATCAACAATTGTGTAAATTAATCTAAAATAGAAGATTAATTAGACTCTTAATTATGGTCTTCTCTTTTAAGGTAAAATTAAGCAAAGAGAGTCAGATTTCTCTAGTTGATTAAAAAATTGATGTGATTAGGTGTTTTGATGCATCTAGATGCTCTCAAAACACTCAAAAATCCCAATTTTGACTACTCATATGATCAATTTAGACCCCAATTAACACATTTTCTAAATTTTTGGCCTCTTGAAGAAGATTAATCACCCTTAATGACAAAAACCAGTCCATTAAGAGAAATTAATATATCGTGTTGGAGAAGGTTAAGGGCAGATGGCTCGGAACTATAAATCAAGGAGTTGATAAGAGGTTTCAGGGGGGAATGCCAAAATGGGGATCTCTGTGGCGGTCTCATGAGTGCATCCACCTTGTGGTTGACTAAGCTGGACGAAGGAGCCGATGGAGTGGATGGCGACTGGGCGGTCCAAGCCTGAGCATCTCCAAGTTGCTTATGTAGGTAATGGATGGTAGCCTCTATTAAGTCATGATGCTTTGCAAAATCTGCGGTGGTGTGAGCATCCTTTGTGGTCTGGGCCTAGCTCATGGCCTCTTGATGTAGTCCTTTAATGACTGTGAGCTCTTTGTGGGCTATTGCTGCCATTGCATGGGCTTGGTTGACGTGTTGCTGGAGCTCAGTAATTCTATTGATACCTGTGCCCAACTACTCTATTTGTTGGTTAAAATTTTTTTGCAGCTCCATGAACTGTACATTAGTTTGGTATAACTCCTCAGACACCGCTCTCTCTTGGGCTTTGGCTAATAACATTTCCCTCAGTGAAAGTTGGGCTACTTCTTGCTGTCGGGAGATGCAGTCTGTCATGTGTTGGATGAGCTCCCGTGCCATGTTGGCAAAGCCTTGGGCAAAGTTAGGCACATCTCCGTGGGCCGCATGGATGCTCTCTTCATAATTCTAGCTGGAATTGAAACTGCTTGTGCGAGCCCAACGGAGAGTGTTGACTATATTTTGGGTGTGTCACTAGGGGGATGAAGGCCCAGCCTGACCATCAGGAGGCATCTCTATGAACCTGTCAGGGGGTGAGGTCTCTCATATAAACTCATGTTAAGAAAATCCTACCTCTGGCACTCCTCTTCCTCTTCTATGGCCTTCTTGGAAGCTTCCTACCAAAAACGAGCTCTTCTTGTGTGGGCCTGGGGCTTGGGGGTGGGGCTTGGGGGTGGCTGAGCCTGTTTTGTAAGTGTGGGTTCATGGTGTAGCCTCTTGGCTGGTGAGGAAATAGGAGAGGTGGATGGAGGATATAAAGAAGAGATAGCGACATCTGGCCTGCTCAGCTGGATTGCACGTGGCAGCTCTTCCCATCCCACTACATAATAGAGGCCTTGGGGGTTGGAGCAGGCTGCATGGAGCTCCCGGAAGAGCTCCCGAAAATAGGAGAGGTGGATGGAGGATATAAAGAAGAGATAGCGACATCTGGCCTGCTCAGCTGGATTGCACGTGGCAGCTCTTCCCATCCCACTACATAATAGAGGCATTGGGGGTTGGAGCAGGCTGCATGGAGCTCCCGGAAGAGGTATTCGGACCAATTGACGTGTTGCCCTTGTTGGTGCACACGAGCCAAGGTTGTTAAGCCGCACTTGCTGAACTTGTCAGTCCACCTAGTGAGACGAGGAGAAATTGCAGAGCTCGTGCTGTCAACGAGGTCGTCTTGGGTGATGTTGCCCTACTCAAATCCATATTTGTTAGCATTCCCCCTGTACAGGCCATGAGTGAGCTTAAGGGTGTTGACTATGAGTACATATGGTTGCTCCATATGTGGGAGTGCAAGTGCCCTACACTGAGCTGGACTGGATGCTTGCGGGCCTCAATATCCAAGATGACACCGGTGTGCTGATTTGCATCATAAGATTCGATGAAGTATAAGGAATTATACAAGTCTGGCCCCCAAGGCTATAACCCTGTGAAGAAGACACGGCTAGTTTAGGGAACGAGCGTGCGTCTGTAAGTGTACGAGTGTGGCAAGTTAGATTGCGAGAGAATAGGCATGGCAAGTTAGATTGCGAGAGAATAGGCATGGCAAGAGGATCGAACGGCTGTGGCAAGATGAGCGAACGACCATGTGGCAAGATGAGCAAACAGTTGCGGGCTTGCAGGACTAGTTGAAAGGACCGAGGGCTTTCGAATAGAGAGTTGGTCCGACCGTGGTAGCGTGCAGGAGAGGAAACGACCATTCCAAAACGGGAACGTCCGTGTTAGTTTGAGAAGGGAACAACCATGAGAAACTTGGAAACGGCCACGGGCTTTGTGGTTGAGGAAGAAACGACTGTGGCACTTAGAATTTGAGAAAGGAACGGTTGTGGCAAGTTTTTTTAAATAAAAAATGTGCACCTTGTAACAGGTTTTGTACACAGAGGCTATGCCCCAGCAGCCTATTATGGGTTTTGTATTGACTACGTGCCCAGTTTGACAAAGAAAGGAGTCTATGCCAATTAGGTAATGGCGAAGTAGGGGGTGGTGCTTCCTGAAGAGATTCCCATGAGGGTGGTAAGGAAGTAGCTGGGGATGAGGGAGTTGAAGGGAGTTTTGCGGTCCTGTCAAGCCTCTAAGAATGATAGGCAGAGGAAATGCTGATGTTGAAGGTATATCTGTAAGGAAGTTTGTCAGTGAGAGAGCTTGGGGGTGACTGTGTCACATAGGACTTTCTACTTCCCTTTGTCTTGAGTAATCTTGACTGCACATGTTGCCTTGTGTACCCATTGAAGGGTAGGTGACTGTGGTGTTGAAAGGTAGGTGAATGTGGTGTTGAAAGGTAGGTGACTGTGGTGTGACACGAGGTAGGAGCTTAGGTTTGAGAGGTCTAGAGATCCATAGGGTATGATTGCCTTCATAGTAATGTTGCATGCGGAGAAGAGATTTTGGGATCCACTGAAGGGTTGAGTGCATGGGTTTAGGGTTTGGTTGAGGGTTAGAACACCTAGGAGAGCGTGTAGGTTTGCATCAATCCTATACCCTGTAGGCTTGAGGTGGGTGAATGGGGGGCCTACACTAGGGACAAGAAACTCTAGATGCGTGCTGGTGAGGGGGATGATGGGAACTTTTGGGGATCCAAAATGGAGATGCTCCCTCATAGTAGCCTTGTCCTACAAGAAGTTGCTTGGGCACCTAGTTTGGTGAGATATCAAACCTTGTAAAGATTTGTTAATATGGTTAGCAGTGCCAGTTTGGTTAGTGTGATGTGGTAGGGAAGTTGCTTGTGATTTGGCCATGTGAGGGTGCACTACCACTGTGCATGGTGGTGGTGTGGGTGCGAGAGGTGTTGATGTGGATGGCATGTTGAGTGGCCTCGACCTCTTCTTGCGTAGTTTTTTTCATATCCTCATGGCCTTGTTTTCGTTGTTTTTTAGTCATGGATGGCTTTCAAGGTGGCCTTGGTGAGAGGGCCATAGTAGTGTTTAAGTTTGCTAATGTTGAAGTAACTAGCCATCTCAACACCATCAAGTGTTTCAATGTGCATAACGCCTTGTGGTGTGATCTCAGAGACTAGGAAAGGTCCTAAGCCCCTAAGCTTGAGCTTTTTCTTGTACATTTTGGTGCTGAATAAGAGAACCATGTCACCCTCATTCGTCTATTTCCTTGAGCTGATTATGAAACCATTGTTTATGCCTGAGCTTCTCTACAATGATGTGGTGTGATCTCAGAGACTAGGAAAGGTCCTAAGCCCCTAAGCTTGAGCTTTTTCTTGTATGTTTTGGTGCTGAATAAGAGGACCATGTCACCCTCATTCGTCTATTTCCTTGAGCTGATTATGGAACCATTGTTTATGCCTGACCTTCTCTACAATGATGTTGTAGACTCCAAAGAGGCAGGTTTCATCAAGCTTGGAGCATCAACTTTGTGGGTGGCACAAGCTTCTACCCACTTGGTGCAGTAGTTCATGTGGCAACAATTATATATTTGGGTTGAGTGTATTTTGCTACCAAACTGATGGGTCCTACAAAGTCTATGCTCAATTTTTGAAATGGTTGTAAGGATACAATGGGGTTAAGGGGCATGTGATGCATGAAATGAGGGATTGCTACGCGCTGGCATTCATCACATCGTTTGACATACTCAGCATCGTTAGCCATTAAGGTGGGCCACCATAACCTAGCTGTGAGAACCTTACAAGCGGTGATGTCTATACTGCAAAGTGCCCGCCAGCACAGGGAGATCCTGTTCAAGGAGGAAGACATACTTGTCTTCTCTAACACAATGTCTTAATATTTTGTCCTTGCCCTGCTTGTAAAGTTGACCAGTGATGATAAGTTGTTGGGTAAGGGGTTGCCTTTTTTATTAAATGATGAGCATGGTCCTTGTTGAGTAGAGGATCAACTGGTAAACCATTAGCTAAGAAGTGAGCCACTTCTTCGCCCCATCTAGGAATTAAGTGAAGTTGGAATAGGGCGATGTCTGGTAAATCATCGTCTACTCCCACTGTGGTTGTTTGCCATTGGGGATCCTTGTCATGTGGTCTGCAAGAACATGCTAAGAGCCTTTCCTCATTGTAACGGTGAAATCAAACTCAAGCAAGATAAGCATCCACCTGGTGATTCTACATGTCATACAAAGCTTATTGACTAGGTACAAGAGGGTTTGATGGTCTACAAAGAAGACAAACTTGGTCGCCAAAAGATCATGGTGGAACTTCTTAACCATGTAAACCATCACTAATCCTTCTCTCTTAGTTGTGGTGTAATTTCTCTCAGCTTCATTGAGTTGGTGGTTGGCAAAACTGATGGGGAAGTCCATCTTGTGTTTGCCTGGTTGGGCCAGCACACATCCGCCGATGGTAAATGTTGAGGCGCCAATATGGACATGGAAGATGAGATCCCAGTTGGGGATGAGATCCCAGTTGGGGGATCTAAGGATTGGAATGCTTGCCAAGGCTTTTTTGAGTGTGGTGTAGGCTCTTTGGCATTCTTCTGTCCACTTGAAAACTATAAGGAGTCTGTAAAGGGGTCTAGCAACATTAGTGTACATAAAAATGAATGGTTGATAATAGCTGAAGTGTCCCATGAAGCGCTGGACACCCTTGAAGTTGGTAGGTGGGGGTACCTCGAGAATGAGCCGCACTTTGCTGTCGTCAGTCGATATTCCTTTCCTGGAGACAATGTGTCCCAGGATCATTCCATGTCAAACCTAGAATTGGCATTTAAGAGGGTTCAACAAGATGTGGTATAGTCTGCATCGCTCTAGCACCTTGTACAAACATGCGAGGTGCTCCTTCCAAGAAGAATTGACACGTAGGTCATCCATGAAGACTTCTAGGAATTTTCAAACATATTCCTTGTAAGCCGTACACATTTAGTGTTGGAAGGTTCGGGGGGCATTGGTCAACCCAAAGGGCATGACTCTATATGCGTATGTACCCCATTCAGTAGTGAAAGTAGTTTTGTGTTGGTCCTTGGGATCAATCAGCAACCTCATTGTATCCTGAGAATCCATTTGGGAAGCTGTAAGCTTATTTTCCTGCTACTTTCTGGCACATGTTTAGTGAATGGTAAAGGATAGTGATCCCTTATGATGGTGGCATTGACCTTTTGAGGTCAACGCACACCCTGACTTTTCCATTTTTCTTGGGCACTATCATGATCAATGATACCCACTCTGTATGTTCAATTTCATAGATGAATCTAGCATCGATAAGTCTTTCAATCTCTTTGCGGACCATCTTGGAATATTTGGGCTTCATTGGGTAAGCTCGTTTGTTTGACTGGCCTAGCTTCATCAACCATGGAAATGGTGTGCTGGACCACTTATGGGGGTACACCCTTCATATCCATGTACTTCCAAGCGAAGCAGTCATAGAATTTAGTCAAGAGAGCATCGAGCTACTCGGCTTCTTCTTCCTTTGAAAGGTAATAGAATTTAGTCAAGAGAGCATCGAGCTCGGTCTTCTTCCTTTGAAAGGTCTTCTGCAAAATAAATACAGGCCTTGAATACTTCCTTAACCTTAGCTAGACCGTCATATGAGGTCCCAGGTTGCCCACTATTAGATCTTTGAGCCGAATCATATTGAACAAAGCGATCGGCCATTTGGAAGGTCTTAAAGTGCTTGGGAGCCTGTCGTGTTTCTTTGGCTTTGCACTTCCCTTGTCAATTAGCATTTTGGCTTCTTTTTTTGTGAGTGTTAACTTTTTGTTGCATGCCTTGCATGCAGAGCGACAAAGATTTTCAGGGATTGGTTCTGGTTGAATGGGTTCAACTGGCTGTGGGACCGTAGTGTAGACCAAAAGAGAGCTGTTTGCAAACTCTTTTTGTTGCCATTATTGAAATGCTTATGTGCTTCCACGACACCCACATATTTTAACCAATGGGTTTCAGAATTGTTTGGGAAGATGTACCTCTCAATCCTTTGGGCCGTGAGTTTTATGGGAGCATGCACTACTTGATGGCTTGGCTCGAACAACCTGCTCAAGCTCTTGCATGGCTATATTAGGCAGATATGCTGAACTAAGCATATATAATGATGTAATCTCTTTCCCATCTGCTGTGGCAAATCTTGTACGAGTTTTTCTAGGCAAGATGTCCAAGGTAGTGAGGATATGCATCCAGTTCTCAGAGTCTTCCGGCTCTGGAAGTGGTGTGCAATCCTCACTCTCCCTTTCATCTTCTAGTGTTTTATGGCATGCCTGGTGGCATAGATGAAATTTAGTAGTTTGTGTAGTTGTGATTGAGTCCTCTGCAAATGGTCTTCCACTCGTGGGGTGTACTTTCCACTTGCGTAGATTGATCTTGAAGGTAAGATCTTTTCTCTAAATAATGTAGATGTGGTCAGTATCCCAATCATGGATCATCTTGGACTCTCGCATAAAGGGTTTACCAAGGATGCAATTGTATATGAAAATGGCTGACGTCCAAAATTCATCCCTCACCACAAAAGTATGGCGATAGTAGGTGGTTCCCAGAATCTTAATATTAAGATCCCTTAGTAGACCAGTGGGTCTCATGGTGGCTCTATCAGCAAGTTTAACTAACAATCGGGTGTTATCCAAAGCAGGTGCTCCCCATTTTTCCCAGCATTGTTTGGTCACAATGATCACTCCGGCTCCTCCACCCAAGATTGTAGTAATTTGGCGGCTATAAAAAGTTATTGGCAAGGCTGTATTAAGCTCATCACCTTTGAAGTATTATCCAAGCTTGTTCACTTGAACAGTAGGAGTCCCTTTTACCTTAAGAGGTATGTGGAATTCTTCTTTCTCAGATTCATGAGAGTTGTCGCTCGGGCTCCATGGTTTTGTGCATGCCTGCCCTAAGATGTCCCTCCATCTAGTCTTTTAGGCTGTTCCATAGGCTTGGGCTACCTTGGAGCAAGGTGCCGATAGGAATTTGGACCTAGGAAGAGAGGAAAGAAGAGAGACCTGCAATGTCTCTTGGAATGGAGGCTGTCCTTTAAGTAAGTTTGCATCTACTTTGTCCTCAAGCTTTTTGAGGTGTATGGAATAGAAACATGGATTTATGCATTGGTTCCCCTATGATGTTCACCTCCTAGGTCCCTAAGATATTCCACCACCATGTCTTTCTATTTGGGGGTAGCTTCTTCTCTTAACTCTTTCATGAGTGGTTGGTCTAGAAGCTCGCAAACAAGGATAAACCTGAGCATCAGGCGCTGGTCTCTGGTTTGATACAGACGTGCATGGTTCAAGGTAGACAATAGGAGGATCAGCTTCTAACTGAGCCTGGCACCCATGAACTAAACTCTTGGGTGGCTAGGAGCCTTTCTTTTTCCCTCAATAGGATTTATATATTCCATAAGCTTTTTGGGTAGCTAACGGGGGTTAATGGGTTCTTGGGCAATGGGCGGCGGCACGTAGCATATCTTCTTCTTCAGATGAAGAAGTCGAAGGATGAGTTGTTGTGCGAATCGCTTTTGATAATCATTTGGCTTTCTCCCTTCCCAACCTTGGTGGCTTTCTTTTGTGAGCGCTAAGTTACACGGTCTTGTTCAAGGGCTCTTGCTTGGTCCTAGTTCTGAGAGGTTAATGCCTCTACAACAACATATGTTGTGGCCCTTTGCCTATTCTGTAATCTGGTTACTGTGTTGAGGGGGACTGAATGAAACCATTTCTAACACTCAGTAGGTTAAGGCTAGTGCTAGGATTAGCTTCATGATCCTTTCTAGTTGTTCCTAGTCTTAGTCTTTATACATATGAGCAATACCACATCCAATGCACAGTGGAGTCATGGCGGGAGCACTTGTAGGGGCACTCACTGTTCTATTCCTGTTGGGACACTCAGCCACTCGGTGAGGTCCACCAAAGTCATAACACTGTATGGGCGGTCTTTTCATTGTTCGATTTATATTCCTGTTGGGACACTCAGCCACTCGGTGAGGTCCACCAAAGTCATAACACTGTATGGGCGGTCTTTTCATTGTTCGATTTATATCCCTAGCTTGCGATATCAGGGCTGCTAAGTACATAGGGTACATTTGATCACCTTCCATGACATAGTGACTATGAATTTGTGAGGGTGGACTCATGGGCTCTTGGGTTTCATAAGTGGGAGTCTCTAGGATTTTTCCCTCATTCCCATCCTCAAAAGAGTTCTATCAGGATTATCTGACGAACTAGTGCGACTCTAGGTAATGGGGGCTGCGGTGGAAAAACTCAGGGTGGTAAGGGCACTTCTGGTGCCCTAAGGATTCCTCTTTGGGCCACTTCTTGGCTAGGTTGAGGAGAGTTATGATGTGTAGGAGCTAGCAAAGACAGCGGTTGCTTGGGGTTAGTGGTGGGTAGTACCTGAGACATAGCTTGGGCTAAAGAACCCTTGTGATGGTAGTAGTTAGAGATCTCGTGGTTGCCCCACTTCACACAGTAGGCACAATAGAGACTTGGGTAGGGTCTCAAATGAGGACATTCGGTGCCAGTATGGTTTTCTCGACAGGTTAGGCACCATACGAGTTCCCTTCTAGCATAAAGATGTGGATGCACCTCTCAATCTCGGCCTTGGTTGATTCTCCATTGCTGGGTCATTTGTTGCATCAAGGCGATGCCCAGTTGCTCTACACTTTGTCTAGACGTAGGATCCTCCTTAGGTGTCCTGGCACTTCACTCAGGGACCACTTCGTCGGCCCTTGCCCACCATCATACTGGAAATGCACCATTTTTAAACCATACTCAGGCTGGTCAAGACCTGGGCTTTGCCGCATGAGCCATCCTTTGAACACTCCCCGCCATGTGTTGCAACCAAACTTCCCTTCTTAGAAAAACATATACCAAATGCTCCCTCCACCATTCTGGCGTAAGACAATCCTTTGCGAAAATAGGGTTTCTAAGCAAGTTTTTAGTTTGATTTTCTTTTGAATACAAGGAGTATTTCTTGAATCAGTATCTCCAAAACTTCTTGATCGAAATTCAGAATTTCATACTAGAATTCCTCGAATTCTATAACCTTGATCCACAGATCAATTCGAAGGGCCTCAAACTTAGTTTCAGATTTGGCGGGAGTTTTGAGTGTATTTTTCTAAATTGGTCACACTTTCGACGAAAGAGTTTGTTCTTGGTCATAGTCTGATTCAAGATTTGAGTCGGATAAGATTTTTCCTGAACTATCTTTCCCGAAAGGGTTTGATAATTCAGTTACTATTTTACTAAATTTCTTTCTTTGAATATTCACTTAATTGATTTCTAAATTAGTTACGAATTCCAATGAGGAATAAATTAATCATTTATTTGAATATTTTGATCTCGATAGATTTCTTGATTTTTTTTTACAATCCGTGTGAATATATATTAATGGAAATTTCTCTCTTAGAGTATTTAATTATTCATTTATCAAATACTCATAGAATTTAAACATAGAATTTAAGAGAATTCTAATTTTGATATAAAAAGTCTTTATACATCTATTTATACATAAAAATCAACTTCAATGGGAATAACACTTTTATATAAAAAAATCCTTTTATGCATCTATTTATGCATAAAATTAAATTTAATAAGAATAATATTTTTAAAATAAAAATAATTTCTTGATGCATCTTTCTATGCATAGAAATCAATTTTAATAAGAATAACATTTTTGTAATAAAAAAATTTCCTTTATGCATCTTTCTATGCATAGAAATCAATTTTAATAAGAATAACACTTTTATAATAAAAAATTTCCTTTATGCATCTTTCTATGCATAGAAATCAAATATAATAAGAATAACACTTTTATAAAAAAAAATTTTCATTATGCATCTTTTTATGCATAGAAATCAAATATAATAAGAATAACACTTTTATAATAAAAAATTTCCTTTATGCATCTTTCTATGCATAGAAACCAAATTTAATCAGAATAACACTTTTATAATAAAAAAATTTCTTTATGCATCTTTCTATGCATAGAAACCAAATTTAATAAGAATAACACTTTTATAATAAAAAAAATCCATTATGCATCTTTCTATGCATAGAAATCAATTTTAATAATTAATATCAGTGATACCCATGCATATTCATAGGTTGGAGTAATTAGAATATTTCTTTTAGATGCAAAAATGGTGGGAATTACTCTTTTGGAATAACATAAAAACAAACTTTCTTTTTCACAAAATTCTAGAAAATTTTATCATAACCTTCTTTGTATGGCTGACCATTTCTCATTTTTATCTTTCTTCACTTAACTTAATTAACCCAATTTAGAATTATAGAATTGTAATCTATACAATTTTCTAAGTTTAAGAGAGTAAACAATAAGAAGAGTTTAATTAATCACTTAGTTAATCTTTCTAAGATTAAGAGAGGTTGGAAGTAAAGAAGAGAAGGGGGTGGCCTTTTCATCAAAGGCATAGTATTTGAATTTAATTCAATCATTTGTAAAACATAAAAATCAAGAAAACCATAGATTTTTTATTAAAATTCGTAAACAAAGTAAGAAAATTAGCTTACATGAAGCTTGTAAGCTCTCCTTTGGCTTGAGGGATTGAGGGTTCTACTCTTTGTTTGAAGCAATAGTGGCCACCAATTGTTGGGCTAGAGTAAGCCTCTCGTATAACAACTATGACCTGATATAGTAAATGCTCGAATACAAAGGCTATAATGTCATCCTCTTGGGAAATCCAAGCTTCCCAAAAAGATATGATCGAACCATCTACCTACTAAAGGAGTGTTGAGAAATATGGTGCCACAAAGAGCATAAGGAAAATATGGAGTGAGTGTGAGAAGCCATATCACCAAGTGAGAATTATCCCACATGCAAGAGAAAGGCCAAGTTGTACTCTCCTCATAAGCACAATATCTCAAATCTTTTAATGAGTACAAGTTTCCATCTTGTAACCTAATTGAACTTGACTCTAAACTTAATTAGCACACACTCATCACAATGAGTCTCTTTCACTTTTATCCACCTTAGATTAGCAATATCATTAGAGTAGGTTAGTGTTGTGATTAGTGTAGGATTAGTTTATCGTTAGGTAGATGTTATGTCTTTAGGAGAGCTTGGTCCATAATTTCAACATGGTATTAGAGCCTAGGTTTAGGTCTCTAATAGCTTAGATCCTTTCTCTCTTAGCATTGATTTAGGTCTTCATTAACAAATGATTAAGATTTTTAAGTCTTAGGCTTTCTCCTCCTTAGCATCCACAATTAAGAGTCATGATTGAATAGTCAAGTAGTGCTTGACTATTCACAATTAAGAGTCATGATTGAATAGTCAAGTAGTGCTTGAATCCTTTTGCAACATAGGCATTTGCAAAGCAAACCATAGGCACTTGAAAAGACGACATTTGCAAAGCAAACCCTTAGTATATAATTACACAACTGAACCTGAGGTCGTTAGAGACGAGAGAAGGTTCAGCAGAACCGTGAGCATCAGTGTGAAACAGAAAGCGGCAGTCAGCAAAACAGGCAGCCGCCGTTAGTAAAGTGGAATCCCATATCAGTAGCACGCTAGCTCTAGGTAAAAGAAAGCTAAAGCGGTTGAGCAGCAGAATAGGTGCATGGTGTGCACTGTGCAGCACATACAATCCAGGCACTGAAGAGCATAGCGAAGTAGCAGAGAGCAACACAGCCGTGAAGTAGCCTTGAAGCAGGTCGACTTGCTGAGCGCGAGCTGAAGGAGGTGACAACAGTCAGCATCGCACCAGCCAACTCGTTGAGGAAGAACTGCAACAGCAGCGTGTCGGCACAAAACGCAGAGGGAGCAGCACCGGCTCCAGCGACGCGAAGGAGAGAAGGCTTTTTCAAAAAAATTAATTAATAAAAAAAGGGCTTAAAAACCCTAAGGTTGAAAACCATCTTCACACCTAGTCCCTGACAAGGCAGCATTCACATGCTCTACATGACATTTAGCTCTAGGGAAGAAAAGAGAATGATGCGTGCATTAGAGATGCATACAATCATGATTGCTAAATGTCATGTAGAGCATTCACATGCTCTACATGACATTTAGCTCTAGGGAAGAAAAGAGAATGATGCGTGCATTAGAGATGCATACAATCATGATTGTGAAGGCTAAAAGCCCATATAGCATTCATGCATCATCAAAAAGAGCTTTAATTGAAAATTTTCCCTAAAAGAAAAACCCTTTTTGTAGAAGAAGTCAAAGACCAAGAACAAGCATCAAAGGCCATCATCAACAAAGTCATCATCATCAACATGTTCTACATCAAACAACCTCGGCATCAACAAACTCTTAATAAAAATTATCGTGTTGTATGCGGCCAAATGAGCACACAATCAAAAATCATCTCACTATCCATTTCTTAAACATTTTTTTTTTGAAATCCTACCTCCTACAAAAGCTGCTTATATCTAGCCTCTGGGGCCGATGATATACCCAAGCTAGAAATTTATCTCTCACCTAAGAGCCAAAGTAGCATTAAGGGGGGGAAGTGCCAAAGTAGCACATGGGCCAAAGTTGCTCATAGCACATAGGGGAATGTAGAAAGGAAAAATTCAAACAACATTATGTAACCAATATCAACCACCTTGGTAGCCCAAAGATTTGGTACCAAGGGGGGGTGTTAAGAAATATGGTGCCAAAGAGCACAAGGCAAATATGGAGTGAGTGTGAGAAGCCACATCACCAAGTGAGAATTATCCCACATGCAAAAGAAAGGCCAAGTTGTACTCTCCTCATATAAAAGGAGGACATTTCAAGAATTGGAATACAAGCACAACATCTCAAGTCTTTTTATGAGTACAAGTTTCCATCTTGTAGCCTAACTGAACTTGAGTCTAAACTTAATTAGCACACACTTATCACAATGAGTCTCTTTCATTTTTATCCACCTTAGATTAGCAATATCATTAGAGTAGATTAGCATTGTGATTACTGTAATATTAGTTTATCCTTAGGTAGATGTTATGTCTTTAGGTAGATTAGCATTGTGATTACTGTAATATTAGTTTATCCTTAGGTAGATGTTATGTCTTTAGGAGAGCTTGATCCATAATTTTAACGAGGAGAAACTACAGTGAAGTCTAAAACCTAAGGGTAGAGCTAACTCACTTAGGACCTCCATACATCAATATCCTATCGCTCAAAAATCTAATAACTTTTCCAACATAACTGAATAGGCCTTACGATAGGAGGTCTAAAACCTAAAGGTCAGAGTGAACTCACTCGGGGCCTCCATACATCAATATCCTATCACTTAGTAATCCAATAACTTTCTTAACATAACCGGACTTGAATAGACCTTATGATAGGAATTGAGTATGATTCCTCCCAGTAAAATGTCCATTACATAATTCTCATGACTAAGAGGCATTGACAGCTCCCCTAGACTCAACACGACATCTTATTCCTTGATTATGAAGAGAACAACTCTACCTTAATTTTGCTTAAGATTCTATACTCTAAAGTTGATTCTCATATTTTCCCAAGGTTTCTAAGTTTATGATTAGGTTTGGTCTCTAGGTTTGGAAAGCACCCGCAATTTGGGTCCACTTGGCCAACCTCTTTCTACTGTTAATATCCTTTATCAAGTTTAGTATTTAGGTTTGGAAAGACCTACAATTTGGGTCCACCTAGCCACCCACTTTCTAGTGTTTAAATCCACCAAGTATGCACTTCTCATACCTGCTCTATGGGAGGCGGATTAAGGCCATTAAAGCTTTTCTTAACTTCCTTATTGTAGACTCATGCCCCTTATAAACAAAACCATGAGGATGATATTCATAAATTTTCTCATGCAAATCACCATTCAAGAATGCAATCTTGATATCCAACTGATGTACATTCCATCCATGATGCATTGCTAATGTAATAATACACCAAATTATAGTCATATGAGACGTGGGGCAAAAGGTCTCGTGATAATCTATGCCCTTCTCTTGAGCATAACCCTTTGCAACTTGTATAGCGGTTAATGCTTAAGCTTATAAACCCACTTTGTGCCAATTTTTCTTTTTACCATAAGGCAAATCTACCAAATACCAAGTAAAATTTTAAGGATTGAGTCTAGTATGGCATGCATACAATGTTCATTTTCCTATGTTTCCTCAAAGGAAACAAGTTCCTCTTCATTGCATATACTGCTAATGAGAGCATGATCCACCAAAGAATAAGATGTATGATGAGCATTGAGAACCAACACGTTTCCTACTAGGCAAAGGAGTACCTAATTCGCTCGTGTCCTCTTAAGTAAAGGAGTAGCTAGTTTGCTATCCCACAATGTCTACACCAGTCATTTTTGCATAGATGCTTGTATGTCTTTCCTTTCCTCATCCACTACATCATCTACAATTGCCTCATCAATAGGGTAATGTGTGGGCTAAAACTTGAGTTGATTTTTAGCTGGTATGGGGCTTGGGCTGATGTGCAACACCTTGTTGAGCAATAATTTGCTCCACGTTGGCATTGTACAAGGGTAGTATCCCTTAGTAAAGGAGCATTTTAGTGTGACAATGGAGTGTGGATGTGAGACAGATGAGCTAACATGCCCATGTCGGTTGCATTATGGCTCAAAGGCAAGACCCAATGACACATGATTTGGCAAGGCTATGGTAGGCACTCGACATCCTTGCCAAATCATGGTCAACAAAGATATCCTTATCAATATATAGTTATTTGAAAGGTTGACATATGCCATCTACCCTACGTGAGTTTTATTACATCAACAAGGGATAGTTATATGGAAAATTGGCATATGCCATCTAACCTACATGAGTTTGATTACACTGAGGGATAGTTATATGAAAGGTCGGTATATGTCATCTACCCTAGGTGAAACTAAACACATCACCTAGCTAGGATAATAATAGGCTAAATAAGAAACCTATGACCATTATGCTCATGGTGCATCTTCTAGACCCATTGGGGAGATCAGCTAGGTGCCCCTTTGGGCCCTATAAAATCTATGGACAGTAGTGTGCCAAGAAGGTCTCCCCCTAACTTTAGTGCAGTCTGATATGGTATATTAACTTACATGCAGCCTACAAAATCTATGGTGGGTAGTAGTGTGTTAAGAAGGTATCCCCCTACCTTTATATAACGTGATATGGTATATCAACGTGCACTTACATGATGTAGCCTATTTGGCATAAATTTAGCATGATGCCAGATCTACCTAAGCCACCCCTTAAATAGCATGTAGCCTATTTAGCATGAATTTGCGATGATGCTAGATTTGCCGAAGCCACCTCTTAAATAGCATGTAGCCTATTTGGCTTGGCAACACGATGCCAAATCCACCTAAGCCCCTTAAACATCATGCCACATATGGCCCCATATCCTAATACCCAAACTAGTCTACCTACTCATACATAAAGTAGCTTCTCCACATATGAGTAGCACTACCATGCTACTCACACATAAATCAGATTCTTCTCATAAATAGTAGGGACTTACAATGTAGAGCTAGCTAGGTTCCATACATTAACATGACAAGGGTGAAGCATTTATTTTCGACAACCCCCAATGTCCACCTCTATCGGTGGAACTACATCTTTGATCCACCAACACCAAGTTTAGGTAAAGACATCCACATGGTTGTTAGTTGTTATCTCCTTCCATGAGGATCTCATGCATAAAATGATACAAAGTCTCAATGTTCTTCTTACCCTCTCCTTCCATGAGGATCTCATGCATAAAGGGATACTAAATCTAATGTGCTTTGTACATGTATGAAACACAGGAGACTTTGCAATGACTTTCCAATGCCATGCAACTCTAGTTATTACACTTATCTCTACTCCTAGATTGACCCATATCTCCCAAAAATCCTCCTTAATAAGAATAATTCACATGGTATGCTATTTTGTACGCTTCCTCCATACACGAAAGAGAAAATTTAGGATACTTCTTGCAAACCCATGAGATACTCCAAAACAAAGAGAGAACTAGGAATATGAGATTAATTTCTTATAATCACAATCTCTTGTGCCATCTAAGACACAAAAGGTGTTACCCAAAGTGTAGATAATGGTGGCTAGTTGTATGTTACACAAACAGAGAAGACTCCCTACTATAAGACTCTTATATTGCATTTTTATATCCACTAATATCCTTCTATAGATAGCTTACATCCACCACCAATAGATTTATCTCCACCAACATTGTCTTCTATAGATAGTTTCACATCAACCTTCATCATCGGGTTAGTCCCACTAACTTACACTTAGCCATGCTAAATACTTCTAAAACCTCCCTAGCAGCCATCTCCTAAGAGATGGATCTTTCCAACTTTCATTCCCTAAAATAAAAATGCATAAGCCCAAGGTTTACCATTTTAAATTCTTAGCTTAATAAATCCTTTATTAATGAGATCTTATGTTCATGATTCCTTGTTAGGATGAGACCATCCACATACAAGATGATGATCATGTACCTACCTAAATTAGAGAAAACATTCAAGTTTACATTCTCATCAATCTACTTTAAGCATTGTGCTTCTCCCTCAACCCCTTGTCATCACCTCCTCAAGCTGCTCTTTTGATTATCTCAAATTAATATATCCTCTCACTTGGAGAAGGTATACCCCATGTGTGTTATTAACTACGTAAACTTATTTTGGGCCACTTTTGGCACCTTTTGAGGTCCGTTTGCATGTTGTAAGGTTTTTGGAGACATCTTAGGGGAGTGTCCATTTGAATTTTCTTTGTTCAATTTTTAGTTTTCTACAAAGCAATAATATATATTTGTTTCATCGTCATCCACATCGCATCTTCATCATCATCGTATCTTTGAGCTCCTCACATCAATAACATCATCATCTTTGTGAAAAGAGAATAGATGAGACCAACACAAACCCTAGTTACTCTCATTAATCCATCTCACATAATGGAGAGAAACTCCATGGCTAGCTTCATTATCCTTCACCAAAATAAGCATGTTCTACAAGTGATAAGTTTACACAACATAACTCAGTACTAATATCCACACACACTTGGCTAGTTGGGTATGCCCGTTTATTATCCATACATTGATAGATTACTATCCTCACATCTAGTGCTATCCACCGGCTATATTGTCAATACTTCTCTTTACCAAGTGACTTAGTAAAGATATCTACAACCTATTCTTCTATCTTCACATGTCAAGGCAACTTGTCCCATCCAATATCTTCTCCTTGATTGTTAACCACTTTGGTTAACATTACTTTTCAAGTGTGGCTACACTTGTTGTACTCATCTTTTGTAACCATGAAAAGAGCTTAATGTAAAAGAGACATGGGATGGCCGACGAGCTTACGGCTTGTGTAAAGCTAGTCATAAGGAATAGCTGTACATAGAGCTAGGAAGACTAGTTTTGGGCCCCCAATTATAAATGGGTGGCCAGCCATTGTAAACTATGAGCTCTTATATATAAGATATTTAATGAAATATGAAAAGGGACAATCCCATTAGTCTCATTGGAATCTTGCCTCTTTCTCTCTCTCTCTTGTGGTTGTATGATTGCTTGTTGTGCTTGCATGCTTGATTGTTGGTGTGTGCTTGATTGTTGGTGTGTGCTTGTAGAGGGATGGTGATGCTCTAGCTTTTCTCCTTCTCTCCCCACTCTTTGCTCTCTACCAAGTCCCTCTTTCATACATGTGGCATGAGGTGAAGGTTGAGATTTCCATAGCTCCCTCCTTCTTGCTCTCTACCTAGCCATTGAATCTCTACTTGGGTGACACAAGTAGAGGTAGAGTGAGCCCCTAGTGGCTTCACATCGAGGAGTTAACCAACTCTCCGGACTCGAACCTTACATGTTTCTCTTCTCTTCTCTCTCTCTCTCTCTCTCTCTCTCTCTCTCTCTCTCTCTCTCTCTCTCTCTCTCTCTCTTGTGTGTAAGGTAGTATGTTAGGTTTAACATATTTGGCGTCGGGGAATGCATTTAGCTTGGGGTCCTCCACTTTGTTCATTTTCTAGAGTCCTTATTTGGCCTAGTTGGAGTGCAAATCCACAGGTTGATTGCTTGATTTTGAGCTTGTTTTTGTTTGTTGATGGTGGTGATTCCATGGAGCAATGGAGGTTGATTGAGCATTGGAGCATTGAGATCTTCACCGAGTGTGGGAGAAGCAAGCAAGCCGTACCAAAAAAACTTTTTTTTCAAAAAAACATTTACCATGGCCGTTCCACATTTTCCACGGCCGTACCAACCTAAATCTACAAGCATACACTTGTAAGCATACGACCGTACAAAAAAAAAACTTCTTTTCAAAAAAAAAAAATTTTCATGACCGTTCCACATTTGTCACACGGTCGTACCAATCTAAAAAACCACAGGCCTATACTACCCAAAAAAAATCTTTTTTTTTGCCATAGTCGTTCCACATTTTCCACAACCATACCAATCTAAAGCCACAAGCATACGGCCGTACCCAAAAAAAGACTAAAAAAAAAACAAAATTGCCATGGTCATTTCACATTTGCCATGGCCATACCAACCTAAAACCATGGGCGTACGCTTGTAAGCCTATAGCTATACCAAATCCAAAAAAAAAACCACGGTCGTTCCACATTTGCCACGGCCATACCAACGTAAAGCCACAAGCGTACACTTGTAAATGTACGATCGTACCAAAAAAAACTTCTTTTTAATTATTTTTTTTCAAATTTTCAAATCTTTAGAGGTGCTTTTGGTCTACCTCTCTGACTCACTAGGGTCATTTTTTCACACATAAAACACCTCAAAAGACCATTTTAACCCTTAAGGCTACGTTCACACGTAAGGCAAAAGTGAGCTAAAACTCCTATTTTGATCTCAAGCCCATGCCCAGACTGTTGAAGCTTTTCTAAGCTTTCTTACACACCATGGACACCTTTTGGTCATGGTTGTATGCCTCCAATAATGTCCCCATTCTATTCAGTGGCACCCTATGCACTATTGCACATTCCCATGTGGTCCCCATGCCAAACATGTTTGGACGTGAAGGGAAATTTTTTTTTGAAGTGCCCTCATCTAGTGGTGCACCTCCCTACATGCACCCCGACGTGGATAGACACCCTGAGCACACTCATGTACCTTCTTCTCTATTCACCACGGATCTATTCCCACCCCCACCCTTGCACCACCTCCCCTTGAGCCACAACTTGACATTTCGAGCTTAGCACAAGCTCTAGGAAGGGGAGCGTCACCAAGCATATGGATTGGAATCCCGACTGCAAATGGTCTACAATGCTAGTAAGCCTACATATATCCTATGGTGGTCCACACTAATCTCATATTCTTGGATTCGTGGAAAGCTCTTGGAAAACCCACATTAGTAAAAGAAGACACTTACATTCAAATATCACACAAAATGCGTTTAATGAGTGTTGGGACTTTCATTCCTAAAATTTATATTGGAAATAACCAGTTGGAGTGCATATTTCATGTTATTGATGCAGGAGCACTCCAAGGCCGGATTATCATTGGAAAAGAGTGGATTTGCCACTCACTGCCAAATCAATTGGAAAAGAGTGGATTTGCCACTCACTGCCAAATCAATTGGAAAAGAGTGGATTGATGCCACTCACTGCCAAATCAATTGGCATAAAAAGATGGCCAACCATGGCAATCAATGGCCAAAAAGCCACAAGCCTCTTATGTTCCCAAGAGGAAATCATACACACACCCTCGCCCATGATTACCCTTACTCATCCCGCCCCATCCTCATCACCGGCAGTCTCCCCTGTTCCCACACCCCATGACTCACCAAAGTCAACACCATCCACCAAGGATCAAGCCATGTCACTCATCGACATTGTCTCTCAACTCTACAACCTTGACCACCCACATTACAAGCACCCCAACCTCATATCTTTATCATGACAATCAATGTTTGGGTGCCCAATAATCTTCTTGCCGCTCAGGAATTCTACGATGGCTACATAGAACTATGGATCCCCAAACAGCCATCTCTAAAACCCAAGTGCAAAAGGCCAACTAAGCCAACAAAACCAACCCCAAGTCACTTACTCCTGGGAAGCCTAATGGGAAAAGACTTGGAACTATAAAAGTCAATTTCTCTTGTTTATAACTCATTCTCCCATTTGACTAATGGACACTCACGTGTCATAACATCCAGCCCAAACAAAATCACAAAAATCATGTAGCTAAATATCTCCCCCCTTAGCATAGAAGAGCCCAAGGGACTAAGTACACAGAATACTCACTTGTTAACCTACTAGTGTTTACTTCCAAGACTATGCATAAGCCTGCTCAATTCGGAGGATAAGCCTCGTATTACATAGATAGATAAGACACCCAACATCATGCTGAGATAAAGTGATGCATCAAATGTTCCACCTACATCTTGGAGATTGAGCCTAGCACATATCTCTATTAGTGTAGCACAACATGCTTACAATCTTTAAGATGAAACCGTATAAGAAATCTTTGTATGTACTTTGAATACAATATCACAATACCATCATCATGGTACATAAACTATATGTCTGAATAATAATGCAACAGGCCTAAAAATGTCATCTCAAATTACACATATAGATCATCCTTGAAGGTTGAAATCTTCTATTAGGGCTTGTGAGTTGCATGTCATCAACATATAAAATGATGACCAAAAAATAATTCTAGGGCTTGTGAGTTGCATGTCATCAACATATAAAATGATGACCAAAAAATAATTCTTACTCCTCTTTACATATAAAGGGTACTCCCACTTGGAATGCATTTGAACCAAGTATGAATTTATCATCTCATACCATTCTTACATAAAGTGTGCCTCAGTTGTTGGGGCCCATTTGTAACCAAGCATGCATTTATCTTCTTATACGATGCTTTGGGAGCCTACTTAACATGCATACTTAGACTCTTGTCCTTTTTGAACAAAACCACAAGGCTGAGATACATAACCTCCTCACACAAATCACCATTCAAGATGGGAGTCTTGATATCCAACTCCCATACATTCTATCCATGATGTGTTACCCAATGCAATAACTCACGGGGTTGTAGTCCTACAAGACATCGGGGCAAAGTCTCATCATAATCTATGCCCTTCTCGTGAGCATAACCTTTTGTAATAAGCCTTGCCTTATAGCGGTCACCATTACCATTAGCTTTATGTTTAAACTTATAAAACCACTTCATACCAATGGCCTTTTTATACCATAAGCTAAATATGCCAAACACCAAGTGTCATTTTTTAGGGTTGAGTCATACTCATCCTACATGGCTTGCATCAATGATCATTTTCCTCAAAGGAATTAGGTTCCTCTTCATTGCATATACTGGCAACAATGAGAGCATGATCCACAAAAGAATAAGATACATGATGAAAACCTGCATGTGTCTTGCTAGGTAAAGGAGTAACTAATTTGCTATCCCACAATGCATGAGCCATATTTCGGTATACTCTTAGATGCCTATATGTCTTTCGTTTCTTCATTCATTACATCATTATCAACAATTGCCTCATCAATAGGTTTATCTGTTGTCTAAAATTTGAGCTAATTTTCTGCGTATCGTTGAGCATTCATTTGCTCCACATATGGCTATCTAACATTGTACAAAGATAGGAATGTATCAAAGATGTTTGGTGAGCATACATTTTGAAATTTTTGTATAAAAGCATGGGATGAATTGAGTTTGCAACAAAGACAACATGTCTACTCACCAAAATCTGCCTTGTGGTTTGCTGGATGGTAGAGTTTATAGTTTTTGCTTTTTGAGCTATATCCCACACAAAAATGCATTTTATTGTGTTATCATCTATCTTATTATGTTTTCTCTCAGGATTTCATGAGAGCAGGCGCTACACTGCAGTATGACACTCCACAAGTTGACCATATTTTTGATGACCATGAAGAAATTGAATGGATACGAGACAACAATGGGAAGCCATGGAGAGGTAAGAGAAATTTCTAAAATGGACCCCATTCATGAGTCCCAAAGTACATATGTTTGAAGTATTTTCTTAATTGTTTATATGTGTAAGAGGCTTGCAACACACTTGACAGACATGGGAACACATATTGGATTCTATGACAAGACTAGGGGATGTTTTCCTTGACTAGTTTATTTGGCTAGGGTATGTAGACATGTTGGGAGAAATATTGTTTGTGTTGAGCCCGATGTTAAAGTGGCCGCACATGCCTTGTTGCCACTTGCTCATTCTCATGGAGAAACACAACACTTTTGTGAACTATTTTATAGTTAAATGAGTGCATGTGAGAGAGTAGAGAGAATGAGACATCCAATTGTATATATTTTCAGCACAATGTAAGTTTGTGAAAGGTTGTGATGCAAGGAACAAGAATGTAATATCTGTGTAAGAAGAGATATAGAGATAGATGAAGTACAGAGGGGTAGGAAAAAATGTTGAGTAGAGAGAGAGAGAGAGAGAGAGAGAGAGAGAGAGAGAGAGAGAGAGAGAGAGAGAGAGAGAGCTTGAGAGAGAGGGACATAGAATGATAGAGAGAGATATATATATAGAGATAGACCAAGGATGTACGGTGGCAAGGGGAGAGAAAGGGACAAGGAAATATAGAGGGGGAGAGAGCATGAGTAGAGAGAGAGAGAGAGAGAGAGAGAGAGAGAGAGAGAGAGAGAGAGAGAGAGAGAGAGAGAGAGAGAGAGAGAGAGAGAGAGAGAGAGGGGGGGGGAATAATGGAGGTGTGGAAAAAAATGCTGTGTGGTGAGTGCAAATGTGTGTGAGAGAGAGGGGGAGGGAGAGGGAGAGGGGGAGGGAGAGAGAAGGAGACATTGAGAAAATGTGTGTGAGAGAGAGAGAGGGGGAGGGAGAGGGAGAGGGGGAGGGAGAGAGAAGGAGACATTGAGAAAGAGGGATAGAGTATGATAGAGAGGGAGAGGGAGATAGACCGAGGATGAACAGTGTGGCAAGGATAGAGAAAGGGGTATAGGCAAGTGGAGAGAGAGGGATAGAGTATGATAGAGAGGGAGAGGGAGATAGACCGAGGATGAACAGTGTGGCAAGGATAGAGAAAGGGGTATAGGCAAGTGGAGAGAGAGAGAGAGAGAGAGAGAGAGAGAGAGAGAGAGAGAGAGAGAGAGAGAGAGGATGGACAGTGGTAGGGAGGAAGAGATTGAGAGGGAGAGAGGGTGTGAGTTGTGTGTTGGAGGGGAGAGAGAGAGAGAGAGAGGCTGGGTGAGATTGGGCTTGGGCTTGGGCTTGGGCTAGGCTAGGTGGATGGTTGGGGAGGAGAGGTTGAGGGAGCTAAAATTGTAGAGAGAGAACAAGAAGGGAAATTTTGAGGAAAGAAGCCCGCTCCATGCCCACATCCCATTCCAAGCTTCATAAGGGGTTAGTTTCTACAAGGCCTTGGTGGGGTATTTGTTTAGCACATAGGTGGCACACATAACTACCTGCAACCAAAAAATATGAGGTAAGTCCTGGCCTTTAACCATGCCAGGTGACATCTCCATAAGAGATCTATTCTTCCTCTCAATCACACCATTTTCCTAAGGTGCGCAAGGCATCATGCAATGATGTTTTATGCCTCTTTGAACCATATATGCATGAAACTCTAACATATAGGAACCATTGAAAAGGCCCCTGAGTGGACAGGTGGTGAGCGTTCTGGTTACCAATGATGCCATAGGTACACCGATGAAGGAATGATTGGAAATAAGGATTCAACCAGAGATTTTGAGTATTATGATCAGTGACATCATGATTTCATAAAATGATTGTTTTAAAGATAGCTGAATCTGTGAAAAAGGCAATTTCATATTGTGTGTAAGTGGTGTGACTAGTTTTAAGTTTGCATGAATATCTGGCTAGGGACCTGGGAACTCTTTTCCCTAGTACCTGGGACAAAACCTAACCAAATTCCTAATTGGATCCCATCACTAGAGTGGTTGGGCGGTTGGCTAACCCACGGGACTAGGCTGGATTGATGGATCCCTAAAATGAGACTCAATTTTGTTATGGTATGATAGATGAAGTAAATCCCGGATAAAAATTGTTCTATGGAAAAGAATCAACGGCTATGCCTCTCAATGAGGAAAAAAGCGTTGGTCTCTATGATCCAAGTGCAATCTTTTCCTTGATCTGACTATGGGACTTAGGGGTTCGCTCAAATTAGTTTTTTTTCGGGCTCGATTTTGGAAGAACCAAGGGATTAGTCTCTTGTCCGAATATCCATAGGTGAGGCCCCGAGTGAGGGACCCTGCCCCGCGCAAGAAGTGCTACTTCCGCTGCTAGTACCCTTGAATTCATTACGCAGAGGGGACAGGGATCTTGAGCCACACCCATCACGTGTTGACTCAACTCCCAACAATGAGGCAAATGCAAAGATAGGGGAGAATGAAGTACTCTCAAGAGGATCCTAGGAAATTGGAGCTTCAAGTGGATTCCTAGAATTCACTTTCCATAGCACCCATTATCAAAGAATCCTACCCAATACTCCCCTCAATCACCCTATGACTTTGTAGTTCCTGATTCTTTAGAACCTATAGGCCCTATGCCTTATGACTATATCAATAATGTGGTTCCACCTATTTCTTTGGGTGAACACTAGTTTTCTCATTCATTAGCAAGAGGTATGCTTATACTTACAACTATGGCTATTACCTTAATCGGACGACCAATAAATGCAACAGTAGGTCTAGATCCAAATGCAAGATTACGTCATCTTGTTCCCACCTACACTCACCTAAGCGTGCACATAGTGCCAGCTGGGAGAGGTGTAGTAGCGAGGACTCATGTTCCTCCACCACTACATAGACCAGTTCCAGTAGAACCTCCAGTTAATCCTACCAAGAATAGTATTGGGCTAAGGATGGCAGAGGCTATTGCAAGATAAGTTGCACCCACATAATCTCCAACTCCTATGGCAACTTTGCCACATGGACCTCGAGAAAGGAAATGTGATAGACAATACTCTAGAGTCTGGAGTGTATCCAAGGCTATGCACAAATTCAATGGGACTAGAGATGGCCAAGGCCATTCAAAAACCTTTGAGCAAGTAAGTGAAGCTCTAGATATCAATGACAATCCCATAAGGATTGGAGCATTTAGATTCACCCTAGCATGAACCTGCTAAATGGTTTAGAACTTTAGAACCAGAGGAAAAAGCAACTTATGAAGATTTGAAGCAATCCTTTTTTATTGCTTATACTAAGAAAAGAGTAACTCATATTCACCAAGTGGGAGTAGAAGTTGAAGTAACCACTGAGATTTTAGCACGTGAAATTGCTTTACGAATTACTTGGGAAAAATGTTAATACTCTTGATTGTTTTGTAACCCCCTAGGCTTCACTATGGTAGCATCTGATGAATATACATCTTTGATGAATATAGCAACATCAACACAAGAAAGAGACATAAATACTATGTGACTAGACGAGCCCCACTCTCTTGTTTTGCATGTGGTGGTCCTCACATAAAAGCTGAGTGTCTCAATAAAGTCTACACGTATAACCCTAGATCTGCAACAAATCTTGTTCCCTTGGATAGATTGTACAATGGTGTTAACCCATTTCTAGGGTTAACAAGAGCTACTACCATTATCTTACATCAAGGATTCAAGGTAGATACACCGAAAGGTCATACATTCAAGATATGAAGTAATGGTGTCCAAATCTACAATTTGTATGGGCGCTTGTAATGGTTTGATGGAATATTTATGGTGCTTGTAATGGTTTGATGGAATATTTATGGTGCTTTCCACTTCAAGAGCATGTGGTAGTAAGTTAGGACAACATCCTAATAAGTGATGTACTTAATGGATATATTATGAGAGTAGTTATTGTAATAGAATTAGGCCTCTTATGAGCCTAAACTGTCCGGCTAGCCACAGTTTAAGTGAGTGTGAATACTTATAGCCACAGTTTGAGTGTGAATACTTATAGCCACAGTTTAAGTGAGTGTGAATACTTATAGGCATATATATAAGTGAATTTCTCTCATAATAATACAAGGGACTCTCCCATTGTGCAATAGAGTCTTGCACTTGCTAATCCTCTTGTTAATTTCTCTCCCTAATGCATGTTAGTGAGTGTGTGTGAGTGAAGTGAGGTGAGAGGAGGGACGAGTACCCGTAGTGCAATGGGGCGGTGTGTCAACGCTCACAAGAGGCACGGTGGAATAACTTCTCAAGGAGTTGTAGAGCTTGGAGACCTCAAGGGTTATGAGCTTGGCCATTGGAAAGATCCTCAACGATAGTTACGGTTCACCAGGTAATCTCTTGATAGATGTGTTTCAAGGGGGGTTAGGGTGAGCTATAACATTTTTGGCACCGTTGCGAGGGAGCCATCCCTTAGCTTTTTCCAAAGTTTTTCTCTAATCTACGCATTACTCATTACCCATTATCTTGATTAATGGTTTCCCATGAAAAAGATGTGGATTTGATGGAGATTTGTGTGTGATTTTATGAGAAATAGCTCTCTTTTTTGTTTTGTAAAGAATGCTTTTTTACTTAATTTTTAGCTTAATTTGTTGTTTTTGTTGTTGTTAATGTGGTTTTTAATGTTCTTAGGGTTGCACACAGAGTGTATTAGGCTTAGTTTGCTTCCATTGCATCAAAAAATGCAATAGAATGCAATTTTTAGTGAATGTTAGCTCTCTTTAGAGTAAACATAGAACTAGAATCATTAATTTTAGCTTAAATTGTGTGTTTTTTGTTGGAATTGTATGCATTAGAGTATTAGCAAAGCATTAGAAATAGCTTAATCATTGAAAAAAATTCTCAAAAATATTAAAAACTCTTGAAAATAACGAGAGTATCTAGATACATGAAAACACCCAAATTACATCAATTGGAGGAATTTGACTCTCTTTTGCTTAATTTTGCCTTAAAAGAAGAGACCCAAATTAAGAGTCTGATTAGTCTCTAATTATATATTAATTTACACATTAGTTGATGCACATAGCTTAGCAATGCCTTGCTCTATCTAATGATGTGCTCAATTGTGTGAATTAATTAGTGATTAGGGGTTAATTAGAGTCCTTGATTAGTCTAAAAGAGGGAAAGATTAATGAAAGGATTAATCTTGATTAATTTCTAATCACTTTTTTACTTACATAACTCATTAAGGCTTATGACCATTAAATGAGTAGATGCTCATGAGTTGTCAAATTGTCCATTTTGGGGGTCATTTATGAGGGGTGTAAGGGGGTGTCATAAAAAGGTTGAATTTTTTAATTCTCACTTGTCTTTTTGGGAAGATGCCAATATCTCCCTAATTTAAAATTTAAAAAATATCCCCCCAAATAAGGAAATTCGAATTTCCCACTAGACTCTATTTTCTTTTAAAATCCTACGTGAGCCACGTGGCTCACGCCGTGAACCGTTTCTGCATTCTCACACCTTAAGGGTTCACGTCCCAATATGTATGTATGTATGTATGTATATATATATATATATATATATATTTCACGTGAGCCACATGGCTCATGCTGTGAACCGTTTCTGCACTCTCATACCTTAAGGGTTTATGTTTAAAAAGAAATCCACGTGACTCACACCGTGAACTGTTTCTGCACTCTCATGTCTTAAGTGTTCATGTCCTTAAAAAAAAAAATCCACATGAGCCATGTGGCTCACGCTGTGAACCATTTCTGCACTCTCACGCCTTAAGGGTTCATGTTAAAAAAACCACGTGAGCCACGTGGCTCACACCGTGAACCATTTCTACACTCACGTCTTAAGGATTCATATCCTAGGGGTCCGCACCCAAAAAAAGCAAAAATCGGTTCACATCCTAAGCATTTCACGGTGTGAACCCTTAAGTGTTTCACGTCGTGAAACACTCCCGGCACATTAATAAAAAAAAATTGAATATCGGTTCACGTCCTAAGCGTTTTATGTCGTGAAATAGTCTCGGCGCAAAAAAAACAAAAATCAAATTTGATAAAATCCATGAAGTCCGTTTCATGTCATTAACTGCACCCTGCTAGTTCACATCATGAAAGGGGTCTGTCGGCCCAAAAAAATAGCCCTTTTGGAGGCTCATATCTCCTAGACTGTAAGTCTGATGAACATGCTCTAGTGCTCATCGGAAAGCCGGCATCGAGCTCTTCAAATTTGGTCTGACTGTCCGAAGGAAAAATTAATCATTTTGGCCTCCGACCAACTACCTCATAATTCAACCCGGAAATCAAGGCAAAAAAGAGTCCGAAAAACACTAAAAATCATAAAAAATAGCGCGAAAATGACTGCAAACTGTATTCAAGCTACTATTTGAGGGTCTAAATGACAAAATCATGAAAGACTCAGAGAGATAAAGTTGTAGTACTCCAAAAATACAACTCTCTCATACAGAGGTTTTTCCAATTCCTTTTGGAATACCTTCAAAACAGGGCTACAAAATAAGAAAAAAATTCTCAGAAAAAAATTTCATCTTCAAACAATGATGGAAAATAGGTATTGGGACCTCCTCTTCCATCTGGGAAGCTACTAGCATGCACCTTTTTCAGAAAAATATCTATAAGAGGTCATTCACGTGTGTGTAGCACCTTCGTTTGACCAACGAAGAGTACGCTAGACCTCCTGAGGCTGTAAACAGATTGTCATAAATCTATAAGAGGTCATTCACGTGTGTAGCACCTAAGCTAATTAGGGTAAATGGACACTTGTTTGACCAACGAAGAGTACGCTAGACCTCCTGAGGCTAACAGATTATCATAAATCAAAAAAAACTTGTGTACTTGCTCATTAAGGAGAAATTGACAGCGTAAGACATGGCAATGATGATAGAGGGATTACATGGGCCGACACCCTCACTAAACCCAATTGGCTGACATCTTTGAGGAGAAATTGACAGCGTAAGACATGGCAATGATGATAGAGGGATTACATGGGCCGACACCCTCACTAAACCCAATTGGCTGACATCTTTGAGCCATTGAGATCCATGCCACAAATGTACCTCCCAATACCATTCAACATGCCAACAACAAAAGTGTCATCGGTTTTTGCACCCCCTGTCACTTGAATCCCATCGGACTTTGGTCCTTTACCTAACATTTTCACAAACCCTATAGGTGCCAACCCTTTCCAACCCATGGATGCCCACACCTTGGACATATTGACTAGTCTAGGAAGGGGGGTTGCCCAAGGACTAAGTGAGACCCTACCCACAAGAGCACTCACATACGGCCTAAGTGACTCATACAAAAATACAGCCATACAGATCTCTAAAATTATGGACAAATACGATAGAATAACTGATCATATTCAATTCATTCAAATGTTTAAACAGAGATGTGAAGCCTTTGGAAATCCAAACTGCCCCACAAATGTACATGTGTTGAACCTATGCTTAGTGGGAAAGGCTAGTCTCGATGGTTCATCACATTGATGTCAGCGGGCGATCAAGACAAACTTCAAAACCTTAGTCATTCTTTATCCATGGCTTTTCAAAACAAGGTGATCGGTGAAGTGCACCAAGTGAATTGTATTCAATTGAGCGTAAACCAAACGAAACCATGACAACATGATGGAAGATGATCATGATACTAGATGTTCCTCATCTAATCCAAGTGAAGCAATGGCAAAAGAAAGATTGATCTTGGAATTGTCATTCCTTGAATTCTATGGAGCTTTACTTAAAAGCTTTCAACCAACATCTCTAAGAGAGAATGAGATCCTTCAAAACCAAACATCCTTAATGCCTCTCCAAGTGATGAGCAAAATGCCTTGTGTTAAGTGCAATCACTACGACCATCCCAATCTCCATTGTGTGTACAAGACACCTATTTTTTTGTACTACATATATTGCAAAACCTTTGTTCATGATACTACCCAGTGTCTCAATTCATCAACAATTGACTTAAAATCTCCATCTCCCGTGCACCAAGTAGAAACAGTCCAAAGGGTAGAAACTGCTCAAGAAGAAGATAAGCAAACACTTCAGTGTTTCTATTATTGTGGACCATACAAAGTGGCAGACTGCACAGTTTGGAATACTTCCATGTCCACAATCACTAACACTTTGAAACCCTTGTATGAATGTTGTGGCATCGACCACATGTTCCAAGATTGCCCAAGGCGAGTTTCTTCACTGTAACTTGTCTCACAGAATACAACTCTAAACATCTTAAATGTACAAAACGGGCAATTGTCCATGGTACCGTTGAATGTGCTTATGCAATTGCAAGCCAAGGCACGAGAAACGATAAAAAAAACACAAAATATAACACTTTGAAATGGGTAGAAGAACATGCCTTAAAGAAGAAACCAAAGAGAAAGCAAAACCTCCTAAACCCAAGAAAAACAAGAGACAACAAACTATCAAAATCAAAGCTGAAATAAAGGACAAGGAAAAGGAACCTGTGGAAAACATAAACCCAAAGCTACACATGATGCAAAAGCATCCATCTCTCAAAGGCCACCACTCAAACCACAACACCCACATGTGCAACACAGGATACAAAAACGCGAATTTAATCTCGTCACATGGACAAACATAATGAAAACCTAACGATCCAAAGAAAGTTAGAAGATGAAACAAGTTCTAGTACATCACTTAGTGAGGATGAAACAAGTTCTGATTCATCACTTATTAGTGCACTTAATAGACCAATCCAGAAACTAGAACCCACCCAACCACCCTAAATTGAAAATCATGATCACATGACATATGCGGAATGCAAAAAGCAAGCTTAGGAGAGAATGCTTACCATTGTTGAGTGTCATACAAGATCACTGGTTGTGATTGAACCTCATAATGCGAATATGAAACCGAAACGGGATCTGAAACTAAAACGTCCATGGTTCCTCTTAAAGATTCTATCATGATATGGTTGGATTTCCCTACTATAGATAATGATGTTAAGCACAAACGTGCATTGATTAGATCTCGAGCATAACATCTTGACAATAGACACTTGGGTGTCATTGAGACAACCTAAACTCATACCTACAGGCAATGGTCTTGCAAGAGGAGACAATGGACAAAACATTGAAGTTCCGGGTTACTGTAGCTATGCGACTCAAATAATTAGTGAAAATGTGGAATTTAGATTCCATATTACCCCAGAACCCCTTGGGTATGATGTCATCCTTGGTGGAACTTGGATACGTAAACTCGTTGTATTCACTTCATGAATCCAGAGGTAAACAATCAACTTGAACACTCTTGCACGCATTGTGCAATTGCTCTGACGAGAGGACAAGACCTTGGAAGAGTTGGAATTTCCAACATATCTTACTAAGAATATCCCAAGAATAATGGTTGGATTAAAACTTTCCAATAAAATCACCACAATTCACGCACAGCTTTATCCAACATGAGAGAAGAATCTCACGACCCTCGAGTTATGGGATTTGTTAGGTCAACAAACATCCACAGCTCATCCTGAAAGAATTCCATTTACACAAGACTTGGGCTTGCGGTGCCATTGGACACCCATGTGTATGTCGTGGAAGATTGTATGATGGACAAATGATTATTGTAATCTGTTACTAGATCTCATTGCTTGTCTCAATGGAGAGTCCAGAGTGATACTGTTTTTTTTATAGAAACAAGGGACTAGATGGAAATTTTGAGTTATGACATCTGTATTCAATAACTATTTGTCAATGGATTGTTTTATAAGTTAAATTTTTAAAGAGGGGTGTGTGCGTATCTGTATTCGAAAGCAAAAGTTAAGAAAGGCATTCAATTATGGGTGGGTGAGTAATTGTTTGGTTCTATCGATTCCAGTGGTTGGGTGGTGGCTAACCCATGGACTGGATGGGGTTAGGTTAGAATCAATGGAGTTTTAATAATGAAATTAAATAATAGAAATACGCTTAAAATTTGAGTAGTTAAATAAAAACCTGAAAACTTCTCAAATGATTAGATCAACGACTGTGCCTGATTCGGTTAGGAAAAAAGCGTTGATTTCTTCAAGGTTAAGTCTGTAATAGTTTTCCTTCTATCTAGTTCAATCAGGTGAAGGATAGTTTAGTTCTCTTGACCCGTTAGAAAATTCATTAAGAAAATACAAAAGGTGGAATCGTCCCTGTTTTTCCGGGCAAGGAAAATTTTCTCGATTTCGGTTTCGGAATGACCACCAGATTAGTCTCATGTCCAGACATTCATGGGCGAGGCCTCGAGTGGGAAACCCTGCCCCCTCGGGCAAGAGGAAGCTACTTTCGCTGTCTGCTAACAACCGAGAATCCGGTGCATGGAGGGGGTAGTGGGGTCTCACAAGATCAAATCTTCTTTCAACATATACTCAAACACAAAAACCTTGCAAGAAGTAAGGGGGTTAGTTTCAATATACATTGTATGTCCAAAGTACCCCAGACATGGCATGTTCACTTGGTTAAAACCCTCCAAGATCCTCCTTAGGTGTCGTGGCACTTCACTCAGGGACCGCTTCGTCGGTCCTTGTCCATCGTACTGGAAGTGAACCACTTTAACCGTACCGAGGCTGGTCAAGTCTAAGTAGGCTTTGCCACGTGAACTGTCCTTTGAACACTCCCCGCCATCTGTTGCAACTGAACTTCCCTTAGAAAAACACATACCAAATGCTCCCTCCACCAGCATTTTGGCGTAAGACAGTCCTTTAAGAAAACAAGGTTTCTATGTAAGTTTTCAATTTGATTTTCTTTTGAATACAATGAGTATATCTTAAATCAGTATCCCAAAAACTTCATGATTGTAATATTGAATTTCAAAACAGAATTCCTCGAATTCTGTAACCTTGATCCACAGATCACTTCGAAGGGTCTCAAATTTAGTTTCAGATTTGGCGGGAGATTTGAGAGTATTTTCCTAAACTAGTCACATCTTCTTTCCTCGAAACTGATGAAAGAGTTTGGTCTTGGTCATAGTCTGACTCAAGGTGGTTCAAGTTTGATAAGGTTTTTCGTAAACTATCTTTCTCAAAAAAGATTGATAATTCAATTACTAATTTACTGAATTTCATTCATTGAATATTCACTTAACTGATTTCTAAATTAATTACGAACTCCGATGATGATGAATAAGTTAATTATTTATCTAAATATTTCAATCTCGATAGATTTCTTGAATTTTTTCTTTACAATCCGTGTGAATATAAAACGATAGAAAATTTTCTCTTAGAGTATTTACTTATTCATTTATCAAATACTCATAGAAATTAAACATAGAATTAAAGGGAATTCTAATTTTGATATAAAAATTCTTTATGCATCTATTTATGCATAAAAATCAACTTCAATGGGAATAACACTTTTATATAAAAGAAAATCCTTTTATGCATAAAATCAAATTTTAATGAAAATAACACTTTTATAATAAAAATTTTTTATTATGCATTTTTCTATGCATAGAAATTAAATTCAACGAGAATGACACTTTTATAATAAAAAAATTTCATTATGCATCTTTCTATGCATAGAAATTAAATTCAATGAAAAAAATACTTTTATAATAAAAAAATTTCCATTATGCATCTTTCTCTTATGCATAGAAATTAAATTCAATGAAAATAACACTTTTATAATTAAAAAAATTCCATTATGCATCTTTCTATGCATAGAATTTAAATTAAATGAAAACAACACTTTTATAATAAAAAAATTTTCATTATGCATCTTTCTATTGATAGAAATTAAATTCAATAAAAATAACACTTTTATAATTAAAAAAAGTTCCATTATGCATCTTTCTATGCATAGAAATTAAATTCAATGAAAATAACACTTTTATAAAAAAAATTTCATTATGCATCTTTCTATGCATAGAAATTAAATTCAATGAAAATAACACTTATTAAGAAAAATTCCATTATGCATCTTTCTATACATAGAAATTAAATTCAATAAATGGATATCACTGATATCCATGCATATTCATAGGTGAATATGTACATGGAGTAAATTAGAATATTTCTTTTAGAATGCACAAACGGTGGGAATTACTCTTTCGGAATAACATAAAAACAAACTTTCTTTTCCATAAAATTCTAGAAAATTTTACCATAACCTCCTTTGTATGGCTGACCATTTCTCATTTTTATCATTCTAATTTCAACTTAAATTAACCCAATCTAGATGTATAAGACTCTAATCTACTCAATTTTTAGAAATCAAGAGAGTAAACAATAAAAAAAGTTTAATTAATCATTTACCTAACCTTTCTAAGATTAAGAAATGCTAAATTAAAGAAGAGAAGGGTGTGGCCTTTTCATCAAGACATAGCATTAGAATTCACATTAATCAACTATAAAACAAGAATATCAAGAAAACCATAGATTTAAAATTAAAAAGTAAGAAAAATTCAACTTACATGGAGTTGTAATCTTTCCTTTGGCTTGAGGGATTGAGGGTTCTACTCTTGTTTGAAGCAAGAGTGGCCACCAATTACTTTGGAGAGGATTAAGCTAAAAATAATTAAATTATCAAGAAAATTCAATGTAAATGGCTCTGGGTAGGAGTAGAGTAACAGTGCATAAACACCATTAAGATTTTACAAAGGAGTGAGGCTTCTATCTATAGGAAAAAGTGAGCCTCAAACCAAGCAAACTAATTCTAGAATTTTCTAGATCAGTTTGGTCAATTTTTGACCATTTTTGGGTCAGTTCAGCTTACTTTTTGGAACTAGACTTGAAATAGGAGAGAGGAGAGATGAAATATCTCATTTAATTGATTTGAAATTGGGGATAATGATGAGAAAAAAGGTGCCTCCTTCATGAGGGGGAATCCCCACTCTGAGGTGTCAAAATTTAGTTTTTTAAATGTTTTCTTTGGTCCTTAGTCCACTCTTCATCTTATGTGAGTATTTACTCATTTTTTTTTGGGAGGGAGGTTCTTTTATTCTTCAATTTATCTTCTCCCTACATTTGGATTAATCTTATTGGTCCATTAAAACCTTAATCCAAAATGTTTTAAAAATCTGGACCCTTAGGCGGCTAAGGTCTTTTGAGCAAATTATAATTTATTTCTAATGCACCTTAGGAATTTCTTTTTAAAATTCTATTTTGGGAAAATTTATTTTAATAAGAAAGGATATTTTTCCATCTAAAGATATCTAAAAACTGAATTATCTCTCTTGAGAATATTTTCTCTCTCTCTCTCTCTCTCTCTCTCTCTCTCTCTCTCTCTCTCTCTCTCTCTAGGCCAAAATAGGTAGAAACAAGATCTTTTATTATTCTGAAAAGGGGATTGATTACAGGGGAAGAAACTGGTCATCTTGAGGGGCTGGGGAGGAATCTTACATCCTCTCCCACTTGAAAAACGCGAGATGTCCTCATCTCGCAAACTAGGGGTAATCTCGCAATAGTTCGGCTTCTTTCGTCTTCAAATGGATAGAGCTTCCATTTGACTAATAATTCTCTTAGAATTTTATTCCTGAGAACCTTCTCTCGAACATCAAGGATTTCTTCAGGTTGGAGTTCCATCTGCCCTTGGTTTGAAGAAGTTAAGAGTTCATCATTAAGCACATGATTCGGGCTTGGTACATACTTCTTAAGTAGGCTGACATGAATTACATTATGTACTTTGAGATGAGAAGGTAGAAGAAGTTCATAGACTAAGTCACCTACTTTCTTTGTAATCAGATATGGTCCACAGTATCTGGGGGATAACTTCTTGTACCCAAGAGATAGAGAACTTCTTTTGGAGCGTACTCAAATGAAGACCATATCTGTTTCTTTGAATTTTCTATCTGACCTCTTCTTATCTGCATACTGCTTCTATCTATCCTAGGCAGCTTTTATATCTTTGCGGATTGACTTCATCTATTGCTCCATGTCGTCAAGCATCTGTCTGGACATCTCAACCCTAATAAATGGGTCGGACCAAGTTAATGGTGTTAGGCGGTCTTGTCCATATAGAGCTTTGAAAGGGCTCATCCCGATACTTTGGTGATAAGAGGCATTGTAGGCAAACTCGACTAGGTGTAGATAGCTTAGCCACTTCTTGGGTTTCGTGCCACAACATGACCGAAGTATACCTTCGATTACTTGGTTCACCCTTTCTATTGTTTGACCATCGGTCTCGGGGTGGTAAGCTATGCTGAGATCCAAGAAAGTTCCTACTGCTTCGAAAAATGCAGTCCAAAATCTTAACGTGAACTTGGGATCTCGATCACTTACTATTCTCCTAGGTAGGCCATGAAATCTGAAGATTTCCTTGAGGAACACTCTGGCCACATCCACTGCAGTGTAGGTTTCTTTTACTGGAATTAAATGGGCAACTTTGATTAGTCTGTCAACTACCACGAAGATGGAGTTGTAACCTGATTGCACTAAAGGTAATAATGTAAGATTTCTCCCTCCAGCTTTTGAGGTGTGCAGGTGTAAGAACCTCCCCTTTTGATCTTATAATTATTCCCCTTTCTGAAAAAAAAGAAAGATCCTGTTTTACCATGTTTTGGGTCTAGAGAGAGAAAATATCTAGAGAGAGATAATTCAAAATTGAGATATTTTTGGATATAAAAATCCTCCTAGTGTCTAAAATGGTTTCCCCTAAAATAGAAATTCAAAAAGAACTTTCCAATGTGCAATTGGAATTAATTAAAAATAGGTATAAAGGACCTTAGCCTAAGGATCCAGATTTTTTTAAAAATTTTAAATTATGCTCCAATTAAGGTTCCTATGAACCAATAAGATTAATCCAAATTTAGGGAGGAGATAAATTGAAGAATAAAAGAAAATTTCCCAAAAATGAGTAAATGCTCACATAAGATGAAGAGTTGACTAAGGACAAGGTTTATTAGTTAAAAAAGAAGAGATATTTAGAGAAAATGATGCATTTTTGACACCTTAGTGTGGGGATCTCCCCTCATGAAGGAGGTGCCTATTTCACATGTGTGGAGGAGTTTTAAACTCATAAATAATGAGATATTTTCATCTCTCCTCTCTTCTGTTTCAACTAGATCCAAAAAGTAAACTAAACTGACGCAAAAATGGTCCAAAATTGACCAAACTGATTTGGAAAATTCTAGAATCAGTTTGCTTGGTTAGAGGCTCATTTTTTCAAATAAATAGAAGCCTCCCCCTTTGTAAAAGGTTAATAGTGTTTATGCAATATTACTCTACTCCTATACCCAGAGTCAATTACATTGAATTCACTTGGATAATTCAAATGTTTTTGACTAAATCCTCTCCAAAGAAATTGGTGGCCACTCTTTATCCAAACAAGAGTAGAACCCTCAATCCCTCAAGCTAAAGGAAAGCTTACAAAACTCTATGTAAGCTAAAATTTTTACTTTTTAATTTCAAATCTATGGTTTTTTTATTTTCTTGTTTTTTTAATGAATCCTAATGTTATGCCTTGATGAAAAGGCTACCCCCTTCTCTTCCTTAAGAATTCACCCTTTCTTTATCCTAAAATGAGTAACAAATAAATTGATTAAACTTTTCTTATTGTTTACTCACTAGAAAGTGAAAATTGAGTAGATTAGAGTACTTTACTTCAAATTGGGGTTAATTTTAAATTGAAAATAGAATGTTAAAAATTGACAAATGGTCAGCCATACAAAGGAGGTTATGGCAAAATTTTCTTAAATTTTATGAAAAATAAACTTTATTTTTATGTTATTCTAAAAGAGTAATTCCCACCATTTGTGCATTCTAAAAGAAATATTTTTATTTATTCCATGTACATATTCACCTATGAATATGCATGGATATCATTGATACTAATTATTGAAATTAATTTCTATGCATATAAAGATGCATATTGGAAATCTTTTTATTATAAAAGTGTTGTTTTCATTGATTTTAAATTCTATGCATAGAAAGATGCATATTGGAATTTTTTTTAATTATAAAAGTGTTATTTTTATTGAATTTAATTTCTATGCATAGAAACATGCATAGTGAAAGTTTTTAGTATAAAAGTGTTATTTTCATTGAATTTAATTTCTATGCATAGAAAGATGCATAATGAAAATTTTTATTATAAAAGTGTTGTTTTCATTGAATTAAATTTCTATGCATAGAAAGATGCATGATGGAAATTTTTATTATAAAAATGTTGTTTTCATTGAATTTAATTTCTATGCATAGAAAGATGCATAATGAAAATTTTTATTATAAAAGTATTGTTTTCATTAAAATTTATTTTATGCATAGAAAGATGCATAAAAGATTTATTTTTATTTCAAAAGTGTTATTTTCATTAAAATTGATTTTATGCATAGAAAGATGCATAAAGGATTTATTTTTCTTTCAAAAGTGTTATTCGCATTAAAATTGATTTTATGCATAGAAAGATGCATAAAAGATTTTATTTTATTTCAAAAGTGTTATTCTCATTAAAAATGATTTTATGCATAGAAAGATGCATAAAAGATTTATTTTTCTTTCAAAAGTGTTATTCTCATTAAAAGAAGGACACTTGGGCAAGATTCTGCAGAATTGTCAAAACCCTAATTCAGTCAAAATCCTTTAGGATTTAATTAAAGGTGATTACACAAGCCCTTAGTACTTCCTTAGATCTACCTAACAAGCCCTTAGTACTTCCTTAGATCTACCCAACAAGCCCTTAACCTTCGAAATCCAATATTCCTTAATTAGGGTTTTACCAGAATTGATAAACCCTAATTCAATCACACAGAGTTTATGGTCTCGTAGATGTAATCAAACAAGCTTGTAGAACTCATCAGGGGCTTTGACTTGAGCAAGAAATTTTTGAATTCTGATATTTCTAGCTCAAGATATAGCCAAAATACTATTTCAGTCTATATCCCTAAGAACCCGAAAACAGAGAGTAATAGCACACTTCAATTATTTTGGGTATTTGCATAGGGGTTTAGAGTATCTAATTATCTCTCTACCAAGCTATAGATCTCTTTAATCGGACAGCCCTACCCTAATCTATCACCATTTTTCCAAAAACAGGGATTTTATGGCACCGAAACCCAAGGGACGACCATGGCGCAATGCATTGGCCTCCGAGGAAGTAGAAGGAAAAGAAGCAATGGAACATGGCATTTTGGATGTGCTGGGAGGAAACTTTTGGGCAAGCTTCAAGAGAAGTGGAGGAAGAAATGAATGTTAAGAGTCTCCCCAAGTATACCCTGCAATCCTCACATTCCGTCTCTCCAACCAATGACACCCTCCTACAAATGCTAATGGAAATCAATGCAAAGATGGATTCTATGGCTAAAAAGGTGGAGGTCAATTATAAACTTGACACTATGGCTACAAGGATGGAAGATTTGGAAGAGAAGGTCATTCAACCAATGAGTCAACATCCATATGATAGTGGTCATGGTGGTCATGGTGGTCAACATGAAGACAAGCAACATTTTGATAGTGGTCATGGTGGTCAACATGAAGACAAGCAACATTTTGAGACAGCTTTTGAAGGCCGAAGGGAAGGCAAACAACCAATGATGCAAGAGCCTTCTCCTAAGTTGACACATGAGCATTCAACCAACAATGTTTCTTTTGGCTTCATGGCGGATTCTTGAACAGGGAGACAAAGCCTACTTCATTTCAAGCGGGTTCTTCTCAAATGAATGAAAGGCAACACGCACCTACATTCAAACATGATGTGGAGTCCAATGTTGGGGATCCTAGAAGAGTACCTTCGCATCCCAAATTGAAGAAGAGGTGTATGATGTGGATGATGTGGATGTACATGATTAGGAACATATGTCATTCATCTCGAGAAGCAAAGAGATGATAGGTGGATGGAAATGCCACACTTTCTCAAGAGGGAGTACAAGGATTTTGCACAATTCTTTGGGTCATATGTGCAAATGCAAAAGTACAAGCCTTCACACCATCATGAGAATGCATCATCTACCGCATCTAAGGATGTGAAAGACAAGATCTCTCTCTCCAAGTTCAAGGGTGATGGATCAGCCCCAAATGAGTTGGAGGAGTGGATGAACAAGTTGGATACATACTTTCAGCTCTACCTAAAGAGTGAAAGGGATAAAGTGCAATTTGCATCCTTACATTTGGAAGATTATGCACATCAATGGTGGAGACATATGATTAAGAAAGGTACTATGCCACACACTTGGGAGAATTGAAGCGGGAAATGAATATGTCATTTGTTTCGCCTTTGGTTCTTAATCGATACCATGAGCAATGGTATGAACTCACACAAAAGGGTATACCGGTTAGAGAGTACATCAAGAAGTTTATGAATCTCTCTATGTTCATGGTGGATGGGCTTAATGAAGGCATGAGATTGAAGAAGTTTGTACATGGTCTAGATTCATACATCAAGGCGGATGTTTCGACATAAAGACCTACCACTATCATGGAGGCTATGAGGTTGGCGGAGCTATATGAGCTGAAGTATAGGAGATTTCAGCCCAATGCAACCACTCATAAGCCATTCAATGCTTCTTCTAATGTTGGGAAGAGTATGTCTTCTACCACATCCACTTACACTCACAAACTTCCATCATCTTTTGGAAGTGGGCATACCATGAATGAAGTTCATAATGATACTAAGAAGAGCAGTGGGTTCATCAAGAAGTCTCCTCAACCCTTCAAGAAGACTCAAAGGATGGATGATCCTAAGATTGAGTTGAGGAGCAAAGGCCTTTGTTTCAAATGCAAAGAGAAGTAGTCACCCGAGCATATTTGCAAGGA
Source organism: Cibotium barometz (assembly GCF_041138505.1). Classification (NCBI taxonomy): domain Eukaryota; kingdom Viridiplantae; phylum Streptophyta; class Polypodiopsida; order Cyatheales; family Cibotiaceae; genus Cibotium; species Cibotium barometz. The sequence goes on along the minus strand of NC_141061.1, from coordinate 41,837,246 downwards.
AAGTGGTCACCCGGGCATATTTGCAAGGAAAGTGGTGGCTACTATGATTATTATGGATGAGGATGATGACTCCAAACCATCTCATGACATGGAAGAGTTTCAAGATTGCAACAAATGAAGAGACACATGGGGAGGATTTGGAGGATCATTCTTTTGTTAAAGAAGAGGATGAGTTTCCTTTTGACCCCGGTGGAAGGAATCATGCATGCATTGTGGGTGATGATATGCCCAAAAGTGCAAACTATGCAGAAAATGAAGCTCATGTATGTTCAATTTCACAAGAGCTTTTGACGGGTTGCAAGAGCCCAAATACTTTGAGATTGATGGGTACCATTAATGGGAGAGTTGCACACATTTTGGTGGATTTTGGGAGTACTCATAGCTTCATCAACTCTAAATCCATCAACTCTCTCAAACTATCTCCAAAGGAGCTACCCATTGTAAGATTCCTCCCTCCACAGCTTTTGAGGTGTGCAGGTATAAGAACCTCCCTTTCTGATCTTATAATTATTCCCCTTTCTGAAATAAAAGAAAGATCCTGTTTTACTCTATTTTGGCCTGGAGAGAGAAAATGTCTAGAGGGAGGTAATTCAAAATTGAGATATTTTTGGATATAAAAATCCTCCTAGTGTCTAAAATGGGTTCCATTGAAACATAAATTCAAAAAGGACTTTCCAATGTACAATTGGAATTAATTAAAAATAGGTATAAAGGACCTTAGCCTAAGGGTCCAGATTTTGAAAATTTTTTGGATTATGGTCCATCTAAGGTTCCTATGGACCAATAAGATTAATCCAAATGTAGGGAGGAGATAAATTGAAGAATAAAAGAACCCCCCCCCCAAAATGAGTAAATGCTCACATAAGATGAAGAGTGGACTAAGGACCAAAGAAAATAATTAAAAATTTGAATTTTGACACCTCAGTGTGGGGATCTCCCCTCATGAAGCAGGCACCTTTTTCTCATCATTACCCCCAATTTTTAATCAATAAAATGAGATATTTTTATCTCTCCTCTCTCCTATTTCAAAACTAGATCAAAAAAATTGACCAAACTGATCTCGAAAATTCTAGAATCAGTTTGCTTGGTTAGAGGCTCACTTTTTCCTATAAATAGAAGCCTCCCCCTTTGTAAAGGCTTAATGGTGTTTATGCACTGTTACTCTACTCTTGCCTAGAGTCATCTACATTGAATTTTTTAATAATTCAATTATTTTTGGCCTAATCCTCTCCAAACTGAATTGGTGGCCACTCTTGCTTCAAACAAGAGTAGAATCCTCAATCCCTCAAGCCAAAGGAGAGCTTACAAGCTCTATGTAAGTTAATTTTCTTACTTTGTTTAATGAAAAATCTATGGTTTTCTAGATTTTCATAAAAATCTATGGTTTTCTGGATTTTTATGCTTGAATTCAAATGCTATGCCTTTGATAAAAAGGCCACCCCCTTCTCTTCTTTACATTCCAATCCTTCTTAATCCTAGAAAGATTAACTAAAGGATTAATTAAACTCTTCTTATTGTTTACTCTCTTGAATTTAGAAAACTGTGTAGATTAGAGTTCTATAAATCTAATTTGGGTTAATTTAAGTTAAACAAAGAATGATAAAAATGAGAAATGGTCAGCCATACAAAGGAGGTTACGGTAAAATTTTCTAGAATTTTGTGGAAAAGAAAGTTTATTTTTATGTTATTCCAAAAGAGTAATTCCCACCATTTTTTTATCTAAAAGAAATATTCTAATTACTCCATGTACATATTCACCTATGAATATGCATGGATGTCATTGATATTAATTATTAAAATTGATTTCTATGCATAGAAGGATGCATAAAGGAAATTTTTTAATTACAAAAGTGTTATTCTCATTAAGTTTGATTTTTATGCATAGAAAGATGCATAAAGGATTTTTTTATTACAAAAGTATTATTCTCATTAAAATTTATTTCAATGCATAGAAAGATGCATAAAGGAATTTTTTTAATTACAAAAGTATTATTCTCATTAAATTTGATTTTTATACATAGAAAGATGCATAAAGAAAATTTTTTTATTACAAAAGTGTTATTCTCATTAAATTTGATTTTTATGCATAGAAAGATGCATAAAGGAATTTTTTTTAATTACAAAAGTGTTATTCTCATTAAAATTGATTTGTATATATAGAAAGATGGATAAAGGAATTTTTTTATTACAAAAGCGTTATTCTTATTAAATTTGATTTTTATGCATAGAAAGATGTATAAAGAAAATTTTTTCATTACAAAAGTGTTATCCTCATTTAAATTGATTTCTATGCATAGAAATATGCATAAAGGACTTTTTTATTATTACAAAAGTGTTATTCTCATTAAAATTGATTTCTATGCATAGAAAGATGCATAAAGGCCTTTTTTTAATTACAAAAGTGTTATTCTCATTAAATTTGATTTCTATGCATAAAAAGGTGCATTAAGAAATTTTTTAAATTACAAAAGTGTTATTCTCATTAAATTTGATTTTTATGCATAGAAAGATGTATAAAGGATTTTTTTAATTTACAAAAGTGTTATTCTCATTAAATTTGATTTTTATGCATAGAAAGATGCATAAAGGAATTTTTTTTATTACAAAAGTGTTATTCTCATTAAATTTGATTTTGCATAGAAATATGCATAAAGGAATTTTTTATTACAAAAGTGTTATTCTCATTAAAATTAATTTCTATGCATAGAAAGATGCATAAAGGAATTTTTTGATTACAAAAGTGTTATTCTCATTAAATTTGTTTTTTATGCATAGAAAGATGCATAAAGGAATTTTTTTATTACAAAAGTGTTATTCTTATTAAATTTGATTTTTATGCATAGAAAGATGCATAAAGAATTTTTTTAATTATAAAAGCGTTATTCTTATAAAAATTGATTTTTATGCATAAATAGATGCATAAAGAAATTCTTTTTATTTTAAAAGTGTTATTTCTATTAAATTTGATTTTATGCATACACCAGGGAGATCGAGTAGTCGAATATCTCAAAGATCTGGGGGATGACCACCTTAAGAGAACATATATCCCTATCCATATCCCATACACACATAAAAGCTTAAGATTAAGCCAAAGCAACCTTCCTCACAGAACAACGTTTGCCCCCTAGAGACATTGCTGGTCTCTTCCTTTCCTCTCAGATCTATATCCCTATCGGCACCTTGCTTAAAGATAGCCTAAGCTTATGGAAATATCTAAAGGGCTAGATGGAGGGACGTCTAGGGGCATGCATGCAAGAATCCATGGAGCTAGATAGCTCTAATGAGTCTGACAAACTTGTTATACCTCACGAAATCACTGGCACCCCCACTGTTCGAGTAAATAATCTTGGACAATACTTTGAAGGCGATGAACTGAATGCAGCTTTTGTGAGATCCCTGCCCCCTCTGCACATCGAACTCTGGGGTGCTAGCAGCGAAAGTAGCAACCTCTGCACATCGAACTTTGGGGTGCTAGCAGCAAAAGTAGCAACCTCTTGCGCAGGGCAGAGCTTCCCACTCGTCGGGGCATCGCCCACCACGAATGTCCAAACAAGAGACTAATCCCTCGGTTCTTCCAAAACCGAACCCGGAAAAAAACTTTCCTCGCCCAGAAAGCATAGGCGCTTCCTCCAGGAAAAATCTTCTAACGTAGTCAAGGGCCTTAACTGACCTTTGTATTCCGACCGAACCCAAGGGTCACATGGCCGAATCAAAGAAGGAACTTGCACTTGGTTCATAGAGACCAACGCATTTTTCGCCATCAAAGAGGCACATAAGTTGATTCTTTTTTCATAGAACAAGGATTATCCTGTGACTTACTTCAACTATCATAACTTGAATATAATTGAATTTTAATTATAGGGATTCATCAGTCCAGCCTACAATCCCATGGGTTAGCCAACCACCCAACCACTATATTGATAGGATCCATTGAAAAAATTTGGTTATGTTTTGTCCCCGGGTACCAGGGAAAAGAGGTTCCAAGTCCCCTAGCCGGCTCTCATGTAAAACTTAATTAGACACACCACTTATGCACCCAATATGAAATTGCCTTTTTCTTAGGGTCAACTATTTCCAAAACAACATTGCAATAAAGCCACAGTGTTCCCATCATAATCCTCAGTATTCTAGTTCCAAGTCCAATTTCCAATCATTCCTTCCTCGACGTACGTATGGCATCATTGGCAACCAGAATGCTCACCACCTGCTCTCACTCTCAGGGGCCTTTTCAATAGTTCCGAGCTCATAGTACCCATGATATAATCAAGTATTTCATTCCTTCCTTCCTCAGCGTACCTATGGCATCATTGGCAACCAGAACGCTCACCACCTCCTCACACAGGGGCCTTTTCAATAGTTCCTAGTCCATAGTACCTAGGAATATAATCACATAAAATCCTTATGGACTCTCTGTTTTGAAGATCAACTAGATCGACCAACAAGATCCATGTAAAAGAGCCATGAACTCATCTGTTGAAGACTAGCAAGGCCAATCAACCACATCCATGCCCGTGTTCAGAAAACAAACTCCAACTCATTTTTCTTCCTCGACGCACGCGCCGCCGAGCACCGTATGGTTAGCACCCTCTAGGTTCCTTCGTAGGTGACCTAGCGCTTCACTCATAGGCTGCTTCCTTGGTCCCTCATCCACTGCATCGGAAGCTCACCATTTTAACCGAACCGAGGCTGGTCATCAAGATCTCGGCCAATCTTGCCACGTGAGACGTCCTTCATTGACTCTCGGTCAGCTGTTGCAACATTTCCACTTAGGTCCCACGACCTCATTTCACAAGATAGCCAAAATGCTTCCCCCAGCATACTTGACGTAAAACAATCTTTAAAAAATAGGTCTCATATACAAAATACAGTTCCAAACATAATTCCCATCTTTCCTCATCATTACACATCCTTTCACACCATTCCACTTCATTTTTCATCATTCCATATCATTTCTCATTATCCCACATTTTTTTACATCAATTCACATCCACTCTCATCATCTCACAGTAATTCACATCCATTCACATCATCCCACATCATTCCCACATTCATTCACATCATCTCACATCAATTCACATCCATTCACATCATCCCACATTATTCCCACATTTATTCACATCATCTCACATCATTTCACATCCATTCACATCCATTCACATCCACTCATATCATCTCACATCAATTCACATCCACTCACATCATTCCCACATTCATTCACATCATCTCACATCCATTCACATCATCTCACATCAATTCACATCCATCTCACATCAACTCACATCATCTCACATCCATTCACATCATCCTACATCATTCCCACATTTATTCACATCATCTCACATCATTCCCACATTCATTCACATCATCCCACATTATTTTCACATTCATCCACATTATCCCACATCATTTTCACATCCATTCACATAATCTCGTAACATTCCCACATTCATTCACATCATCTCACATCATTTCCACAGGCACTCACATCATCCCACATCAACTCACATCCATTCACATCATCCCACATCATTCCCACATTCATTCACATCATCCCACATCATTTCCACATTCATCCACATTATCCCACATCATTCCCACATTCATTCACATCATCTCACATCATTCCCACATTCATTCACATCATCTCACATTGGACCTTAATCAAAAATTTGTGAAATTATATACCCCTAGGCCAAGATGTCCAATACAAATATTCAATTAATTTCTAATGCACATTGGAAAACTCTTTTTAAGATTCTGTTTCAGGGGATCTCTTCCTATTGAGATTGGGATAAATTACTTATCCAAAAATATTTCAAAACTATATTATCTCTCTCTAGAATATTTTCTCTCTCTAGACCAAAATAGGGTATAAAACAATATTTTCTTGCATTCTGAATTAGGGGACGATTACAGAGACTAAAGGGGAGGTTCTTACACCTTTACATCTCAAAAGCTGGAGGGAGGAATCTTACAGCTTTGCTGATAACCTTTGATGGCCTCTAGGTCACATCGATCCTGGATGGGGGAGCAGGAGTAAGCATTGTCACAAAACAACGCTAGGAAAAATGGGGCGCGCCAGCCATGGATGACACCACATTGCTAGTCAAACTCACTAACGGAGCCACAAATAGACCCATCGGTCTATTGAAGGATTTGAAAATAAAGATCCTTGGAACCACTTACCGCCACACCTTTATGGTGATGAACTTTGGAGATCACCCTATTTCTTATGACTGTATCCTTGGTAGACCATTCATGAGAGGATAAAAAATGATTCACAAACAACTAGAATACTGACCACATTTACATTCGAAGAAAGGATCAAATTGTAAAGATCAACCTACGCAGTGGTAGAACCTTCACAAAGGACTTAGTAACAACAACTAGATCTACTGCAATCCATCTATGTTAAGCATGCCACAAGACACTTGATGATGAAAAGGATAGTGAGGAATGTACACCTCTTTCGGAGCAGCTGGAAGACTATGAGAATTGGATGCATATCCTTGCCACCCTCGACATTATACCTACATGCACTAACACGAGGTTTGCTATGGCAGATGGGCAGGAGATCACATCTCTATACTTTTAGCTTAGCTTACTTGCCTAGTGTTGACACCCAAGAACTTGAACAGGCCATTAGAGTAGAACCATCCAAAGACACATTCTCCCATAGGACTCACAAGCCCAACGGATTCCTTGGGCCAGAATGATATGTCTTCCTAGACGATTCAGACACCCACTCGCTAAAGTATGTTGGGGCTATTGAGGCGCGTGACCACTTTAGCAAAATATGGCAAAAGGAGTGTGCCAATAGCTCCCTTCTGGTCCACATGACCACCCCAAAGCCAATGGAACATGTTGATCCCAAACCAAAACTAAAAAAGCTTTGCCGCTCTATGTGGAGAGCACACAATAAAAAGTTAGCACTCGCAAAAAAAGAAGCCAAAAGGCTAGTGGAAGAAGAAAGCGCTAGGGTAGAAGAAACTAAACAGGTGCCCAAACATTTCAAGACCTTTTAGATGGCATAGATTTGTCCAATATGACTCGGCCCAAAGGTCTCACAATGGACAACTAGCAATCTCATATGATGGTCCAGCCAAGGTCAAAGAAATAAACATGACAGGCTTGGGCAAAGACTCGAGGCCATTATACATTGGAGAAGACCTCTCTATAGAAGAAGAGACCGAGCTCATCGCTTTGCTTACAGAATTCCAAGATTACTTTGCTTGGAAGTACACAGACATGAAAGGTGTACCTCTTGAAGTAGTCAAGCACACCATCTCAATGGTTGATGGAGCAAGACCGATCAAAACAAAGGGCATATCCTATGAACCCAAATTATTCCAAGATGGTCTGCGAAGAGATTGACAGACTCATTAATGCCAGATTCATCTATGAAATAGAACATATGGAATGGGTATCACCCATTGTGATAGTGCCCAAGAGGAACGGGAAGGTAATAGTGTGCATAGAACTCAAAAAGGTCGATGCCACCACCATAAGGGATCATTACCCCTTACCCTTCACTCATCATGTGCTAGAACAAGTAGCAGGAAAGGAGGCCTACAGCTTCCTTGATGGGTTTTCAGGTTACAACCAAGTGTTGATCGACCCCAAGGATCATCACAAAATAGCCTTCGCCACCAAATGGGGCACATATGCATATTATGTCATGCCCTTCGGGGATGACCAATGTCCCTAGCACCTTCCAACGTTTAATATGCACTACCTACAAGGAATATCTTTGGAAATTCCTTGAGGTCCTTATGGATGACCTTTTTGTCAACTATTCCTGGAAGGCACTCCTTGACTATTTGTGTAAGGTGCTAGAAAGATGCAGGATGTATCGCATCTCATTGAACCCACTCAAATGTCAATTTTGGGTTAGACATGGAGTGATCCTGGGACACATTGTCTCTAGGCAGGGAATCTCTAGAGATGATAGCAAAGTGCGGCTCATCCTTGAGATGCCCCCACCCACTAACTTTAAGGGAGTCCAATGCTTCATGGGACACACCGGCTACTATTGGTGATTCATCTATATGTATGCTAATATAGCTAGACCTATTTATAAACTCTTGATTATTTTTGAGTGGACAGAGGAATACCAACAAGCCTATATGACCCTCAAGAAAGCCTTGGCAGACCCAATTACCAATTTATGAATTTCAGTTTGAATATCAATTTGTATGAATTTTATCACATAATTATAACCTTTTACTGCTTCTTGATAAATTTTTGACATATTTGGCTTCTTAATTGATCCTCATTACCCAAATAGCTCTGATACCAGCTGTAAGATCCCTGACCCCACTGCACAACGAATTCTAGGATGCTAGCAGCAGAAGTAGCACTTCTTGCGCGGGGTAGGGTCCCACACTCGGAGCCTCGCCCACCACACGGATATCCAGACAAGAGACTAAACCATCGGTTTTTCCAAAACCGAACTTGGAAAAACTCCCTTGCCCGAAAAGCACGGGCGATTCCACCAGGATAAATTTTCTTTAACGTAGTCAAAAGCCTTAACTAACTGAACTCTCACCAAACTCGTAAGTTCCATAGTTAGATCAAGAGACAGATTGCACTTGGATCATAGAGACCAACACTTTTTTCCTCATCGAGAGACACACAGCCATTGATTCTTTTCCATAGAACAATTTTTGTCTGGGATTTACTTTATCTATCGTTTTATACAAAAATTGAGTCTCGATTTAGGGATCCATCAGTCCAGCCTCTAACCCCATCCAATCCCATGGGTTAGCCAACCACCAAACCACTGTAGTGATGGGATCCAATTAAGAGTTTGGTTAGGTTTTGTCCCGGGTACCAGGGAAAAGAGTTCCTAGGCCCCCTAGCCGGATATTCATGCAAATTTAACATCGGTCATGCCACTTACACACCCAATATGAAATTGCCTTTTTTACAGATTCAGCCATCTTTAAAACAATCATTTAATGAAACCATAGTATCACTGAGCACAATCCTCCAAATATCCGGTTATCCGGTTGAATCTTAATTTCCAATCATTCCTTCATCAGAGTATCTATGGCATCATTGGCAACTAGAACGCTCACCACCTGTCCACTTAGGAGCCTTTTCAATAGTTCCTAGCTCATAGTACCCGGCAATATATTCACTTATAAAAATTAAGATGGAATCTCCATTGAAGATCAGCAAGATCAACCAACAGATCCATATAAAAGAGCCATGGACTCATCCGTTGAGGACCAGTAAAATCAACCAGATCCATACCCAAATTCAAAAAACAACTCTTACTTCTTGTTCCAATATCTTCCACGACGCATGTGTGGGTATCTTCGACGACCCAAAACCCGAGCACTGTATGGTCAGCACCCTCTAGGATCCTTCGCAGGTCACCTAGCGCTTCACTCATAGGCCGCTTCCTTGGTCCCTCATCCACCGTGCCGAGGCTCACCATTTTAATCGACCAAGGCTCGTCAAGACCTCGGCTGACCTTGCTACATGAGACGTCCTCCGTCAGCTGTTGCAACTTTATCAGTTAGGTCTCCACGACCTTATTCACAAGACGGTCAAAATGCTTCCCCAGCATTCTTGACATAAAACAATCATTTACAAACAGGTCACAAATATAGTTTCTATAATGAACTCTCATCTTTCACATTATCCCTCATCAATTCACATTACTTATTCCACATTCAATTCATAAATGTATCCATTCTCATCCAATCACATCAATTTCCATCTCATCACATCAAATTCATTCATATCATCGTCACATCATTTCACATACACATTCGCATTCATTATTCCACATACACATCCACATTCGTACATCCACATCCATACATCCACATCCATATCCGCATTCATACATACACATCCACATTCCATATCTACATCCATACATCTACATCCACATTCATACATCCACATTCATACATCCACATCCACATCCATATCCACATCCATACATCCAATTCCACATCCACATTCATACTTCCACATCCACATTCCACATTCATATATCCACATCCACATCCACATCCACATTCATATATCCACATCCACATCCACATCCACATCCATACATCCAATTCCACATCCACATTCATACTTTCACATCCACATTCCACATTCATACATCCACATCCACATCCACATTCATACATCTGCATCCACATCCATACATCCACATTCACATCCACATCCATATATTCACATCCACATCTACATTCATACATCCACATCCACATTCCATATCTAGATCCATACCCACATTCCATATCTACATCCATACATCCACATCCACATCCACATCTACATCCATACATCCACATTCACATCCATACATCCACATTCACATCCACATCCATATCTACATTCATATATCCACATCCATATTCCATATCTACATCCATACCCACATTCCATATCTACATCCATATATCCACATCCACATCCACATCCACATCCACATCCATATATCCACATCCACATCTACATTCATACATCCACATCCATATCCATACATGTCCACATTTACATCCACATTCATATATCCACATCCACATCTACATTCATACATCCACATCTACATTCCATATCTACATCCATACCCACATTCCATGTCTACATCCATACATCCACATCCACATCCACATCCACATCCATATATCCACATCCATATATCCACATCTACATCCATATATCCACATCCACATCCACATCCACATCCATATATCCACATCCATATCTACATTCATACATCCACATCCACATCTATATCCACATTCATACATACACATCCACATCCATATCCATATCCACATTCATACATACACACGAAATAAATTAAATTTCTTTATGCATAAAATCAAATTTGATGAGGATAACTCTTTTGAAATAAAATAATTTTCTTTATGCATCTTTCTATGCATAAATCCAATTTAGTCGGAATTACACTTTTAGAATAGAAGAATTTCTCTTATGCATCTTTCCATGCATAAAAATTAAATCCAATGAAAATAACTCTTTTAAAATAGAAACTTTCTTTTATGCATCTATTTATGCATACAAATCATTTATGATGAAAATCACACTTTTAATATAAAAGAATTTTATTTATGCATCCATTTATGCATAAAAATCATTTCTTCTTGTTCCAATATCTTCCACGACGCACGTGTGGGTATCTTCGACGACCCAAAACCCGAGCACCGTATGGTCAGCACCCTCTAGGATCCTTCGCAGGTCACCTAGCGCTTCACTCATAGACCGCTTCCTTGGTCCCTCATCCATCGTACCAGAAACTCACCATTTTAATGTTGGTCAAGACCTCGGCCGACCTTGCTACGCGAGACGTCCTCCGTTGACTCGGTCACAAATACACTTTCTATAATGAACTCTCATCTTTCACATTATCCCTCATCAGTTCACATTACTTATTCCATATTCAATTCATAAATGTACCCATTCTCATCCAATTACATCAATTTCCATCTCATCACATCAGATTCATTCATATCATCGTCACATCATTTCACATACACATTCGCATTCATTATTCCACATACACATCCACATTCGTACATCCATATCCATACATCCACATCCATATCCGCATTCATACGTACACATCCACATTCCATATCTACATCCATACATCCACATCCACATTCCATACATCCACATTCATACATCCACCTCCACATCCACATCCACCTCCACATCCACATCCATACATCCAATTCCACATCCACATTCATACTTCCACATCCACATTCCACATTCATACATCCACATCCACATCCACATTCATACATCCACATCCACATCCATACATCCAATTCCACATCCACATTCATACTTCCACATCCACATTCCACATTCATACATCTACATCCACATCCACATTCAACACTATATTCGTGAGTTTGGGAATTTCCCAACTCCCATTTTTTGAATACTAAAAAGGTGGGACCTGGATAACATGCCTATAAGTTTTTCAAAACCATATCATGTGACCTATTGTTGGAAAGTGCTTGGAAAATGGAATCTAGTGAGCTATAGAGCGCTCAATTTGGAGTAACGGTGTTCAAGTTATGATTAATCCAAAGATTTGACCACATGTCCCAAACTTATGGAAAATTTCCATATTCCCCAATATGGTGTTATTCATACATCCACATCCACATCCATACATCCACATTCACATCCACATCCATATATCCACATTCACATCCACATCCATATATCCACATCCACATCTACATTCATACATCCATATCCACATTCCATATCTACATCCATACCCACATTCCATATCTACATCCATACATTCACATCCACATCCACATCCACATCCACATCCACATCCATATATTCACATCCACATCTACATTCATACATCCACATCCACATCCATACATCCACATTCACATCCACATCCATATATCCACATCCATATCTACATTCATACATCCACATCCACATTCTATATCTACATCCATACCCACATTCCATATCTACATCCATACATCCACATGCACATCCACATCCATATATCCACATCCACATCCACATCCATACATCCACATCCACATCTACATTCATAAATCCACATCCACATCCATACATCCACATTCACATCCACATCCATATATCCACATCCACATCTACATTCATACATCCACATCCACATTCCATATCTACATCCATACCCACATTCCATATCTACATCCATACATCCACATCCATATATCCACATCCACATCTACATTCATACATCCACATCCACATCCATATCCACATTCATACATACACATCCACATTCCATATCTACATCCATACATCCACATCCACATTCCATACATCCATTCTTAGAATGCAAGAGAATCCTTATTTTTTATTTTATATAATGATCCTTTACACATCTATTTATGCATAATTTCAATTATAAGGAGAATAACACTTTCGGAATAAAATAAATTTTTTATGTATCTTTCTATGCATAAATTCAATTTTAATGAGAATAACTCTTGTGAATTAAAAATAAATTTCCTTATGCATCTTTCTATGTATAAAATCAAATTTAATGTGAGGATAACTCTATTGAAATAAAATCAATTTCTTTATGCATTTATTTATGCATAAAATCAAATTTGATGAGGATAACTCTTTTGAAATAAAATAATTTTCTTTATGCATTTATTTATGCATAAAATCAAGATTGATGAAAATAACTCTTTTGAAATAAAAATAAATTCTTTATGCACCTTTCTATGCATAATATCAAATTTAATGAGGATAACTCTTTTGAAATAAAATAAATTTCTTTATGCATAAAATCAAATTTGATGAGGATAACTCTTTTGAAATAAAATAATTTTCTTTATGCATTTATTTATGCATAAAATCAAGATTGATGAAAATAACTCTTTTGAAATAAAAATAAATTCTTTATGCACCTTTCTATGCATAATATCAAATTTGATGAGGATAACTCTTTTGAAATAAAATAAATTTCTTTATGCATAAAATCAAATTTGATGAGGATAACTCTTTTGAAATAAAATAATTTTCTTTATGCATCTTTCTATGCATAAATCCAATTTAGTAGGAATTACAGTTTTAGAATAAAAGAATTTCTCTTATGCATCTTCCCATGCATAAAAACTAAATCCAATGAAAATAACTCTTTTAAAATAAAAACTTTCTTTTATGCATCTATTTATGCATACAAATCATTTATGATGAAAATAACACTTTTAATATAAAAGAATTTTATTTATGCATCCATTTATGCATAAAAATCATTTATGATGAAAGTCACTCTTTTAATATAAAAAAATTTCTTTTATGCATCCATTTATGCATAAAAATCATTTATGATGAAAATCACACTTTTAATATAAAAAATTATCTTTTATGCATATATTTATGTATAAAAATCATTTAGGATGAAAATCACTCTTTTAATATAAAAGAATTTCTTTTATGCACCCATTTATGCATAAAAATCATTTATGATGAAAATCACATTTTTAATATAAAAAAATTATCTTTTATGCATATATTTATGCATAAAAACCATTTATGATAAAAATTACTCTTTTAATATAAAATAATTTCTTTTATGCATCCATTTATGCATTACAATCATTTATGATAAAAATCACACTTTTAATATAAAAAAATTATCTTTTATGCATATATTTATGCATACAAATCATTTGTGATGAAAATCACTCTTTTAATATAAAAGAATTTCTTTTATGCATCCATTTATGCATAAAAATCATTTATGATAAAAATCACACTTTTAATATAAAAAAATTATCTTTTATGCATATATTTATGCATGCAAATCATTTGTGATGAAATTCACGCTTTTATGATCAAAATAAAAATTTCAATATGCTTCCTTCTATGCATAGAATTTAATTCTAATGAAAGTAACACTTTTTTAATAAAATATTTTTAGTATGCTTTTTTCTATACCTAGGATGAAAAATAACACTTTAAGAATACATATACGATGGGAATTACTCTTTTTGAATAATAAAAGGTAAAACTTATTTTACACAATTTTTAGAAAATTTTGCCATAACCTCCTTTGTATGGCTGACCATTTTTCAATTTTAACTCTCTAAAATCAACTAGAATTTCACCAAGAGTATTTAAATCATTCTAATGTAAACATTTTCTACTTATTTAAGAAAAACATTATGAAAAACTTGATTTTATCCATTAATCATTCATCTAGGATAAAGAATGGTTGGATTTACTAAAGAAGAGAGGGGAATGTCTTTTTTCAATGAGGCATAACATCATATTCATTTTAGAGAAGACAAAAATCATAAAAAACCATAAAATGAATAGAAAAGAGAAGAATCTCCAACTTACATGGAGAATTTGAGAGCTTTCCTTTGGCTTGATGGTTTGAGGGTTCTACTCTTGTTTGAAACAAGAGTGGCCACCAATCTTTAGAAGAGGGAAGGTCAAAAACTAATGAATTTTGAGTAAATTCAATTCATAGTTTTTGGCTCTTGGGAGAAGTAGGGTAACAGTGCAAAAAACACTATTAAGCTTCAACAAAGAGGGAGGCTTCTATTTGTAGGAAAAAGTAAGCTCTTAACCAAGCAAATTGATTCTATAATTTTTTGGATTAGTTTGGTCAATTTTTGACCATTTTTAAGTCAGTTTTGCTCACTTTTTGGATCTAGTTGAAACAGGAGAGAGGAGTGATAAAAATATCTCATTATTTGGAGTTTAAAACTCATTCAAGCATGTGAAATAGGTGCCTCCTTCATGAAGGGAATTCCCCCATACTGAGGTGTCAAAAATGCATCATTTCTTCTAAATATCTCTCTTTTTTAACTATTAACCTTGTCCTTAGTCAACTCTTCATCTTATGTGAGTATTTACTCATTTTTGGGAGGATTTCTTTATTTCTTCTATTTATCTTTGCTACACATTTGGATGGTCCCTCAAAACCTTAATTTAAAATTTTTTGAAAATCTGGACCCTAAGGCCTCTTGAACAGATTATACTTGATTTTTAATGCACCTTCTAGAAATCTTTTTGAACTTCTGTTTTAGGGGAACTTATTTTAATAAGGTGAGAAATTTTTCTATCAAAAAATATTCAAAATTTGAATAACCTCTCTCTAGAACATTTTCTCTCTCTAGGTCAAAACAGGCAGAAACAAGATCTTTTATATTTTTGAAGAGGGGATTGATTATAGGGGAAGATTCTGGACATCCTAAGAGGCTGGGGAGGAATCTTACACTCTTTAACCCTTAACAAGTAGAACTATATATTTTTTATGTTTTTATTTTATTTATTTTTTATTTTTTAAATTAAATAAATAAGAAAAGGACTATGCCCTTTGCCAAACAAGACATGTGGGTGGCGACTCTGACTTATGTTTACAATTTGTACATGAATACTTTACATTCAGTTTTAGAGAAAATGATTGGCAGATCATCGTAGCTCAAGGAATATTGCGTTCTTGTGAATTCCTTATAGGGGGGACCAGAATTCTGTATCCACCATAGTCTCAAAATCACACAACATATGTCTAGGCAAAAATCTAAGAGACGATGGAAGTAGAAAGCTGCTTGATTTGAGTTAGGCCCTTTATTAAGATCATAAAGTAACTCTTGAGCTCCCCATATTATACCCTTGTGAGGCACATCTATGAGAGTGATGAATAATTGTATGAACCTAATGGTAGCCACAAAAGCCAGATTTGGCATCTGCATCCATGCATAATAGAAAACCTTCAAATGTTGGCACATTTCCTAGATTGTTGTGAAGGTAGAGGGTTTGAACTTTGGATAGTTAAATATACAGTGAGGAATCCTGTTTCTCTTATCTATGAATCCTGTTAAATATACAGTGAGGAATCCTGTTTCTCTTATCTATGAATTATTTCCTTGTTCAAGGTCTAGGATATGGCATATAACATGGATCAACCCTTAATCTACATGGGGAGTGGAAGTAAGTATAGGCATACTGCTACCACCATTCAGGTTGTTCACCCTCTCATCCCTAATTCTTTTCATTGTATTTTGGCGGTAAAGCATATCCACCTCCTCTTTCTATTGGATGATCTTCTTTCCATCTATCAAATGCATGCTCTATAAGAAATGCCACTATTTGCACATCTAGTAGGTCAGCTAGATAAGGGTTCTTGAATTATGTTTAATTGGCTATAGGAACCCATAAATCTATAGCCTTCCATCTATGCTTTTCTATGTGTTCTTTCATATTACCCACAGGTGGATAAGCTAAGTATGGCCTTTTTCCAATCATTTTGGCTGTGGGAGTTTGTGCTCCAAGAGAGGGATCATAAGGACAAGTAGGGTCACATGTGGCTACCCCTGCATTAATGCTTGAGAAAATAATTGAGGTTGTAACGATGGATTCCCTGTGGATAATTGACCAAATCAACATAGACTCTTGCATCAACACATCTAAAAGCATATTCTTTAAATAGTTGTGTATGTTGTATAGCGGTTTGACAAACCCAAGGGATGGTAAAAAGGGTTATTTCTACCTAGCAAGTGTTGGTAGACAGTCCTCACTTCTTGCACACCATACACTTTGAACCACCACAAACTGTCTTCAATCCATGCTAAGAAGCTTTGAAAAAGGGTTATTTTTACCTAGCAAGTGTTGGTAGACAATCCTCACTTCTTGCACACCATACACTTTGAACCACCACAAACTGTCTTCAATCCATGCTAAGAAGTTTTGAAAATTGTATAATTCAAGAGGAGAAATACTAATGGGGAATCACTCTCATTCCATACCTATGTGAGCAATACTAATGGGGGATCACTCTCATTCCATACCTGTGAGAGCATAATGTTCCTAGCCTAGGCTTTGAAATTGAGGACAAATGAATGTATAGGCAAGAGCAGATAATCTCTTACATCATGCACCCTGTAACCATTGTCTTTACTATCATGCGTGGACAAGATAGTTGGGCATGATGTCTGGTCTTGGCCTTTTGCATGTACATAGTGCAACAAATGCAGAATTGATGTGGTTGGTCAGCTAAAACCACTCCGAAAGACTTTAAATCAGATATGCTTGTAGGTTCTATCCTATATGAGACCTATGAAGAAATTCTTAATCATTTGAGTATGAAAAGACCATTTCCAGGCTAGGTGTAAACAACTTTTTGGATCTGAAGTCAGTATGTGAAAATTGGGTTCTGGGCCTATTTGGGTATGCCTGAAAACTATCTAGACAATTCTAGGTTTGTTCTAAATTTGAAATGCCTATTGGTTAGACATCAAACAATATGTGTACAAGCTCTAGCAAGATTCCAGCATCTAGAAGATTGCTTTTTTACCACGTGTGGAGAGTTAAGTGGCTAAAATTGGCCTCTTGAAGTAGCTAGGTAAGTGACATGTCATTACCCAATCAAGAAACTATTTGAACCATGGTTAGTAGACATCATTTCAAGGTTGTATGCAAGATTTTGATTAGTATTAAGCTTATCCTGCCCTTGATATGGCCAGGTGTGAACAACTTTTTGTCGTTTTTTGATTGGACAAAAAAAGTCTTTTTCTGTGCAAAACTCGCATCCTTTGTTTTGTATGCTTATTCTATGCAAAAGAATGCATGTATAAAATCTTAACTGCATCTGATCATAGGACCATCTAAAAATAGTGAATTGCCAAAATAGAACAATTTTAGTGGTGTCAGCCCTGCCTACCAAGGGAAGCCCCCTGGCTAAAGTTGTCTAAATGTAATGAGACTTGGTATGCCTAAGATCTGTGATGATGAGATAAACCACCATACCCATTCTTGTTTCATTCTCAGATGATTTGGTCCTTTTTTTGTCCGTGTGTAAATAAGTTTTTACCCTCTATGCCAATCTAGTGGTCTTTTGGAGTGCTTCAAAAATATAGCAAACATATCCAAAATGAGCCAAGGTTTGGTATGCATCAAGCTTAGAAATTTTTCTTGCCACCACATGTAACTCCTTGACTGCATCTGAGATTGGTAAGCCCCTTTTTGAACCAGGCGCGCGTAGACATCTGTTTGGTCCCAGACACCTAATTGCTTTAGAAATAACCCCGACTTGCCAAGATCATATCTTGAGTTGTACAGCTTTGATCGGGGTGTTCTTGCAGTCTAAATTTATCTCTATTGATTCCAAGATTTGCATTGATGCAATTAGTTTGTAAAACTGGGAACTTTTGCAAAAGTTATTGCTGTTCAGGGGAATTTATCCATGTATTTGTGCTAAGAGGGCCTAGTATGCAACATTTGTCAGGAGGGTGTTTGGAGGGCTTGGAAAATATGGATCCCAGTGTCCATTGACCATGGGGTTTGGTATGATTGAAGTAAATATATTGATAATACACATACTTAGCCTCGTCTGATATTGACTTCACCTGGTTGCTCAAATTACTAGGCGTGGACATCAGTTTGGCCATAATTGTAGTTTGTTAGAAAATTGACCAGGATAGCCCTAGCTTGTCGAGATTATAACTTTTGACTCACAGCACTGATTGGGGTGTTCTTATAATGAAAAGTTATCTACAAAAAACTAGCTTTCCATTTCTATAATTAGTTTGCAAGACTGAGTTCTCTAGCAAATGTTATAGCTATTCTCAAGAAAATGTCAGTTTTATCTGTATATCTAGTTAATTGTAAGTATATTTTTGATGATTTCTTTGATTTTAAGCATTGGACCTCCATTTGTGGTGCCCAGGCCTTTAGAATTACATTTTTTAGACTCAAAGGAGTGCTAATTACATTTTTTAGACTCAAAGGAGTGCTAGTTATACTAGAAGCTGGTCTAGAGCTTGAGGGTAATGCTTTTATAAACTCTTTAACGACCTGTAAATCTACCACAAAGTTTTGCATCCAAAGCGCTTTTGCCTTTGTCTTTTTGAACTGGCGGTATCTTTGTCTTTGTCAGGTAAAAGCCGCGTGGGTTCACATGTCCTCCCAGTGGATCTCTATTTGCAGGATCAAGTTATCTTCTCCCAACCAACTTGTAGCCTATTTTCTAGTAGAGCCACTTCCCTTATCACTTTTGGCATGATTCCTCTGTTAACTGATGGCATATAAGTCTGTATTTGTGGGTTTCCATGTAGTTGCAGCTAGCTTCCCAATGGGCATCCACTTTAACATTGTTCCCCAATAGCTCTTTCTATTATTAGTGACATGTATAATTTTAGTATAGCAATGAGCAGAGTTACTTTTGCAACATGTGCATACTTAGCTCGTACCGAGGATGCCTATTATCATTTGCAAAACATAAAAATCAAGAAAACCATAGATTTTTTATTAAAATTCGTAAACAAAGTAAGAAAATTAGCTTACATGGAGCTTGTAAGCTCTCCTTTGGCTCGAGGGATTGAGGGTTCTACTTTTGAAGCAATAGTGGCCACCAATTCACTTTGGAGAGGATTAGGCCAAAAAGAATTGAATTTTTATTTAAAAAAAATTCAATGTAGATGGCTCAAGACAGGAGTAGAGTAATAGTGCATAAACACCATTAAGCTTTTACAAAGGGGTAGGTTTCTATTTATAGGAAAAAGTGAGCCTCTAACCAAGCAAATTGATTCTAGAAATTTTCAAATCAGTTTGGTCATTTTTTGACCATTTTCGGGTCGGTTCAGCTTACTTTTTGGATCTAAATTTGAAACAAGAGAGAGGAGAGATGAAAATATCTCATTTTATTGCTTAAAAATTGGGGGTAATGATGAGAAAAAGGTGCCTACTTCATGAGGGGAGATCCCCACACTGAGGTGTCAAAATTCAGTTTTTTAATTATTTTCTTTGGTCCTTAGTCCACTCTTCATCTTATGTGAGCATTTACTCATTTTTGGGAGGTTTTTCTTTTATTCTTTAATTTATCTCCTCCCTACACTTGGATTGATCCTATTGGCCCATAGGAACCTTAATTGGACCATAATCCAAAAATTTCTGAAAATCCAGGCTCTTAGGCTAAGGTCCTTTATACCTATTTTCAATTAATTCCAATTGCACATTGGAAAGTTCTTTTTGAATTTCTCTTTCAGGGGAAACCATTTTAGACACTAGGAGGATTTTTATATCCAAAAATATCTCAATTTTAAATTACCTCCCTCTAGACATTTTCTCTCTCCAGGCCAAAACAGGATCTTTCTTTTATTTCAGAGAGGGGAATAATTATAAGATCAGAAGGGGAGGTTCTTACACCTGCACACCTCAAAAGTTGGAGGGAGGAATCTTACACTCCTACCCCACTTAAAAAACACGAGATGTGCTTATCTTGCAAACTAGAGGACAACTCTTTCCCTTAAGATCCACTGATTCTAGGGTTCCTTATAGTTTGGTAAACCCAACAAAATCTTGGGATTAAGATCCCTTATATAGAACTCATCATCAGATAACAATTCATTCAGATCATATCATTCATATCCTTAACACAATAATTGTCCATTAGACCGAAATTTCCATCTGGACATTCTTCCATGGGAATTTCAATTATACAGGTTTTTAATTTGTCATCCCTTAACTTGATCCACTGGGTCAAGTGTTAATAGTAGCAATCTATCACATCAGCACAATCCACTTATCTCATAGTGATTTGCTGAAGTCATTATCGTCATTCCAGTTGCAAACATCATCACAAGAACTCGTCCCATTCATCCTCATTGTGGTTTTGCTCAGCTTATCGCTTTTTAACCAAAATTCAGGAATCATCATTTTTCAATTCAAATCCAAATCAACTCATCAGTTCTCAACCAGAATTTTAAAATCATATCAACCACATTCGAATTCATCATCTGGATAGCATTTTTTCTTATAATTTCAAGGTCTTAGATTTACTCGTATATATTGCCTAAAAAGAGCTGCAGTTATACTCTCGGTATATACAGGTAGTCACGGTCCTTGGAATTTTTAAGGTAAATACCATCATGTCTAGGCCTCAAGCAAGTCAGGAATTCCATACAATTGCGGTACTTCCATTTGAAGACCCAATTACCTATTTATGAATCTTCATTCTGAATATCAATTTCTATGAGTTTCATCACACAATTACAACCTTTTACTGCTACTTCATAAATTTTTGACATTTTTGGTTTCTCGGTTGATCCACTTTAGCTAATTCACTCTGATACCAGCTGAAAGATCCCTATCCCCATCGTGCAATGAATTTTGGGGTGCTAGCAGTGGAAGTAGCACTTCTTGCATGGGGCTTTCTTGCATGGGGCAGGGTCCCTCACTCGGGGCCTTGCCCATGTATATCCGGACAAGGGACTAATCCCTTGTCCATGTATATCCGGATATACATGGGCCTTGCCCATGTATATCCGGACAAGGGACTAATCCCTCGCTTCTTCCAAAACTAAACCCGAAAAAACTTCCCTCACCCAAAAAGCACGGGCGATTCCCCCAGGATATTTTTACTCTAACATAGTCAAGAGACTTAACTTACTGAACTAATCTGACCAAACCCGTAAGTCCCATAGTCAAATCAAGGAAAAGACTTGCACTTGGATCATAAAGACCAACACTTTTTTTCTCATTGAGAGGCACAGTCGTTAATTCTTTTCCATAGAACAATTTTTTATCCGGGATTTACTTTATATATCGTACCATAACAGAATTGAGTCTCATTTTAGGGATCCATCAGGCTAGCCTAACCCCATCTAGTCTCGTGGGTTAGCCAATTGTAGCCAACCGCCCAACCACTGTGGTGATGGGATCCATTTAAGAATTTGGTTAGGTTTTGTCCTGCGTACTAGGGAAAAGAGTTCTCAGGCCCCCTAGTCGGATATTCATACAAACTTAAAACTAGTCACACCACTTACACACCCAATATGAAATTGTCTTTTTCATAGATTCAGCTGTCTTTAAAACAATCTTTTAATGAAACTATAGTATCACTGATCATAATCCTCTAAAATATCCGGTTGAATCCTAATTTTCAATTTTTCCTTCATCGATGTACCTATGGCATCATTGGCAACCAGAATGCTCACCACCTGTCCACTCAGGGGCCTTTTTGATAGTTTCTAGTTCATAGTACCTGGCAATATATTCACATAAAAATCAAAATGGAATCTCCATTGAAGATCAGCAAGATCAACCAACAGGACCAGCAAGGTCAATCAAGCAGATCCATGCTCGAATTCAGAACACAACTCTTACTCCTTGTTCCAATATCTTCCACGATGCACGTGTGGGTATCTTTGGTGACCCAGAGCCCGAGCACCGTATGGTCAGCACCCTCTAGGATCCTTCGCAGGTCACCTATCACTTCACTCATAGGCCGCTTCCTTAGTCCCTCATCCACCGTATCGGAAGCTCACCATTTAAATCGAATCAAGGCTCGTCTCCTCAAGACCTCGGCCGACCTTGCTACTACGTGAGACGTCCTCCGTTGACTCTCCATCAGCTGTTGCAAATTTAACAGATAGGTCTCCATGACCTCATTCACAAGACGGTCAAAATGCTTTCCTAGCATTATTGACATAAAATAGTCATTAAAAAAAAACAGGTCATAAATACAGTTTCTATAACGAACTCTCGTCTTTCCACCTTATTCCACATCAATCCACATTACTTAATCCACATCAATCCACATTACTTAATCCACATCTAATTCATATGTATTCCATTTCTCATCCAATCATATCGTTTTCAATCTCATCACATCTTTCCTCATTTATCCTCATCACATCTCATCCACTCGCCTTACCCATATTCACATCTCATTGCACCTCATCCATTCACATCACATCTCATTCATTCACATCTATCCTGTTTCACATCACATTACATTCATTCACATCACATATCATCCATTCACATCCCATATCATTCATTTACATCCCGATTCACATGACATGACATCTCATTCATTCACATCTTGATTCACATCACATTACATCTCATCCATTCATTCACATCCCGATTCACATCACATTACATCTCATCCATTCATTCACATCTATCTGATTCACATGTCATCACAACTTATTCATTCACATCTGGATTCACATCACATTACATCTCATCCATTCATTCACATCTGTTTGATTCACATCACATCTACTCACATCTACTCACATCACATCCCATCCATCCATTCATTCACATCTATCTGATTCACATGACATCTCATCACATCTATTCACATCACATCTCATCACATCCCATCCATCCATTCATTCACATCTATCTGATTCACATGTCATCACATCTCATTCATTCACATCCCGATTCACATCACATTACATCTCATCCATTCATTCACATCCCAATTCACATCACATTACATCTCATCCATTCATTCACATCTATCTGATTCACATGTCATCACAACTCATTCATTCACATTCGGATTCACCTCACATTACATCTCATCCATTCATTCACATCTATCTGATTCACATCACATCTCATCACATCTATTCACATCACATCCCATCCATCCATTCATTCACATCTATCTGATTCACATGACATCTCATCACATCTATTCACATCACATCTCATCACATCCCATCACATCTATTCACATCACATCTCATCACATCCCATCCATCCATCTATTCACATCTATCTGATTCACATCTCATCACATCCCATCCATCCATTCATTCACATCTATTTGATTCACATGTCATCACATCTCATTCATTCACATCCCGATTTACATCTCATCCATTCATTCACATCTATCTGATTCACATCACTTCTCATCACATTTATTCACATCATATCTCATCACATCTATTCACATCACATCCCATCCATCCATTCATTCACATCAATCTGATTCACATGACATCTCCTCACATCTATTCACATCACATCCCATCCATCCATTCATTCATATCTATTTGATTCACATGACATCTCATCACATCTATTCACATCACATCTCATCACATCTCATCACATCTATTCACATTACATCACATCCATCCATCCACATGACATCTATTCACATCACCTCATATCACATCTATTCACATCACATCCCATCCATCCATTCATTCACATCTATTTGATTCACATGACATCTCATCACATCTATTCACATCACATCCCATCCATCCATTCATTCACATCTATCTGGTTCACATCACATCTCATCACATCTATTCACTCAAGGACCCCTTTGTCGGCCCTCGCCCATCATATCGAAAGCTCACCATTTTTCAACCATACCGAGGGTTGTCAGGCTTTGCCACATGAGTCATCCTTTGAACACTCCCCAAGTGATTGCAACCGAACTTCCCTTAGAAAAGTATATACCAAATGCTCCCTCCAGCAATTTGGTGTAAGACAGTCCTTTAAGAAAATAGGGTTTCTATGCAAGTTTTCTTTTCTTTTTTTCTTTTGAATACAAGGAGTATTTCTTGAATCAGTATCCCTAAAACTTCTTGATCGGACTTATGAGTTTCATACCAGAATTCCTCGAATTCTATAACCTTGATCCACATATCAATTCGAAGGGTCTCAAACTTAGTTTAAGATTTGGCGAGAGTTTTGAGTGTATTTTTCTAAACTGGTCACACCTTCTTTCCTCAAAACTGACGAAAGAGTTTGGTCTTGGTCATAGTCTGATTCAAGGTTCGAGTCGGATAAGATTTTTCCTAAACTATCTTTCTCAAAAAGGTTTGATAATTCAGTTACTATTTTACTGAATTTGTTTCTTTGAATATTCACTTAATTGATTTCTAAATTAGTTTACAAATTCCAATAAGGAATAAATTAATCATTTATCTGAATATTTCAATCTCGATAGATTTCTTGAATTTTCTTTGTACAATCCATGTGAATATAAAACGATAGAAATTTCTCTCTTAGAGTATTTAATTATTCATTTATCAAATAGTCATAGAATTTAAACATAGAATTTAAGAGAAATCTAATTTTGATATAAAAATTCTTTATGCATCTATTTATGCATAAAAATCAACTTCAATGGGAATAACACATTTATTAAAAAAATCTTTTTATGCATCTATTTATGCATAAAATCAATTTTAATAGGAATAACACTTTTAAAATAAAAAGAATTTCTTTATGCATCTATTTATGCAAAAAATCAAATTTTATAAGAATAAAGCTTTTATAATAAAAAAATTCCTTTATGCATCTTTCTATGCATAAAAATCAAACTTAATAAGAATAACACTTTTATAATAAAAAAAATCATTTATGCATATTTCTTTGCATAAAATCAAATTTAATAAGAATAAAACTTTTGTAATTAAAAAAAATTCCTTTATGCATCTTTCTATGCATAGAAATCAAATTTAATAAGAATAACATTTTTGTAATTAAAAAAATTCCATTACGCATCAGAAATCAAATTTAATAAGAATAACACTTTTGTAATAAAAAATTTCTTTATGCATCTTTCTATGCTTTAAAATTAAATTTAATAAGACTAACACTTTAATAATAAAATTTTTTTCCTTTATGCATCTTTCTATGCATAGAAATCAAATTTAATAAGAATAACACTTTTATAATTAAAAAAATTTCCTTTATGCATCTTTATATGCATAGAAATCAAATTTAATAATTAATATCAGTGATATCCATGCATATTCATAAGTGAATATGTACATGGAGTAATTAGAATATTTCTTTTAGATGCAAAAATGGTGGGAATTATCTTTTGAAATAATATAAAAACAAACTTTCTTTTTCACAAAATTCTAGAAAATTTTGCCATAGTCTCCTTTGTATGGCTGACCATTTCTCATTTTTATCTTTCTTCATTTAACTTAATTAATCCAATTTAGAATTATAAAACTCTAATCTACACAATTTTCTAAATTCAAGAGAGTAAACAATAAGAAGAGTTTAATAAATCACTTAGTTCATCTTTCTAGGATTAAGAAAGGTGGAAGTAAAGAAGAGAAGGGGGTGGCCTTTTCATCAAAGGCATAGCATTTGAATTTAATTCAAACATTTGCAAAACATAAAAATCAAGAAAACCATAGATTTTTCATTAAAATTCGTAAACAAAGTAAGAAAATTAGCTTACCTGGAGCTTGAACGCTCTCCTTTGGCTTGAGGGATTGAGGGTTCTACTATTGTTTGAAGCAAAAGTGGCTACTAATTCACTTTGGAGAGGATTAGGCCAAAAACAATTGAATTATTAAAAAACTTCAATGTAGATGGCTCAGGACAAGAGTAGAGTAATAGTACATAAACACCATTAAGCTTTTACAAAAGGGGAGGCTTCTATTTATAGGAAAAAGTGAGCCTCTATCCAAGTAAACTGATTCTAGAATTTTCCAGATCAGTTTGGTCAATTTTTGACCATTTTTGGGTCAGTTCAGCTTACTTTTTGGATCTAGTTTTGAAACAGGAGAGAGGAGAGATGAAAATATCTCATTTTATTGATTAAAAATTGGGGGTAATGATGAGAAAAAGGTGCCTACTTCATGAGGGGAGATCCGCACATTGAGGTGTCAAAATTTATTTTTTTAATTCTTTTCTTTGGTCCTTAGTCCACTCTTCATCTTATGTGAGCATTTACTCATTTTTGGGAGGTTTTTCTTTTATTCTTCAATTTATCTCCTCCCTACACTTGGATTGATCCTATTGGCCCATAGGAACCTTAATTGGACCATAATCTAAATTTTTTTGAAAATCTAGGCCCTTAGATTAAGGTCCTTTATACCTATTTTCAATTAATTCCAATTGCACATTAGAAAGTTCTTTTTGAATTTCTATTTCAGGGGAAACCATTTTAGACACTAGGAGGATTTTTATATCAAAAAATATCTCAATTTTGAATTACCACCCTCTAGACATTTTCTCTCTCTAGGCCAAAATAGGATCTTTCTTTTTTTTTTTCAGAGATGGGAATAATTATAAGATTAGAAGGGGAGGTTCTTACACTTGCACACCTCAAAAGCTGGAGGGAGGAATCTTATAGGGAACCCAAAAGCAAGTTTTATGCTTAGGTGAAGCTGGATTCACTAAATGTTTTCGTGCCACCCATCGGTATCCATTATCCACTACATTGGGCATGTGTGCATTTAGAAGAACTGAGACTTCATGAGATTCATTAGTAGCTTGGTCAGATTCTAGAAAGTTTTCAGCTTTAGGGGGCAAGAATTTGGCCCTCGTTCTACTATACTTATTATAATCTTCCCTTCTGTATCTAACATGTAGTGCTTAGGTTCCCTTTCCGAGTTGGACCATATAGTTGGCATGTCATTAGTCAGATATATAGTGTTTACTCCTGAGGGGAGCATCATGCTCATGGTATGATCCTTTCAATTAGGGTTGCATCTAAACTTGGCCATCCAGTTCTCGCTTAGTGTATGATCTCTTCCGACATCCAACCTACATTCATAACATAAAAACTACCTTCCAAAAGATAATTTGAAACATGGTAGGAAGTTGTTAATATGCCAAGGCATTTGGAATCATAACCATTAAATGAACTCAGAACAAGATTTGTTTCCTTAAGATTAGGTTTTCCCATTCTTTCCCATGTTTTGTAGGACAGAAGTTTTTATCAACTCTTGAATCTAAAAGATCTAGGGCTAGGAAAAACTTACTTTGCATTGGAAAACCTAACCAAAGGTGACGAAGAGCAACATACTCCTCATCATCATTGGGATTGTGCGTCAAGTACTTAACTTTATTTATATATATTTTGTTTCTTATTTGACATACTGAGTGATGAGACAATGCCAACTGTGGTTGTTGTGGGTTAGTGCTTCATGTGCTTTGTTGTCGGAGGGTTTATGTAGGAAATCGTGAACACTTGGGATTGTCTATAGCACTCAGAGGGTAGCGGAGACTCACTCTACTAGTCAAAATCTAATCCAAAGCTGACTTCTTACTCTTCACAAATAAAATGAAATGGCTTACTTTGTCCTTGCTTTGGGAGGGATCCTTCCATAGTCGGTCCATCAAGCTCTTGCCTGTCTCGCCGTTAGTTGAGCTGGCTTTGCTACATGGATTGTTTGAGTGCCATCATGTTTGGTACTCAGGATGTGGCACTTATCGATATAATTGAATGGTGTAGTCCAGATTGGGTAAAATAGAAGCCAAGGTGGAAAACCCAATTCAACCAGATCTAGATGCACAGGTGGTGCCGAGTTTATCGGCGACTAATCGGATGATACTAATTTGTTTAGAGTCTAGTCCGACATTCACCCCACATTTTGTGAGTTCAGCATGTGTTGTGATTAGTATGATAGAGCCGGGTAGACTTGGGAAATGGGTCGAAGAGCATGCAAGCATTGTGGCAGCAAGAAGCATGGTCTAGTGAATGTGTGACTTGCAGGAAGTGTGGCCAACATGGCCATAGAACCAATGACTACTTGTACCATGTATGTGGCCAATGTGCAGATTCCAGGGTCACAGCTCTTGAGTGTGCCCAAATGCATTGTTGGAGTAGTTTAAGGATGTGCAACATCGATGGCTCACGAGGAAGTATGCACATGCCTTCTTAAGAGTAAAAAGGAGCTAAAGTAGTTTCTCAAAGATGTTGTCGTGGGTGGCCGTGGAATGGCACTCCCAACACCCGCGAAGAGGACTCTTTGTTCTAGGATATGGCATGGACAATAATTGCAATGGGAAACCTCTTATCTAATGTCAAGCATGCAATTGTAGACCTCAAGGATGAGGACAGTAGTTCGGACAACAGCTCAGAGAGTGACTCTGAAGCTTTTGATGCTAATCCACACGTAGACTATGGTTGCCAAGATAATGGAGCGGATATGGCTACGATTGACCATCCAAATGAGGAGCTTTTGGCTGCCCAGAATGTCCTTGAAGAGCATGGTGATGATCAGCAATAGCAGAACATTGATTATATCCCCCATGTTAGTGATGGTACATGGCATAAGTTGAATGAGTAGCTTGTCTCTCTTCTCGAGGAGGAGGATGCCGTATCACTTCCGAAAGGAGCCCATACCCATGATGAACTTAATGTATGGCACATGTTCTCACTAAGTGAGGTAATAGAGGTCATAAACATTGTGGCTGAGATGTTTCCAAATTTAGGTTTTGTACCTCCTACATATCGACATCCGCATGATCAATCCAAATTGGGTTTTGGCCTAGACTTGGAGCCGGTATTGCCAGGTGGACAATGTTGTTGAAATATGCAAGTGAATGGGTGTGTGCGAGAACAAGCCCTTAGCTAGAGATTGTAAAAGGGAGTCTGTAATTGAGTGGGCCTAGACTTGGAGTCGGTGTTGCCAGGTGGATAATGTTGTTGAAATATGCAAGTGAATGGGTGTGTGCGGGAACAAGCCCTTAGCTAGAGATTGTAAAAGGGAGTCTGTAATTGAGTGGGTAGCAGTGATAAGGTGAGAAGAATCTACAGAATGAGAGAATCAAGGGTAGCATGAGTGAATATAGGGGTATGGAAAGATTCTAGGAAAAGGTACCCCCAGATGTAGGGGAGGTGGCACAAATCAAAGAGAAATCAGTGGGATTAGATGCTTGGCATCTTGTGGATGTAAAATCTATAAATTGAGGTATTGGCCTAATGAGAACTTGCTGGTTTTTGAGTATCCATGCCTACATTAAGCTATTAGATTAATTGTGCACTAATCTCATCTTAATCACCTTCTAATTACTTTACTAATCATGTTGATCCTTGCATTTGATCCACCATAGCTCATCACATTGCTACAAAATTAACATGGTATCAGAACCAAGCTTAGGATTCAGCTAATTTTTAAGCCTAATCACCTTGCTAATCATGATTAAGAGATAATCCTCATTTTAATCTTTTTTAACTAATCCTCTACACCCCCAATTAGTGGAGGGGCTTGATCTCCCTTCAGCCAATGAAATTAGAATAAAAGCTCTTAGCCACATCTAGGCACAACCCCCACGCATTAGACTAGCACTTCAACGTGCCAAATTACTGGAAGGAACTGCCGATTTGGTGGAGGTGCTTTTTTTTGGGAGAAAATCCTAGAGCTACACTCCCACAAGTGGAATTAATCTAATTCCTTTTTGCCCTAGGGGTTTTCAAGGGTGCTCTACATGCCTTAGAAATTCATCAAGGAGAAGTGGTGCCATCAAGCTCTAGATCAAATCTACAAGTGACTTTGGTAAAACAGAGATTAAGCATTCAATGTTTGGTCAAATCTTTTCTTTTTGGGCTTCATCCTCTACTAAACTAACTGCTATTGATGCCTTTTAAAGGATTTGAGCTCATTTGAACTCTAAGGCACTAGATCTGGCCTCCCCGTAACCTCTATTTTTTGCACACAAAATAGGAGATTAATCTTACTAATTAGTGATTAATTAATTCTAATCACTATATTTTGGTGCAATTGATGGTTCAAACTTACCATTGGGTATCTGATATAGATCTCTATCACTCTATATTGCAATTTGAAGTTGGTTTGATATCCCAACCATCCAGTACAAACCAACTATCCTTGGCTTTAGGTAATTTTTGGTGTATTCATGCTTGTAAACTTGTTGTAATCATCATTAAACATCAGATTGGAGT
Source organism: Cibotium barometz (assembly GCF_041138505.1). Classification (NCBI taxonomy): domain Eukaryota; kingdom Viridiplantae; phylum Streptophyta; class Polypodiopsida; order Cyatheales; family Cibotiaceae; genus Cibotium; species Cibotium barometz. The sequence goes on along the minus strand of NC_141061.1, from coordinate 41,806,264 downwards.
TGTAAAAGGGTAGACATTGCCCTTGAATCTTGAATTGGATCAAGAGGTAAGACCCCCTTCACATCATCATGAGCATTGCACAAGAAGTAGCTAAATTCAAGAAGTAGCATTCCATACATGGCAAACAAAAACCATGTATTTGCTCATGAGAAAGAATCTATGGTGAGGGAAGAGATGAATGTCCATAGGAGAATGGGGAGAATGAGTGGAAGAACAGAAATGAGAAAGCATTAGGACTCATTGCACTTAGCTTAAATTATGAAATCATTCACCACATTCCAAGGATACAACAAGCTAAAGATGCATGGGATGAACTTAACAAATTATTCGGCACACTCAAGCAAAGAATTCAAAGATAAATCTGCTAATGCAATTCCACAAACTTGACATGAAGGAAAGTGTTAACCCATGGCGGACATTGAGACGTACTATGTTTTACGTCATTAATTTAAATATTCTGAGTCATGGGCCGGGCTTGTCGGCACCATATGTTAAGGATGAAGGGATTGGGGGATCGCCGATGAGAGGCGCACCTTGGATATCAGTAGGATAAGGGTTAGGGTCGGCCGGCCATGTATGGGCGCCCAAGTGTGAACGGCCAAGTCACCTTACTATAAGAGTCAAATGTAACCCTAAAATCCTCATTCTCATGTGTTGTGAATAGAAGAGTGCTCTTGCCTTATCTCCTTGTTTTCCTTCTCCTGCGTGAGAGAGAGAGAGAGAGAGAGAGAGAGAGAGTGAGAGAGCGATCGAGCGCACTGTGTAGCGGCACGGCGAGGCGGCGGAGAGGCGGTAGAGCGGCGACGGCGGCTCCTCCTTCACGGCTGCGACGTGGGAATCCTTCAAGGCGGCAGTTAAGCGGTGAGTGACACACCTTTTGCATTCTGTTTTGAGCTTGCCTTCCTGGTTGTATGCTTGCAGCCATTCGTGGCTCGCATACGGTGTTCGGCAAGTCCCCAGCTACGACCTGTGTGGCAAAAGCGCACATTTTTGGCGCCGCTGTCGGGGAGTTGCCCTGCACCAAGCTCCAGTTTGCAGCTCGGCTACTGCGTGAAGTTTAATCTACACTGTAGGAAAGCGACTGTGTGTTTGTTGTTAAGGTGTTTCTGTGTTTTGCAATCTGTTTCTGCAATCTGTCTGCTGCATTTCTGTTTCTTTTGTTATATTTTCGCTCCGCGTGTGGGCGTGCATTCTGTTTTCTGGTTTTCTGTGTGTGAGGGGGGATTTCTGAATCCCCAGACCTGTGCTGCGTCTGAACCGCGTGGCGGCCAAGACTAAAGGCTGATGAACCATAAAGGAACCCTAGAAAACTTATCTAAAAAAAAACAGAAAGTAAAAAATTTAAAAAAAATTAAAAAATAAATAAAAAAAATTAAATTTTATTTTCAAAGAAAGAACCGAACATGTGGAGAGGAAAGATTTTCTAATTGGAGAAAAATTTTTGAAAAGAAAGAACCCCAATCAACCCACGACCCACGACCCGAGCCCCGGCCTCGGTCTCGGTCTTTTGATATATATATATAGGAGAGTGAGCCTCCATAGCTTTCTCTCAAGTGAGAGCTTATGGGAATTTGTGCCCTATATGTAGCCCACTCCCCAAAGAGTAAAGTGAGCATGTGGGATAAAGCCCTCACCCTTTCCTCCACAAGCAAATAGGCTTTTGCCCCTTTCCCCCAAGGGAAACGGACTGTTTTGAGGACTACAGGAGCTCTAGATAGGCGAACACGGTGCTGTAAAGCACACTAGGACCCTTTGAATGATACGCTCGTTTCGAGCTATCACACGCCCTAGTCCAAGTTCGACCATAAGTAAGGGGGTCAAAAACGGGTTAAAAACAATCTAAAAACAAGTAAAAACGGGGTACGAAACACCTAAGAAACCACTTGTGTGAGTTTCAAGGGTAGTTACTAACGCACGTAGGGCACCAAACGTCACATGCATCTACGCTCTGGACGGGTACTAGAGCCGGAGCCACTAGAAAGTGTTTCAGTTTACGCAGGCTCACACCATCCCTCCACGTTAGCATCTTGGCCTTCGGCTGGAACCCAAGGGAGTGCAACCCAAGATCCACGAATAGTGGATAGTGACTCGTCCTCTGACTCAGAAGCCATGGAAGGGCACCCTACCAAGAACCCTGAGGAGACAAGCCAAAACATGCCAGTGTGGGCCCCACAACCCGGATCTAGCATGTTTAGTCGTCTAATAGAGACCTTTAGTAGAGCTACACGCTCTGAACATGCTACAAGCGAAGTAAATGAGGAAGGAGGGGTAGTCGATTCGCCATTCACATCTTATATAGACCCTACCCTCCCAAAGAGTGTCCATGTGGATATTCTACCCACTTCGTTTAATGAGGGCCCTACTGAGCTACCACATTCCAATGCTCTTCCTAAAGTAGAGGTCCCTAGAAGCCAACCCATAAGAAGTGACATTGCGTCCACTTCAAGAGAACCATTTGGCACACCAAGTCTAGATGGGATATTTCTCAATGAAAATTGGGAATATGATCTACACATAGAGACTCTAACTGACCTATACACAGGTTACACATACCATGTAGGTTGGTTAGAAGTCCTACGATCTACATCTAGCGCAACTAATCTAGAGGAGCAGCAACAATTGATATGTGAGGCTATTCATAGAATTATCCAGATTGAGAGGCAAAATAGGGGAGTGGACCTAGTTTCCACTGGCCCTATGAGGTTTTTGGATACGGGCAAGGCCAAACAACCAACCCTATCACAATTGGGGAGACTCCCTCGGTGAGTCCCATAGACCCTTCATATGTTGTTTCGCCTGGAGTCTCAATGCAGGTTGAGCCCACATGTAGTAACTTTAGCTTTCCAACCTTGGCTCAACTTTCCATTAGGGAATCCGCAATGCCTACCCCAATGATGAGCATAGCTGAAAGTGCACCTATTGCCGTTGTAGTTAGTACGACACCGCTACCTAGTGGAACAGTACCTACAACAGTGCGTGCCAGTGCCTATCGACCCTATGTACCTATCGCTACTCATGCTCAGGTAGCTCCTACGCCTCCTAGTATGCCAATGGCGTATGCTCCAAGACCGCCTTATCACCACCCTTATCCAAGAGGAGCTAGGCCTAGCCACATATCATATCCTACGTCATTTGCCAACCTACTTAGACCAACGCCAACTCCTATCAGCCAGGCTATCCCAGAAGTGCTTCCACCAGCTATGCTTGCTCACCTAGGTGATCTCGCAGCGTTTGCTCAGACGATCGGACGATCTATTGCGGAAAACATGCGGGGTATGCATGAGAGAGAACCTAGAAGCAAGGCAGTACAAGTGGCTAAGCTCACTCAAAACTTGAGTGGTAACGAGGATGTTAGGAAGCACATTGAAGTCTTTGAACACGTGTGTGATTCCTTGGAAGAGCACAATGAGCTGCATAAGTGTAAAGCCTTAGGCTTAACCTTGAGTGGGAAGGCTGGAGATTGGTATCGAACCTTAAGGGTTGAAGAGCGCACTCACTACCCCACTCTCAAGAGACTGTTCTTGAAGGAATACATACGTGAGGGTGTGCTTTGGGGAGTAGCATATCAACTCCAAAAAGCTGAACGCGAGGAAGGGGAGTCAGTGAGAGACTTTATAAGTCGATTGAAGCATCTAAATTCTCGCTGCACTCCCGATGAACGCTTCAATAATAACCAACTCCTCGATAGATTCATCCGAGGATTGCGCCACGAGGACATTTACAATGGCCTAGTCATTAGAGGTCTTACAACGTGGGAAGCAGTCACTGCCAATGCAATCCAGTTAGAAGACAACTTGATGATTTGCAGGTAAAAAGGTGTCTTCGGAGACAAAATCCGTTAGTTTGCAAGTATCTGGGCACGAGCCAATGACGGTAAAAAGGTGTCTTCGGAGACAAAATCCGTTAGTTCGCAAGTATCTGGGCACGAGCCAATGACGGTAAAACCTATTGCAAAGGAGCCCAAGATATATGAAATGTCTGTGACCGACCTTACTAAGGCTCTCCAAGAATACTTTAGGGGTAATCGAGCTCCTCAGAATAGCCATATGTACCCAAGGAGAGAGCAACAATGGTGTTCGGTGTGCTTAGGACCACATAGCACGAGTGTGTCCCACATTCAGAGTCAAATTCAATGGGAATTGCAATGCATGTGGTAAGTATGGCCATCAATCTAAAGATTGCCTAACACTTAAGCGAATGTTGGCAAACCAGGCACCACTAGCTTGGTCAAACACACCTCAAGTACCCGCGCTAATGCCTGCACAACCTGTCGAGCAACCGTCACAGCACATAGTTCCAAGGAATCTGAATGTAGTCCAGTCTGTGCCGTTACCACCGCCAGTGCTAGGACCACAACCTCCACATCCAAGGATTACTCCTATAAACCAAATGGGTTGTGAGTCACATAGTGCGTGTGGGGATTATGAAGAGGAGATAGACCCCACTGCTCCATACGGGATTGATACATTTGAAATGATTCCCCAGTACTACATGGAGGATCATCTCGGGCAAGTCAAGCCTGTATATCAAGCGGCTGCTCTCGCCACAAGAGGGCAAAACCTTAATACCATGGCAAGGAGACCACCTCTTCAATGCTACGAGTGTGGTGGACCGCATCGTGTAGCGGAGTGCCCTAATAGGCTACAGAAGATCGCTACTCAAATGCAACCAAATCAAGGGAGCACATCGGGAATGCCGGTACTTACATGTAATCGTTGTGGCATAGACCATTTGATTGCTCAATGTCCACATAATCCTAATGCACCCAAGATTACGCCATTGAATTTGGTTGAGGTCACCAACCAAGCACGAGGAACCACACCTGTTGTACCCGCGAATGTAGTTACACGGTCAATGCTTCAAAATCAAAACTACATTCTTGAAGAGAGGGATACTGCATCAATCGCTCAGGCAAAGAAAAAGAAAACACGGCGAAAGAGATCGCTTAATGCCACGAGCTCCAAGCCCAGTTCAAAGACTAACATAGGGACAGGAGACGACCCCGTGTATATGAATGATCCTGAAGATGATTCTGATTCAATAGAAACCATGGGGACCAAAGCCACTACCTTAAGGGAGGAACCCACTCGGGAGCTCAATGAAGGAGAATCAAGCGAGTACCTAAATAAGGAAAAACAAAAGGAAACTTCCTCGGCCCCACAACCAAGTCAGTTAATGCCCTCTCGACCACCCAAACTGACTGAGACTCCCCAAGACAAGCCACATGGGCCAAAAACCCTCAAGAAAAAGATTGGAACTTACCCGAACCCAGTTGAGGAGATTGAACAAGTGCAACACTTAAGGGGTTTGGTGGAAGAAACACAACGAGAACTGGAGCCAAACCCGAGAAAAATCAAAATTCCAGACACAGTGTTTCCTACGCAAGTTCAGCCTCACCGGAACCATAAACCGTTAGCTATACCGAGTATCATTCGGGAAGAAAGTGAGCATAGGACATCCGGAAGTGGGCAAACACCCTTCTTACTGGAAAGAATGTTTAGTGAGGGAATGCCTGAACCCATCGAAGAGGAAGTGATTTCATCTTCACCAGTCCCTAGTCAAGGGGCGATGTCTCGAAAAGTACCGTTGAATGTGTCTAAGCTAATGGATTTCATGTCCTCTGAGATCAGAACCACGATCATATCCAAATTATATGGAGATCCTGAGCTATTCTTAGCTCTTCGAGCATTTCTCAATGGAGAACTAAAGGCGGGGCTACCACAATTTGCAAATATGGATAGACCCGACACGCTTCAAGATGAAGGGGAACATTGGGATCTACAACCCAACCTAGATGAAGACTCGGTCGTGGAAATACCTGTGAACAAGTTGGGACAGTACTTTGAAGGGGACGAATCTAATGCCACCCTCCCCATTACTACCAAGGGATTAACTCTAAAGGGAATCCTTGATGGTGGTGCTGGAGTGAGCATTGTGACTAAAAACTGTTGGGAATCTATGGGAAGACCTCACCTCGAAGTCACAAACATAGTGGTTAAGATGGCAAACGGAACCATAGCTAAACCTATTGGAATGTTAAGGGACCTTAAGATCAAGGTCCTGGGATACAAGGTAAAACATACCTTCATTGTAATGGATTTCTCCAAGCATCCTATGTCATATCAAATGATCTTAGGACGTCCTTTCATGAGGGAAGCACAAATGGTGCATGACTGGTCAAAAAACCATGTCTACCTACAATTCCAGGACTCTGTCATTCGAGTTGATCTTGAGAATGGTTGCGCGCATCCTTTAGGAAGCAAGGTTATCATCGATAATCGATCGGATACCACTGTTCACTCTGCCCCATTAAGGTATTGCTATACATGCAAAAAAGAGACTGATGATGGGAAAGATTCTCCTTATATGGATGTCCTACCGGGTATGACTGAGTCGGATAACGTGGATTGGGTACACCTAGCGGCAACCATAGACACATGGGGAAATAGAGGCACAAGTTGGGTAACACTTGAGGGGCAAGATATGCCACCGTTAGTGCCAATAAACATGATAGGTGTTATGCACTTGACTCCTGATGGCAAGAATGTGGCAAACTCCACCGACACTGAAAGTAGCGAAGACTCTGACCAATACAACTCTGAGTATGAATCTCAAGAAGAAACTGACCGTGAGCCTGAGCCTGATGAGGAAAATGAATCAAATATTCACCCAAACGTGGAAGCAAGGTGCTCAAAGGCCTAGGACAGGGGCCTCTTGCAGTTCATCCGAAAGTGAAGATCGACCAAGTGAGTCCGAATCGGATAGAAACAAAAATCAAAAACTTGGTAAGAAGATAACAAGACATAAGCACCAATGCTATCGAGCTAATGTACGAACTGCAATAAATAAGGAGAGATCCACTGCAGAATGGCTTAGTTATATAGGAGCCATTGATGCTCATCGGAAGATAGCGGATAATTGGGGACAATACCTCCAAAGTGTCATGTGGTGTATTCCGCAACCTCATGACGTCGCCCAATTAGAAATCAAAGAAAAGCCGAAACTAAGTCGTACTGCAAGAAGGCGGCAAAACCAAGAGTTGGCTCAACAACAAAAGGAAGCGGAATTGAAAGAAAAAAGCCTGGCACAACAAGAACTAGTAGACTTACACCCTGCACCCGAGCATTTCAAATCATTCACCACAGGGGAACGTAAAGTAGTCTACACAAAAGCCCAACGGACGCCTACCAATGGGAGTAGCGGTGTCTACGATGGCCCTGCGGTAGTTAAGGAGATAGACTTAGCAGATTCGGGTGAGGAGTCTAAACCAGTTTTCATTGCTCAAGACCTCACCAAGGCGGAAGAAGCTGCACTTATGAAGCTTCTTAAAGAATTCAAGGACATATTTGCTTGGACATATCATGATATGAAGGGTGTTCCACCCTCGGTGGTGCAACACACGATTCCAATGATTAGCACTGCTAAACCAGTCCAGCAACGTCCCTACCCAATGAATCCTAAGTACGCAAAGATTGTACAAGAGGAAATTGAAAAGCTGGTAAAATGTGGATTCATATACCCAATTGAGCACTCAGAATGGGTTTCTCCGATAGTCATCGTGCCAAAGAAGAATGGGAAACTCAGAGTGTGCGTTGATCTCAAAAAGGTTAATGCAGCCACCAGAAGGGATCATTACCCCTTGCCATATTCTGAACATGTGCTTGAAAGAGTGGCAGGCAAGGAGGCATATAGCTTTTTAGATGGGTACTCGGGTTACAATCAGATCACAATTGCAGTGGAGGACCAAGCTAAAACAGCATTTATCACAGAGTTTGGAGTGTTTGCCTTTCGCGTCATGGCCTTTGGCTTGACCAATGCACCTGCAACATTCCAACGATTGATAAACACGGCCTTTAAGGAATATCTAAGGGACTTCTGTGAAGCTTTCTTAGACGATCTTTGTGTTCATTCCTCTTGGGATGAGCACTTGATGTGTTTACGAAAAATATTTGAAAGGTGTAGATTATATCGCATCTCCTTGAATCCTTTCAAATGCCAATTCTGGGTTAAACACGGAGTTATCTTAGGGCATATAGTGTCCAAAAATGGGATTTCCACTGACGAGAGTAAAATCAAGGTCATTTTGGAATTACCCCCACCCACCAACTACAAGGGAGTCCAACGCTTTATGGGCCACGTTGGTTATTATCGAAGATTTATTCTCTTCTTCGCCGAGATAGCTCGACCATTGTATAAGCTTCTCATCGAGTTTATTTGGACCGAAGAATGTGACCGTGCCTATGAGCTATTAAAGAAGGCCTTGGCGAGTGCTCCAATCTTGAGAATGCCTAACTGGGATTTACTCTTCCATGTGCATATTGATGCATCAAACTTTGCTATTGGGTGTGTGTTAACTCAACCTGGAGAACACAAGCTAGACTACCCCATTAGCTTTACCAGTTCGCCAATTGAACGATGCTGAGATGAACTACACCACTACGGAGCGAGAAGGGTTGGCAATGATATATGCAGTAAGGAAATTTCGTTATTACCTCCTTGCCACCAAGTTTGTTTTCTATGTGGATCATCAAGCATTGTTGTATCTGGTAAATAAACCATGCTCCACAGGAAGAATCACACGATGGCTATTGATTCTTCTTGAGTTTGATTTCACTGTTGTTGTGAGACCTGGCAAAAAACATGTTATGGCTGATCATTTGTCTCGCATACCTAATGGTGAGGCTCCTACGGGGGTTGATAATGACTTACCTGACACTTCCCTGTTCATGGTGGAGACAATGCCTAAATGGAGTGAGAAGATTGTTAACTTTTTGGTTAATGGCTTTCCACCCAAGGAGCTTCGTAAAGATCTAGCTCGAAAGCTAATCAAAGAATGCGAACCTTATTGCCTGATAGCCGGGACTCTTTATAAAAGAGGAAAGGATGACGTTCTTAGGCGTTGTGCTCGAGAGGATGAGTATCTATACATTTTGCAAGAGGCACATATGGGTGTAGCCGGTGGTCACTTCTCAGGAGACTTAACTACGCGAAAGATCTTACAATCAGGGTATTGGTGGCCCACTATGTTCCAAGACGCATCACTCTTTGTGAAGGGTTGCGATGAATGCCAACGATACAAGAAACCCCAACGAAAAGATCAGATGCCCCTACATCCGATCAAAGTAAACCAACCATTTGAAAAGTGGGGTTTAGACTTTGTAGGTCCAATTAGCCCAACAGCCTGCAACACACAATCTCGCTATATTATTGTGGCCACTGACTATATGACCAAATGGGCTGAAGCGAAAGCGACACGTAAGGCAGATGCAAGGACAACAGCCAAGTTCCTCTTTGAAAATATAATCACACGCTTCGGTTGTCCTTTTGAACTTGTGAGCGACAATGGTACGCATTTTATAAATGAAGTGATTAAGGAGCTCACAACAAATTTCATGATATCCCATCATAAATCTACTCTTACTATCCCCGCAAGCGAATGGCCAAGCCGAGAGTACCAACAAGACTTTAATCTCTATTTTGACAAAGACAATTGAAGCTCATTGCACGGATTGGGATCTAAAGCTTACGACAGCTTTATGGGCCTATTGTACTGTGTACAAAGTGGCTATTAATTGCACACCATTCAAAATGGTATATGGCCAAGAAGCAGTCATGCCGTGGGAATTTGTCATTCCTAGTCTTCGTGTTGCTACTCAAGAGGGATGGGATGGTAATCCTTTAGCAGAGCGTCTGTATATCCTTGAGCGGCTAAACGAAGAAAGACAAGTGGCTGTATACAATGCCCTTGTGGAGAAGGATAGAAGGAAAAAATGGTTTGATCGCCATCTAAAGGACAAGGACATCAAGGTGGGGGATAAAGTCCTGATGTATGGAGTGCGAAACGAAAAGAAGAAGCTCAAATATGCTGGTAAGGGACCATATAGAGTATGTGAAATCACCCCGCAAGGTACCATCAGAGTGGAGACTCTCGACGGAGTTGAAACCATTGGATTCCTTAATGGGAGTAAATTCAAGCGATACTATGACCCCCTGAGCCAGGAGGAGTTACATGCAATCCATCAAAAGAAGGCAGCTAAAGAACAAGCTGAGCTTAAAAAGATACAAGCGAGAGTCGAAGCCAAAGAACGTCAACAGCGTGCTAGGAGACAACGAGAAGCCAACTTGGGAATTACGCAAGTATTTTTCGAGGAAGCAGAGGAGGATGCACTGGAATCTGACCCACCTCTAAGATACCCAATTGAGTTACGGAGTCCTTACGGGGAGGTGTTGTATAATGCATTATTGGATACAGGAGCTCAACACAATTTGCTATCATATGGCGTGTGGTGTTTCAGGAATTCTGCACACTCCGGTTGCTTATGACAAGGGAACCATAATTCAAAGCTTTTTGGTTATGCCTGCTGGTACCATGGAAGGGACTGTAATCTTAGGTCGCAAATGGATGATGGCCACCAAGTGCAATATCGATTGGGCAACCAGACAAGTCACAACGCAAGAACCAACACTAGGTCTGACCGCTCAAAATCTCGCTCCTAAGCCATCCACTCTGGACAAAATGATGGATAACGAAAAATCACCAAGTCCAGTGGCAAAACCATCTTCGATTGTTGGCCACCCCTCTAACGCTTCAATGCCAAGAGTGGAAACAGGCAAGGTGGTCCCTAAAGCTTCGCTTACTATGCCAAAAAACACATACAAATGGGTCCCAAAAGCTTCGTTAATAGCTACTTCCCCGGCTCAATCTCGTTCAGCCACCAAGAAGCCTCGTAAAAGGAACCACCCGAGAAAGGGCAATGTAACATCACGATGGATCCCTAAAAAATTACTAGTAGCCCAAGGGTACTACGAGGGAAATGACCAGATTTGGGTCCCTAAACATAAGCTGAATCCCTCTACATCACCTGTGAAACCTTGCAAACCAATTGTTGCCACCCCAACGATAATTCAAGATCGTGGTAAGGGAAAGGTAACAGAATGCTCCGCACCACTTCTTCCAGAGTTAGTTTGGATTCCCAAACGATATCGATCATTACCACCTAGCTCAGGAAGGGGGGAGCCACATGAAGCTTCTAGCTCCTCATGCCAGGCACACGCTGATATAGAAGTTTCTACATGCTCTACACCTACTCTTACCAACACCCAACAAAAAACCGATGAGTCTACGTCTCCCCTTGTAATAGTATCGTCGGAAACCATTTCCTCCATTCGTCAATGGGAGCGTACCCTACCATCTCTACAATTGGATGTGGCCACAAGGGTTATAAAAAGCTATCTGCCCACATCACAACCTATGACCCGCTGGACAAATTGGTTCCAAGAGGCTGCAACATCATTGCAAATAATATGATCTACCCAAGGAAAGGGGGAGCATGTACTCACGCTCGACATTCTAATGCTTCCTCCTTAGCCTTCTCCCCTGACCATGTAATTGCCAAATTCAAGGGGATGTATATATATAGCTTCATACATTAAAAAAAAAACAAAGAAAAGAAAAACAAAAAATAGTAAAAAGAGCAAGAGCACAAAACAAGAGAAATATTCGTATACAATCAAGAACTAGATTGACCTGTCTAAACCTACTGATGCTATATCTGTGTTTGCAGATATGGCAGATGCCCGATCATCATACACTTCATCCACTCCTACCTTTGGTGAGAGGTATCATCTGTACCTTTCTCAGATATTCCACATGTGCTATCCTGTAATTGAAACTGAATGGGATCATATAGATATACTAGCCAGAGAGGAAAATGTTAAGGAATTAGAATGGCTAATTCGCCTATTGACCATGACTGACCCCTACTCCATAGAGGACATATCCTCGATAGCCCAATGCTTTCCTTTTCCACAAGATGACTATCCTCGCATGGTTATATTCTTGATGAGTCTATGTGGATGGGAAAATGAAAAGGAAATATCTGACAATGATGAATGGACGGATGAAACTCATGGCACTACTGAGGTTGATTTTATTTATTTGGATGATGCGGATAGAGGCTTAGCCTTAGGGCTAGAGCCAGGACTCTACAACATCCTCTTACCGTATCCTCAGTAGTAGTGTGGTGACTGGTAGGTAGGTTAGTGTTTTCTAGTTTTTTCTAGTTTACATTCTTTAAACGAGTCTTTGATTTTCCACACTGATGTGCCTCTCGAGGTATAGTGCTTGTTAGTTGATTGTACTGGTTAAAAAGTTTGAGGTGGGTTCGCTTTCAAGTCCTGAGACTGCCGCAACGTTCATCAAAATATATCTACATCAAATTGCAAGCTGTCTCGTCAAATCAAGGAGATCTCCAATTACAGGTGTAATTCTTCCATACCCACTCTCTTTCGTTTTTACTGTTCAATTAATTTCATAAACTATAAGGCATGACCACATGGAAATTGTCAATGTACTACTTAGTTTTTGAAGTTGCTTGCATGCTAGTGTAAATCATTAATGAGCTTAACTTTATTGGAAATATTCCTAGGCAGCATGACGTCTTTAGTTAACCTTGGAATACGATTGTCTTAGGTCTAGGGTCAAACCATCTTAATGTTTGAACACCTGGCTGTGTGTGTGTTGACCTCTAGGACATAGCTTTTACCCCTTGTCGAAAGGATGTAAGAACACATTTTAGTTCAGGAGCGAAGATCAAAAGAAACTTTATTTAAAAAAAAAGCCTACAATAAATGGCAATACAAGTCTATAATGTGCTTTAATGTTGGCTTATCGCCTTATTGATACTTGGTAGGCAAGGAGTATTCTACTCCAGACCGATGCCTTGGTTGGTAGGGGGTAGCCTTGCCTAAAGTGAGCTAATAGATTCCTGGATAATGCCTTGTGTTAAACATGGTACCAGGATCGATGTTAGTTTTGCCTTAGGAAGGTCGCCATTGTGTGTAAAAATTGTCACGTGCATTAAAAAAAAATAAAATAAAATAAAGGCAAAAGGCTCCTGTAACTCTGATGTTTCTTGTGTCCCTAGACGCGTGGTATTAACTTGTTCTTAGAGTAGACACAGTGTGGTCATCTGTTTATTTATTAAGCTTGGTTATTTTCCTTGACTTAGGCCAGTTATATAAACCTTGATTAACCTTTGACACCTTGCTAATTCTTGAATTCCTTTCAATAATTTTAAACTCCTATTAATTTGCTACACTAGCTCATTCATGTGACCCTTAAACTAAGTTCTCATAAGCAATATCCATTGTGGTCTAACATGCTTGAATTTATACACTTTATATCTTTTGAATTCCAGCATACTTTCACTCTTTTCCCTGTTTTGCAGACGGTCAACCACAACAACCCTATCGAGCTTACCATACCATAGCTTCCGAGGACGGAATCTACATCAGGAAGGGGGGCATGTTAACCCATGGCGGACATTGAGACGTACTATGTTTTATGTCATTAATTTAAATATTCTGAGTCATGGGCCGGGCTTGTCGGCACCATATGTTAAGGATGAAGGGATTGGGGGATTGCCGATGAGAGGCGCATCTTGGATATCAGTAGGATAAGGGTTAGGGTCGGTCGGCCATGTATGGGCACCCAAGTGTGAACGGCCAAGTCACCTATAAGAGTCAAATGTAACCCTAAAATCCTCATTCTCATGTGTTGTGAATAGAAGAGTGCTCTTGCCTTATCTCCTTGTTTTCCTTCTCCTGCGTGTGTGTGAGAGAGAGAGAGAGAGTGAGAGAGCGATCAAGCGCACTGTGTAGCGGCACGGCGAGGCGGCGGAGAGGCGGTAGAGCGGCGACGGCGGCTCCTCCTTCACGGCTGCGACGCGAGAATCCTTCAAGGCGGCAGTTAAGCGGTGAGTGACACACCTTTTGCATTCTGTTTTGAGCTTGCCTTCCTGGTTGTATGCTTGCAGCCATTCGTGGCTCGCATACGGTGTTCGGCAAGTCCCCAGCTACGACCTGTGCGGCAAAAGCGCACAGAAAGTGAACCTCTAACCACACACTTGAACAAATACAAAAGCATCAAACAACAACTTGCATCCATTGGGAAGAAAGTAGAAGATGACAAGGCACTAGCAGTGCTTCTAAAGAGTATGGGCAAGGAAGTGTATGAGAACATTGTGGGAACCTTAAAGAATATACCAGATTTGAAGTTGCATAAGAGAGAAGGAGCTCTACTAGAGCAAGAGAACAAGGTCAAAGAGAAGAAAGGATTGGACCCAAGAACTGGAGAGGAGAAAGCATTCTACACCCGAGGAGGCCTCACACGAGCAGGAAGAGAAAGAGGCAAGGGAGGAGGAAGGACCTTCACTTACCGCAACTGTGGGAAGTCAAGACACGGCTAGAGACTGCTATAGCAAACCAATGAAGAAGGATCGACATTGTCAAACTTCATGGAGACTCCTATGGTAGAGGAATCAGGACATCTTTTTTGAGAGAGAAAGAGAGAGAAACCCCACAACCCAATGTAACCTCCCCCAATAGAGTACCCAATAGAGTAACACCACTTCTGAGCCACCAATAATGTAGGCCATGTGGTAGATGTATGTGTGAGCACTTTAGTCAAAGTTACAGGTGCACTTGTAGTAGCCTTGGACACATAGAGAGAGAGTGTCAAGGACTATGAGTTAGGGACTTGAGGCACTAGTCGTGCCGGGCTACCAAGTAAGAGGGAAACTTGGTATAGGGTCGAGGTGTACTAGAATTATTCATCACTGGAGGGGAGGTGTTGAAATATGCAAGTGAATAGGTGTGTGTGGGAACAAGCCCTTAGCTAGAGACTGTAAAAGGGAGTCTGTAATTGAGTGGGTAGCAGTGAAAAGGTGAGAAGAATCTATTGAATGAGTGAGTGAATATAGGGGTGTGGAAAGATTCTAGGAAAAGGTGCCCCCAGATATAGGGGTGGCACAAATCAAGGATAAATCAGTGGGATTAGATGCTTGGCATCTTGTGGATGTAAAATCTATAAATTGAGGCATTGGCCTAATGAGAACTTGTGCTAGTTTTTGAGTACCCATGCCTAAATTATACAAAAAGAAAAACTCAAAAAATCATAAGGAAAGAGATCAAATCATCAAAAATCTGAGGAGGAGAAGAGGCACAATTTTCACTCTGGTCTATTTCTAAGAAGTGTATGGTCGTACCCTTCTCAGTGCCACAACTGTGTCTTCTTTGCCACGCCCGTTCCATTCTTGAGAGAGCATATCTTCTAGTATCTACTACATTAGATAGAGTAGAGGGCATTTAAAAAGGAATAAACTACATTAACTAAGCATAAAGAGCATTAAACAAGGGGGTACAAACTAGGAATAACTGTACTGTCAGGGAATTCCAGTGGGTGGCTATCAGTACCTGCACAATTAAGATCTCTTTGAACTAACAAGCATACAGTTGTACCATAAGAGCATAGGCCCATTCCTTCCAGTAGCCATGCCCGTTCCTTTAGCCCTGCCAACGGCTGCATCTTTTCTACAAGCGTACGCTTGTTTATTTCCCTCAAGACACGTCTGTGTCCTCATCTTCAGATCATACACCCATTCCTTCATTTTCCACAAGCGCACGCCTGTTTCCTTCCTGTAGCCATGCTCGTGTCTTCTTGGAAGCAAGTACAAAGTGTGCACATACCTTGAACACCAATTGAGAGAGGAGTGCCATAGGAAGCTTCAGCCACTTAGATTTGTTAGGCCCCCGCCGATGCTTAAGAGCTTTCTCGGCCCATGCATGATCGTCGTCACTCAACTTTGACAATAACGACTGTGGATTGACAAGGCCCATGTGTCGTTGTGTTTGGCACATGAATGGTAGTGACCCTAGCAATTTGACATGCATAATAAATTAGGTTAATGATGACATATAAGATGTTTGTTCATTTCAATCACAAAATAACAAGATACAATCCACTTGCTTGTTTATCATGCATAGTACCAACAAGAACTCGGCCCTCCTCCTCCTAACCACCCTACCAATCACCTTTAGAACCTTCTTTCTTTCAACTCGAGTGGTTCTTGCCCATTCCAGCCATGCTTTGAGTCGATGGTTGCCATCCAAGACAACAAACATCTTCCCAACCATGTGTTGCCATCCTTTCGTCTGCTCTAGTATCATGTCAAACTCTACGGACAATGATAGGTTGTGACCATCTGCACTTCAACGGGCGGACAAATGGAAGGGGCTCTTGGCTAGGGAAACCCTCAAAGACAATGAATGCTGCCATTGTCACTAGTATGTGCTCTCTTCTATGCTTTTAATCAATCCTTTGATGCATTCCTCATTTGTATGTATTTTAGGGTTTGCAAGGAGGCGACATAGAGGCACTCTAGGAAGGCAGTGATGATTATCAGCCAAGTGATCCTCCACCCAATTCGTGGAGATGTGTCAATCAACCACTTGGCCGAAACTTTCCTTAATGGAATCCTCTTCTTCAGCAATCCTGGCACCACTTCTGGCAACATGATTGTTGATGGGTGTTGCACCCAACTATAGTCCAAATGTATTGGTGACCTCGCTTGATGTGGCAACTTGTGACTTGCCCACATCTTGTGATACTACAATCTCATCTGGATTTTTGGTGAAGCCCTTAGATTGTAAACACGTCTAGGGAGGTAAGGGTTTGAGATGACACGAGTGAGGGGATATAGAAAATCTAAGAGGGTGACAGGGAGAGAGTGGAAAGAGTGTGAGGTCTTGATGTCTTGAGGGCGTGTGAGGGTGTGTGAGGGAGCCAACCACTTCGAGGTGTGCAAGGGCTTCAGGGCATGTGGTGAGGGCTTAAGCACATGGGGCGTGTAAGGGCTTGAGTGCAGGGGATGTGTGAGGGAGAGAGAGAGATTTGAGGGCTATATCTCAGGGGGAGGGTCATTTATGAAGTTGTTAGATGGCCCATTTAATGGATTACAACCGTGGCAAGCGCCACATATGATACATGCATAACACACGCAAGTAATACACGCAGTAATGACATGATGCTGACACGTGTGCAGGGAGCACCACATCACTACCACGTGTATTACCTGAACTCGAGTAATACATGTGGTGCAAAGTGATTGGTGCCACATATAATGCTCAGGTTTGGGCATTACATGTGGCACCAATCACTTTTCACCATGTGTAATGCTCGAGTTTGGGCATTACATGTGGCACCAATCGCTTTTTACCATGTGTAATGCTCGAGTTTGGGCATTACACATGGCATAGATGTGGCATGCCATGGGTGTAATGCCTTAATGGGCATTACACATGGCATGGTCACGTGTAATATAGTACACCTAGCCATGCCAAACGTAATTCCGTATTACACATGTGGAGTGTGCACGTGTAATGCTTACGTTCAAGTATTACACATGGTATGGCACGTGTACTACCGGTGTAGGGGTAGTACACATGGTGAAACACGTGTACATATATATATATATATATATATATATATATATATATATCCATTATTAGTCTCTTAATATTGGAAGCATCAGTTTGAAAAAACGCCTTCATTTTCCCTATAAAAGTCTAGAGAGAGTCTACAGCTTGGAGTCCATGAGAGTGATATTTTTAGAAAACAAGAGAGCGATACCGCCCAAAAAGTAAACTGAGAATGCAAAAAGTGATAAATTAACCATCTGGAATCTAAATGGAGCCTCTTAATTTAGAAAACAAGAGAGGGATACCGCCCAAAAAGTAAGTTGAGAATGCAAAAAGTGATAAATTAACCATCCGGAATCTAAATGGAGCCTCTTAATTGATGTTATATAGATAGAACCTTTGGATATAGTGGGAAAAATCATAATTTATCCTAATTAAATTATTTAACCTAATCTAATGCTCATAATGCCAATGGAAAAGCATAACAAGAGAGGTTGCTAACCTCAACCTTGCAAGGGGAAGCATAACTTAACAATCCATCTTCACCAATGAATAAAAACAACAAAAATCACAAAAGAAGGGTTATGGGTTAGGAAAACCTTAAACTTATCGCACATACTTTATCACACATACTTCACTCCTAATCACTCAAACACACTCTAAACTCCACACATAATGACTCTTCCATAAGTTTTATAGCTCATGGGCAAGAAAAAACAAACAATGGATCAATAGAGTGTGTCTATTCCACTCTAGCACTAGTTCTACTTCTTGGCAATGGTGCCTCTCATGTAGAGAAGTTATAGTATCACAATAGGGTGAAAAGGTGGACTAAAACCTGTGTCTTGCACAATGGTTTACAATTGGTTGTGAAACACTTTATACATAGTTAAAGAATTAAAACAAGGTTGTTTAATCTAGTTTCACATTTATTATATCTAAACGGCACTAGATAAATTGCTCAATAGATCTTATGATGATATTAAATCCATTAATATTGGTTGTCTTCAAGTGTGGTAGCAACCAATGAAATTGGTAGAAATTATACCACCTTATCATGCTTTCACCCAATAAGCATGACAACACCAAGGAGTATAAACCCATCTAGAGTTGTGATAGTGCATTCCTTATGGGAATGGAAACCTTAAAACTGGCCAAACCCTCAAGCTCTATCGATCCAATACTTGGACTTCCATGATCCAATCACATACGAAGGAGAAGATAGTAAGCTTCCTCTCTACTCAGTCCATCTCTCTCTCTCTCACACACACACACACACACACACACACACACACACACACACACACACACACACACACACATCAAGCAAGAATTAAGAAAGCTCACCTTAATCATGTGCACACATGCACGGACACATGCACGCACACACACACTTAAGTACTCACACATGTAAGGAAGAAAACCCTACAAGGCTTCATAGCTAAATACAAGCATAAACATGGAAGCATGCAAGAATTAAGAAGATCACAAGACAATAAAGAAAATACGGGAGCGATAGAAATGACTAGGGGTTATCGGAATGTCATATTCGCACCAGCTTTCCATTAGGCAAGCTAAATATCCACATGCGTAATTTTTTCTCTTGGCTGTATGTATCTTGATTTCACCAAAGGTAACAATTGGATTAAAGTTGTTCCTTTGCACTTTGTCCAATGCTTGTGCTCCAAATGCCTCTAATATTTAGCTACCCCAAAATTGTTTGATATAGTAACTCCAATGTGGACAATGGAATCCATAATTATTTCTCACAATTCCCATAAAAAATGTTCATACAATGTGTGCTTCAAAATCTTGCTAAACTGGTAAATGATTTTACCTTTTAGTCAATATCCTTTAGTTTTCACCTTCGAGCATTCATATAAATCTCACAAACAAAAGCTACGGAAAGACGGCACGATACAAATGAATGGGGGTTATTGGATCATCGTATTCGCGCCATTTTTCTCATTAGGGGGAATTCGAACATATTTTGGGCCTTTTGCTAATGAAAGTAATTAGCAACAACGGACCAATAAGAATAGAGGATTGCACATTTGGTCTCCTTTGAATATAGGGAGGGAGACTAGGTTGTAGGGAGGGGGACTAGGCTTTCAGTATACTAATGATTACACTTGTCCCTTTCAAAAAGTAGGGGGGTTAGGGTAGGTATAGTCCCACCATTTTTGTAGCTCAAAAAATCCTTAAAATTTTGAAATTTTGGAGATTCCCCCAAAAGCCACTTTCCCCCCTCCCCAAAAACCCATCTCAAATTTCATTGTAGTCAAAAATTTCATTTTCTAGTCTAGTTTCCATCTTGAACGTCCAAATTAAACTCTTGTTAACCTTCCTCCCTTCCTCTTCCATCTCTTTAATATCCATCAAGCCCGAAACCCTAATTTGCATAGAATCTTTGCATTTTCTTTCTCTATCTCATTCACCCAACCCTAATCTCACTACTATAGCTTCACAATTGATATGGTTGCACCACACAAAGAAGACCAAAAGATGAGATTGAGAAGATCTCACTGTACAACAAGAGGGACGATGATGGTGCTTGGGTGAGAGAGGCATTTTGCAAGGGTGCTTGGGTTTTCCTGCAGCCTACTGCTATTGGTTTGCACACCGAGTTCAACAACAAGATGTGATGGAGCTTCTTTGGAAGGGTCATTTAGAAGGATTCAAAAAATCAAGCAATGGTGGAGACTTGGTGACCATTGTACAACATATGTACACGGCACGAGAGATACATCTTCATAAACAAATTTGATTCGCATGAGCAACTGTAAGTATCATAGGGAAGGAAGGAGGCATGTTATATTATGATAGCTACATCTTTCATGTTTAATGATCTTATTTTTGGGTTACAGATATTTTTCCTTCTAACTTGGTAGAAGAGCAACCATTATGAAGCCTTACCAGAACATTTAAATCACTCCATGCAGACATTGGTGAGGCACTGTTTTCTTATAAAACTAGTGCAGACCTTCTTTTTAAAAAAATCTACTTTTACCGGTACTCCTTTGTGGTGTCAATGCATGACAGTGGGTTTGGTAAGCTAGAGATCATCACATCTCCTCTCCTCTCTTCTATTGAATGGCCAACTCCTAATGCTTGGATGGTTATGGTCACGAAATGAAAGATGATTTGTGACATACAAGGATCTTTGAAGTTTGCAAAGCCATCTCAATCTGTGGGTCTCAGTTGGGTATGCCCAATTCATCTTTTTGCTAAGATGTTCAATCAATTTACTTTCTCACAAACACTTACCATGTTTGTGTGCAAGAAAGTACTAGGTGATGACATGGTTGCCTTGCTTGAAGAGCAGTGGAACATATGATACATTCAAGGGCAAAATAGTAGTCTAGTGTTACATTTCAGTATCTTAAAGCTTGTGCTACCTTATACATTCAGTTTTATTACGAATAGTGAATGAAGAAAAATAGTAGTTGGGTCCCATTGCAAGGAGATGAATAAGTTGTTTTGCCTCTTGACATATGCATTAGGGTGCCCAATGGTGTGGTGGAAATTGTAAGTGCAAGTAGGCATTAGAGCCTTCTAAATATTAGGGAGCACCTCAATATCATGGAAAGTGAGGATATAAGTGGGGAACAATTCAAGGTGAAGAATAGAAAGATTCGAATACGAATGGAGTCGAAGACCTTGGTATGCTGATTGGGAATATGATTGTATAAGCATGACTTATTAAGAAAGCTTGGGATTTTTTTTATGAAGTCTGTTTAGAATTATAATATTTTCCTTCTACTCTTGGGATTTTATAAATTTATGTATATAATTCATCAATGAAAGTTTTGTCTTGTGATTGCTTTGCCTTTGTAATTTTTTATGTTGTTCTTTTAGAATTACAATATTTAGAGCATTTTTTAAGAAGCTCTTTAAGAGTTCTAATATTTTCCTTTTAGAGATATACTCAAGTCCACGAGATGAAAATTATGGCACAATATCTTAAAACCATTACAAACTCAAGTACAAATGTGTTTTGAGTAAAAAACATCATAAAATGAGAAGAGAATTTCTCAATCTTTATAAAAAAGATTATAAAATTAGAAGAAAATTTATAGATATTTACAATGATAAATAGGGAGGAGAATGAAGCTTTCTCTTTTGTCTCCATCTCCTCTAGTTTTGTCTCCATGTCCCCCTCTATCTTCTCTAGTTTTGGGACCTCCTTTGTCTCCATGTCCATATCCTTTGACTGTTTCTTACCAACAAACTTGAGTTCCTTCTTAGCTTTCTTGCCAACACCCTTCTTGGCACCCACTTAAGGAACCCACTTGAGGAACACTTTTCTTTGAGGTACTTCTTGATTGGTTTCTTTATGTGTACCTTGTTGAGGAGAACCCTTGGTTTCTTTTTGTAGAGTTCCTTGCTTAAACATAAAATACTTTAGTGGTGAATGTACATGCATTTTCTTCTTCTTCTTAGATGGAGGCGGCTTGCCTTGGGGGTGATGGAGAATCTGGAACATTCGGAGTAATTGAATTATTCAAAATAATATTGATAGCTCTTGCATGAACACTCCACATCCAAAACTCATGAGATCCAAGAGTCTGTCAAATTAAGAAAATTTCTCAAATTTAAGAATCAAGAACTATAGAAAATAAGTTAAAAAATTAAGTAAACATTTACTACCAAAAATAGTGGGTTTTTAACTTAACCTGCACTGCTATCAATCTCGGTATATTTAGACAAAAGATATTTCCACACATTGGCAATAGCATGCCATCCACATGAGGTAGAATCTTTTTGTAAAGCCACTCGTTGATTCAGAAACTTATACTCTGCTTCCTTTTTTCAAATTTAGATATTCATCTTCAATAGCCACAATATCTCTCTTACATGCCCTATTAAAAATTAAATTTGAATATAAGGAAAAATAAAGTATGAAGCTTAGAAGGAAAAATAAAGTATGAAGCTCAATATTCAAGTTATTAAGGAGAACTACTTATAATTTAATCTGCCCATCCATGCCAGTTAGGCTGTTCATGAAAATATCACTCCTTCTTAGAAGATTAATAACATAAGCACTTCACTGTTCACTGGAAAAAAGTAAAAGAAATATTTAAGAAATCGAATATCGTATGTCAAATATTTAAACACATAGGAATCATTAGTTAGAGAGATGAACTTCTCTATATATGGCAAAACAACAAACAAATGTTCTTATTTTTCATTGGCTTGAAATAGGATGACAGCTCGGAAGTCTTGTTCTTCATATCAATCGAATGTAGGTGGCACTAAGGCATCACAAATGAATATTTCATTGACTTGATTTGGAGGCAATTCCTTCATAAGTGCCTTGAAAGAGTTTATAAAGGAAAAATGAACAAAATAGAAAATATTCTTATATTATTAACATATGAGAAAATAAACATATGTGAAAAATGTAGTCATACCTTAAACACATGAGAACAACACTGTCATTGATCTCCCTATCCTTCTCTACAAGCATGTAAATGTCCTCAGAGGTGGGTGCAATATAGAGATAGTCTTCCTCCACTGTGCCAACATTGCAGATTACCTGCCTTGGTACTTGGGCAAGCCTCTGAGAATTGGCCTTCTCCAACTGCGCAAGGGTTTCTAAGCTATTATGCACATGTCAGACCTTTTCCTTCACCTCCTCCTCCTCCCCAAACTCTTATCATCTGGCTTAGATTTCCTAACAAACTTTCTTTTCTTCTTGGGAGGGTAAGTAACTTCTTCAACTTTAATATTATCTGCCTTTGATTTCCTTTTCAATGCTGGGGGAATTGCGAGGACCTAAAAGGCTTTCTTATACCTCATTGGCAAGGGATGATGAAATTTTTCACCCTGCTAACAAGTGTCATGTCTCTGTCCACCATCAAGGTTACTCTTCTTGCATGTGCATCACATGTGAAG
This sequence comes from Cibotium barometz, assembly GCF_041138505.1. NCBI lineage: Eukaryota > Viridiplantae > Streptophyta > Polypodiopsida > Cyatheales > Cibotiaceae > Cibotium > Cibotium barometz. The sequence goes on along the minus strand of NC_141061.1, from coordinate 41,783,107 downwards.
CTATCATTCATGAAGTCTATAAGAAAGTCTTCTCACAAGCTTCTTGAAGACATGCCACTGCATTGCTTTGCCATCTATAATGTCCTTTCCCTTTAATTTTGTCACTTACTGTTCTTACAGTTCTCAGGAATGGTGCCCTAGGGATGAGAAGATGTGTAGCCTCATGCTTGCCTTATCTCAGCAAAATAATTCTTTGTCTCTGGAGGAAAGTTCTTGCCACCTTAGATAAATTATACCCTTTACTTTCTCAAATGGTTGCTTAGAAGTTGTTGCCTCTAGCTCTTGCTCTGGCACTTAATCTTGTTCTTTAGGAAGGGAGGGATCTGTGTAAACCATCCTCACAGTTTGCTTTATACGAGCCATACTTCCAAGAAGCGATGAAGCAAGAATCCATCCAGGGAGTGATGGAACAAATCTAACCCTTCGAGAAGAGCTGGATTCGCTCCTTGGATGGAATCGAGTGACAAGGAAGGGGATGCACTCTCCATGGAGCGATAAGGAAATTCTAATCCTAACTAGAATACTACAATCACACCGTGGAAGGAATTCGACGACGACGAGAAGGCAGCGACGAGCCCAACGGAGCGATAAGGAGGATCGGACCCTAACAGAAGTAAGCACTCATGTCGTAGAGTGAGGAGGGCAAGAAGGCGGGCGCTATCCACGGTGCGTAAGGAGGATCGGATCCTGAAGGAAGTGTCTACTCGCATCGTAGAGGGAGGAGGGCAGATGCTGCTGCGAAAAACTTCCAAAAAATGACTTAAAAAGTTCTCACGCTGTCAATGGTACCCAACAAAAACAAATGAATATTTTCTCCTTTTTATAGAATGCGATGTCATCATTGGGAGGATGATATAAGCCCTACACGTGGATCTCCAGTGATGATGTAAGCCCTACACGTGGCTCTCCGATGATGATGTAAGCCTTACACATGGCTAGAGGGTGATGAGATGATGTTGGCTCTACACATGGCACAACGGCACACTTCGGTGATGTGAGCAAACAAAAGTAGATAAGTTTTATTACTTAAAAGATTTTTCTATTAGATCGCAAAGAATGAAAAAAATTACTAACATTGTTTAGGAAGTCCATAGAATATGATCATAGCTCTCTAAATACATTGTAGATCAACAAATATATTATTAAACTCATTGAAGGAGATACATAATCATACCATTTGTGCCTCGCTTTTTCCCCCAAGCTCCAATGGTTAATATATCATTGATGCAATAGTATTCTCCAATTTTACGTTGCACATCATCATTGCATGTCCTCTTTGCTAATCTTATCTTTCTGGGGATAGGAAAAATATTCCTTGTGATGCCTTGTTTGTGGAGTTAGCAATTGATGGAGGGCTTGATATCCTTTTGTGCTAATGCCCACACCACCACCAACTATGAGTTTTTGAATGTTATAGATTGTCCTCTCTCGCTCTCTTACTCCCACGGCGGGGGTGCTCTTCATGTGAGAGATTGTGTCGTAGCTTCATAATATGCAAGCCTCTTTCTCTTTGTCTCTTTTCTCTAGCTCTACAATATTATTTTGTGCATCTTGTAGTGCATGTTGCGCACTACTCAAAGTCGTTTGTAACCTTTGTGTTTGTGAGTGGAGGAATCGGACTCTCCATGCATCACTCATGTTTAACCTTCTACAGTACCCAAGCAACCCATTCTCACCCTCTCCAACAAACTGAGAATAAGTGAAGGGAGATCAGTGTGTGAAGGGTGGAGGACAATGCGAAGAAGGATCGTTAGGATATAAATATCCATCAACCCAAAGATCCACATTACTCTGACCCTGTTTTCTTCTCGCATGCTTCTCATGTGCATGTAGATGTTCTTTCTCTTAATTGGTGCATATTCATTCAATATGCGAATATGCAAGTCCACCTTCCGCACTCTTATTGAATCTGAAATTTCTACCATTGAAAAAATAGAAGAGACTATTCTAAAGTGACTCAGGGCTATCCTATTGTATTCACAATAGGGCTATTCTATTGTGAAGAGGGGGAGAGAGAGAGAGAGAGAGAGAGAGAGAGAGAGAGAGAGAGAGAGAGAGAGAGAGAGAGAGAGAGAGAGAGAGAGAAGAAGAAGAAGAAGAAGAAGAAGAAGAAGCTCTTTTAACGTCGTAGGAACAATCCCAAGAGACCAAATATGATCTATCCGACGGGAGTGAGATTCGAACACAAGATGTGTTGAATAACAACTCCATGAGCTAACCAATCTATGGGTGATAGAAAGGTTAGTCCATTTGTTTATTTACCCACACACCCATTTGAAGAAGCTCTTTTAACGTCATAGGAACAATCCCAAGAGACCAGAGAGAGAGAGAGAGAGAGAGAGAGAGAGAGAGAGAGAGAGAGAGAGAGAGAGAGAGAGACTCGGGGCTGTCCTATTGTATTCGCAAGGAGAAGAGAGCTTGGGAAAAAGGGGGAGAGAGAGAGAGAGAGAGAGAGAGAGAGAGAGAGAGAGAGAGAGAGAGAGAGAGAGAGAGAGAGAGAGAGAGAGAGAGAGAGAGAGAATCTTATTGCAGAGGTTGGTAGGAAACGTGATTTGTGAGGTCCCTGCCCACCCGCTCCGGGGCTCCTGCCGGCGGTGGAAGTGGCGTCGGCCTCCCACGGCGGCGGTGCGGGGCAGGGGTCTTGCACACTCGGGGCCTCGCTCGTGGATGTCCGGGATGAGAGGCTAGCCCAGGGGGGGTGGTCCCTTCTTCGAGACCAGGCCTGGAAGACTCCCCTCACCCGGAAGATGGGCGATTCCGCCAGGAAGGTGAAAAATCTTTTAACTAGGAGATTACTCTAACGAGTCAAGTCTTGACTAAATTAAACCTTGGCAAAATCGCTCGTGTGTCTTCCGGGCGAGGGGAGTCTTTCGAGCCCGGTCTCGGAGGGACCGCCCCCTGGCTAGCCTCTCGTCCCCTGGCTAGCCTCTCGTCCCAGACACACGAGTCAAGTCTTGACTAAATTAAACCTTGGCAGAATCGCTCGTGTGTCTTCCGGGCGAGGGGAGTCTTTCGGGCCCGGTCTCGGAGGAACCGTCCCCTGGCTAGCCTCTCGTCCCAGACATCCGCGGGCAAGGCCCTGAGTGTGCAGGACCCCACCCTGCGCAGGAGGCCGATGCCGCTTCTGCCACCATCGCCGGCGGGGCAGGAGCCCCGAAGCGGGCAGGCGAGGACCTCATAGCTGGTTTCAGGGTATTGTTAAAAGCTAATAAGGATAAACAAATTCTTGTCACAAATTGATAACAAAAACTCAAAAAAAGCATTTTTTCATAATGTATTTTCATTCCGTAAGCTTCTTTAATGAAGAATTTTTAATCAAAGAAATTATTTTTATAGATGGAAGTTCCCTATTTATCTGGTATCCCGACCTCACCCAGTCTCAAGATATGACTACATTTGCCTTCAAGCATCTCATCTCTTCCGCTTCAACTCGAACAAGCCGAGCAAGACTCGCATGCCATTTCGAGGATTTATATTTTCCTGACCCAGCGGAGAGACAACAGCATAAGTGGTTTGCAGGGCAGTATGTCCACGCCTCTTGCAACCGGCGTGCAATGCTGAGGCAGAACCTCTCATTGGCAATGATTCTGTTAAAGCTGAAAATGGTACGTGGTGTCATTCTATATCATTCAACGCCTCGGAATTTCAGACTTTCATGCCAAGTCTATAGACTCCTTAGTTGCTTTATTCCTAAGGAGAAGATAATAGCTCCCTTGTCAGTAAGTGAACGTTTGTATCAAGGCATGATGGCTATGGCCTAGTACCGTCGTCTTATGTGTCTCCCGAGGAGATTTTGAATTATGGAGCCGAGCTGCTTTATGTACATATTGCAACTTTTACATAAATAAAGAAATGTTTTGTGGAGAAAAATTCCCTGTTGTATAAGTGATTGTTTATGGACAAACTATTAAAGACAAATTTGTTATCAGACATATGTCATAGATCTCCAATAAGATCATTGTCTTGTTTAAGAAATTGTTTTCCGAACCTCGTAAGTCTTAGGATCTCATGGATGATATCAAAATAAAAAAAATTAATAATATATATATATTTTTAGCAGAATCATGAGACAAGGAAATCGTGGCCGTCAACCAGACCCTCTCTCTGAAGATGATGAGCTTGACCCTGATGTTCGCAAGGCTCTTCATAGGACTCAGCCCCACAGGACCCTTTACAGGAGAAGGGGAGAACCTGGGTGAGGGTGTGGAGAAATGGGTGGAAGCCATGGAAGAATATTTTGACGTCACAGGCTAGAATGAGCAGAGCAAAATGGCTCTTGCCAGGCTAAAAATAGTGGAAACAACCAGGGTGGCATGGAGGAACCACTGTGACACCACGATAGAAATACTCAGTCCTGGAACGACCTTAAAACCTATTTGAGGAAGAGATTTTGTCCCCTGGATTTTTGGAAACCAAAATGAACGAATTCTTAGAGCTAAAGTAGGGGAGCAAAACCATCGAGGAATATCACCAGGCCTTTGCTATTCTACTCAAATATTCACCACCTCTAGATGAAGAGCAACTCATGGTGGCCAGGTTCATTCGGGGAATGAACGAATCCTTGGATACACTGGTCAAAAATGCCAAGCCAGTGTCCATGGCAGAAGTTGTCAGAATGGCGGACTTTGCCAAAGCCTTCATTGTTGTAAAAGCCCCACCAAAGCCAGCTCCCTCATCCTTCAAGAGATTTTAGACATCGGGAAGTTCTTCCAACTTTCTGCCTCCAAAGAGACAGCAAGGTCATAACAAGAATGTGGAGACGGGAAGCTTCAAAAATGAAGGAAGACCTTTCCCCCGAAGTACATTCTCAAGAACTCCGTCTCTCTCCAGGCAAAGGGAAGACCTTTGAAGCGAGAACAAATGCTTCGGATGTCAGGGACTTGGGCACCAACTCAAGGATTGCCCATCTTCTTCTGTGGTCCAAGGAAGCCAGGGTCCCAGAGTTCGGAGATAGACTCCTTCATATTAGTCCAACTAGTGTCCCCACAGCGCCAAAATCAGGGTAACCCCAGAAGAGTGCCAGCTCAGCCTGTAGCCTCCATGCAAAGCAGTCTCCGAATTCCCTCCCAGAATTGGAATAACCAAAGAGAGAGAGTTTCACCTCAGACCGCAGTAGCCAGAGCAGTCACCATAGCTGAGGAAGTGGAGGAAGAGAAAGGACAGATCTATGCAGCAATTGAGCATCAGGGGAATAACCGTTAATTCTCAGTCCTCCAGACCTCAACAGAGTACCAAGATAAGAAATTTAAGCTTTTGATTGATTTAGGCAGATTGATTTAGGCAGTACTCATTCTTTTATTTCCCCAGGATGTCTGCGTAAATTAGTCCTAAATCAAAAATCAAGGAAACCTATGCAAGTGGAATTAGCCAGTGGGAAGATTCTTTTCACTCACCTTGAGACTGACCTTATTCAGTTTAGCTTAGATGGGAACGTAACAGAGTGCCAATTCAGAGTCCTACCCCTAGGAATATATAACGGAATCCTTGGAATTGATTGGCTCCAAAAGAATCAAGTTGACATTCATTGTCACACAAAGGAACCATCTCTTTCCTAGACCTTCACGGGAATAAAGTTCAAGGAATTGGAATTTCCGGATCCCCAGTGCTGCAATTAGTCAAGGCTTCCAAATTATTAAAAGGGCTCAGAAAAAGGCAAGCTGTGTATGTCGTTAAAATGAATCCGGTAGACATAAAATGCAAGGTTAAAGAACCAAAGTGGTTAAGTGAGTATGCAGATGTATTTCCTGAAGAGCTGATGAATACTCAAGGGCATATTCTCTCTTTTCCGGCAGCATGCCAACAATACAATCTTGGGATGCATCATAGACCTATATGGAAAGCTATTGCAGATCTCTTACACCCTTTCATTCCAATTCCAACATTGGATGTAAGAGACAGGCTTCAAGATTGGCATCTTCAGTCTTCAAGTCCAAGATTATCCTCTCAGCCTTTGCATCTATTGACTTCCATACAGGCTTATCGATTGATATTACCTCCTCCATGGATTGCTCATCATGCTAATTCTCTTTGGCATCTGAATAAGTCTTTAGCTTGGTGGAAAGGAAAATTGACATTGATATGGAAGTTGAAAATGCCATTGAAGCAGAGACTCTTTCTTTGGAGATGCATTGTTGGTATTTTTCCAGTGGGAGTGAAATTGGCTCAAAGAAGGATTGCCTCTCCTCTTTGTCCAAGATGTCATCATACTACTGAGAGTATTCCACATTTATTGTGGTTTTGTTCATATTCCAGAGACCTTCTGGACAAGATCTCCTATTTTTTATCTTTCAGATTTCCTGCACACAGGTTCTACATGTTTTTCTGGATGTTTGGTAGATTATCAGCTTCTTTGTCACAGTATTCTCTTTTCTTCCATTGGATCAGATACTGGGTCTTATGAACCCTCTGGCTACAGCAAAATCATGCATATCTGAATTCACCCCTTCAGCACCTTATGAGTTCTTCCGAGCCTCATTGTTGCGACAGTCCTTATATGATGCCTTACATGAGGAAGATTTGGATGTTTCTTGTATTCAGCTTTTCTTTTACTGTTTCTGATGGATAGGGCATAGGCTCTTTTCTCGAGCACTGCCCTGATGTAAAATGGATGTTTCATAATATAATTTCCTCTTTTCACAAAAAAAAAAGTATGTGTGTGTGTGTGTGTGTGTCTTTCGATGTGTGTATGATATATCTATCTATATATTTAAAAGTGACCACAACTTATCACCCATCTCTGCATATTAAAATTTAATCAAAATTAATTAAATTATGTCGATGTTTGTATTTATATTTTTAAATACATGTATATATGTATAAGTATATGTGTCTATGTATAGGTATATGCATCTAAAACATAATATTATATATACTATATATTTACATGTGCATGTGTGCATGAGAAAGAGAGAGAGAGAGAGAGAGAGAGAGAGCGTGTATGTGTGCATATGCACGCGCGCGTGTGTGTGTGTGAGTGAGAGAGAGAGAGAGCGCTTCTATGTGTGGGAGAGTGTAAGAAGAGAGAGGCAGTGTGCATGTATGTGTGTGTGTGTGAGAGAGAGAGAGAGAGAGAGAGAGAGAGAGAGAGAGAGAGAGAGAGCGGGTGTGTATATGTGTGTGTATGTGAGAGAGTTTCAACATTTGAGAGTGTGTGTACATGACAGAGAGAGGGAGAGGGTCACGTGCATGTGTGTGTGTGTGTGTGTGTGTGTGAGAGAGAGAGAGATGGATGTAGAGAGGGAATAGTTCTTTTTAGGAACCTTGGTCGGCCGCACAGCAATGCGCATGTGTGTGTGTGAGAGAGAGAGAGAGAGAGAGAGAGAGAGAGAGAGATGGATGTAGAGAGGGAATAGTTCTTTTTAGGAACCTTGGTCGGCCGCACAGCAATGCGCGGGTGCAATACTAGTTATAAATAAATGTAAAGCTCGTATAATTAATAAGTCGATTGAAGAGCTGCAATGCGTCTCCTTCTTCTCCTCGTGTCTGCTGTGCAGCCATGGCAACACCAGCATGGCTATAGCCCCTTCCTCAATCCCACATGGTATCATCACCTCTTTCTTGGGCTGTTGGTGGGCCCTATCCTGCACGCTTCCCGACCTCTGCCTTGCCTAAACTTTTTGCGCCTTCCCCGTCGCCTGCTCCTACGTTCAACGGTGCACCCCATTTGAAATAATACGTTCAACAGTGCACCCCATTTGAAATAAGGCTTATTTAAGCCTTATTAAAAAACCATAGTCCCTTTAGAAAAGGAGCCAAGCCCCTTTTTCCCCCCCGAAAAAAAAAATGTGCGCTTTTGTCGCACAGGTCGTAGTAGCTGGGGACTTGCCGGACACCGTATGCGAGCCATGAATGGCTGCAAGCATACAACCAGGGAAGGAAGCATACAACCAGGGAAGGAAGCTCAAACAGAATGCCAAAGGGTGTGTCACTCACTGCTCAACTGCCGCCTTGAAGGATTCCCGCGTCGCAGCAGTGAAGAAGGAGCCGCCGTCGCTGCTCTACCGCCTCTCCGCCGCCGTGCCGCTACAAAGTGCTCGATCACTCTCTCTCTCACTCTCTCTCTCTCTCTCTCTCACACACACGCAGGAGAAGGAAACCAAAGAGATAAGGCAAGAGCACTCTTGTATTCACAACACATGAGAATGAGGATTTTAGGGTTACATTTGACTCTTATAGGTGACTTGGCCGTTCACACTTGGGCGCCCATACATGGCCGGCTGACCCTAACCCTTATCCTACTGATATTCAAGGTGCGCCTCTCATCGGCGATCACCCAATCCCTTCATCCTTAACATATGGTGCCGACAAGCCCGGCCCATGACTCAGAATATTTAAATTAATGATGTAAAACATAGTACATCTCAATGTCCGTCATAGGTTAACATGCCCCCCTTCCTGATGTAGATTCCGTCCTCGGAAGCTATGGTATGGTAAGCTCGAGAGGGTTGTTGTGGTAGACCGTCTGCAAAACAAGGAAGTAGAGTGAAGGTATGCTGGAATTCAAAAGATATAAAGTGTATAAATTCAAGCATGTTAGACCACAATGGATGTTGCTATGAGAACTTAGTTTAAGGGTCACATGAATGAGCTAGTGTAGCAAATTAACAGGAGTTTAAAATTATTGAAAGTAAATCAAGAGTAAGCAAGGTGTCAAAGGTTAATCAAGGTTTATAACTAGCCTAAGTCAAGGAAAATAACCAAGCTTAATAAATAAACACATGACCACACTGTGTCTACTCTAAGAACAAGTTAATACTACAAGCCTAGGGAAACAAGAAACATCAGAGTTATAGGAGCTTTTTGCCTCTTTTTTTTTTTTTTGCACGTGACAATTTTTACACACAATGGCGACCTTCCTAAGACAAAACTAACATCGATCCTGGTACCATGTTTAACACAAGGCATTATCTAGGAATCTATTAGCTTACTTTAGGCAAGGCTACCCCCTACCAACCAAGGCATCGGTCTGGAGTAGAATACTCCTCGCCTACCAAGTATCAATAAGGCGATAGGCTAACATTAAAGCAAATCATAGACTTGTATTGCCATTTATTGTAGGCTTTTTTTTAATAATCTATCATTTTTGATCTTCGCTCCTGAACTATAATTTGTCTTGCATCCTTTCGACAAAGGGGTAATAGCTATGTCCTAGAGGTCAACACACACATGGCCAGGTGTCAACCATTAAGATGGTTTGACCCTAGACCTAAGACAATCGTATTCCAAGGTTAACTAAAGACGTCATGCTACCTAGGAATATTTCCAATAAAGTTAAGCTCATTAATGATTTACACTAGCATGCAAGCAACTTCAAAAACTAAGTAGTACATTGACAATTTCCATGTGGTCATGCATTATAGTTTATGCAATTGATTGAACAGTAAAAACGAAAGAGAGTGGGTATAGAAGAATTACACCTGTAATTTGGAGATCTCCTTGATTTGACGAGACAGCTTGCAATTTGATGTAGATATATTTTGACGAACGTTGCGGCAGTCTCAAGACTTGAAAGCGAACCCACCTCTTCAAACTTTTTAACCTGTACAATCAACTAACAAGCACTATACCTCGAGAGGCACATCAGTGTGAAAAATTAAAGACTCGTTTAAGGAATCTAAACTAGAAAAAACTTGAAAACGCTAACCTACCTACCAGTCACCACACTACTACTGAGGATACGGTAAGAGGATGTTGTAGAGTCTTGGCTCTAGCCCTAAGGCTAAGCCTCTATCCGCATCATCCAAACAAATAAAGTCAACCGCAGTAGTGCCATGAGTTTCATCCGTCCATTCATCATTGTCAGATATTTCCTTTTCATTTTCCCATCCACATAAACTCATCAAAAATGTAACCATGCGAGGATAGTCATCTTGTGGAAAAGGAAAGCATTGGGCTATCGGGGATATGTCCTCTACGGAGTAGGGGTCAGTCATGGTCAATAGGCAAATTAGCCATTCTAATTCCTCAATATTTTCCTCTCTGGCTAGTACATCTATATGATCCCATTCAGTTTCAATTACAGGATAGCACATGTGGAATATCTGAGAAAGGTACAGATGATACCTCTCACCAAAGGTAGGAGTGGATGAAGTGTATGATGATCGGGCATCTGCCATATCTGCAACACAAATATAGCATCAGTAGGTTTATATGACAGGTCAATCTAGTTCTTGATTGTATACGGATATTTCTCTTGTTTTGTGCTCTTGCTCTTTTTACTATTTTTTGTTTTTCTTTTTTTTTTGTTTTTTAAAAAAAATGTATGAAGCTATATATATACATCCCCTTGAATTTGGCAATTACATGGTCAGGGGAGAATGTTAAGGAGGAAGCATTAGAATGTCGAGCGTGAGTACATGCTCCCCCTTTCCTTGGGTAGATCATATTATTTGCAATGATGTTGCAGCCTCTTTGAACCAATTTGTCTAGCGGGTCATAGGTTGTGATGTGGGCAGATAGCTTTTTATGACCCTTGTGGCCACATCCAATTGCAGAGATGGTAGTGTACGCTCCCATTGACGAATGGAGGAAATGGTTTTCGATGATACTATTACAAGGGGAGATGTAGACTCATCGGTTTTTTGTTGGGTGTTGACAAGAGTAGGTGTAGAGCATGTAGAAACTTCTATATGAGTGTGTGCCTGGCATGAGGAGCTAGAAGCTTCATGTGGCTCCCCCCTTCCTGAGCTAGGTGGTAATGATCGATATCGTTTGGGAATCCAAACTAACTCTGGAAGAAGTGGTGCGGAGCACTCTATTACCTTTCCCTTACCACGATCTTGAATTATCGTTGGGGTGGCAACAATTGGGTTTGCAAGGTTTTATAGGTGATGTAGAGGGATTCAGCTTATGTTTAGGGACCCAAATCTGGTCATTTCCCTCGTAGTACCCTTGGGCTACTAATAATTTTTTAGGGATCCATCGCGATGTTACATTGCCCTTTCTTGGGTGGGTAGCTGCTTTCCTTTTACGAGGCTTCTTGGTGGCTGAACGAGATTGAGCAGGGGAAGTAGCTGTTAACGAAGCTTTGGGGACCCATTTGTATGTACTCTTTGGCATAGTAAGCGAAGCTTTAGGGACCACCTTGCCTGTTTCCACTCTTGGCGTTGAAGCGTTAGAGGGGTGGCCAACAATCGAAGATGGTTTTGCCACTGGACTTTGTGATTTTTCGTTATCTAATATTTGAGTGGATGACTTAGGTGCGGGATTTTGAGCGGTCAGACCTAGTGTTGGTTCTTGCGTTGTGACTTGTCTGGTTGCCCAATCGATATTGCACTTGGTGGCCATCATCCATTTGCGCCCTAAGATTACAGTCCCTTCCATGGTACCAGCAGGCATAACCAAAAAGCTTTGAATTATGGTTCCCTTGTCATAGGCAACCGGAGTGTGCAGAATTCCTGAGACAGGGGTTTTCTTCTTGTTGATTCCTTGAACTTGGATAGAACTCTTGGATAAAGGTGGTTTTCCCAGTTGACACCACACGCCATATGATAGCAAATTGTGTTGAGCTCCTGTATCCAATAATGCATTATACAGCACCTCCCCGTAAGGACTCTGTAACTCAATTGGGTATCTTAGAGGTGGGTCAGATTCCAGTGCATCCTCTTCTGCTTCCTCGAAAAATACTTGCGTAATTCCCAAGTTGGCTTCTCGTTGGTGCGCCTAGCACGCTGTCGACGTTCTTTGGCTTCAACTCTCGCTTGTATTTTCTTAAGCTTAGCTTGTTCTTTAGCTGCCTTATTTTGATGGATTGCATATAACTCCTCTTGGCTCAGGGGGTCATAGTATCTTTTGAACTTACTCCCATTAAGGAATCCAATGGTTTCAACTCTGTCGAGAGTCTCCACTACTCTGATGGTACCTTGCGGGGTAATTTCACATACTCTATACGGTCCCTTACCAGCATATTTGAGTTTTTTCTTTTCGTTACGCACTCCATACATCAGGACTTTATCCCCAACCTTGATGTCCTTGTCCTTTAGGTGGCGATCAAACCATTTTTTCCTTCTATCCTTCTCCACAAGGGCATTGTACACAGCCAATTGTCTTTCTTCATTTAGCCGCTCAAGGATATACAGATGCTATGCTAAGGGATTACCATCCCAACCCTCTTGAGTAGCAACACGAAGACTTGGAATGACAAATTCCCACGGCATGACTGCTTCTTGGCCATATACCATTTTGAATGGTGTGCAATTAATAGCCACTTTGTACGCAGTACGATAGGCCCATAAAGCTGTCGTAAGCTTTAGATCCCAATCCGTGCGATGAGCTTCAACTGTCTTTGTCAAAACAGAGATTAATGTCTTGTTTGTACTCTCAGCTTGGCCATTCGCTTGCGGATAATAAGGAGTAGATTTATGATGGGATATCATGAAATTTGTTGTGAGCTCCTTAATCACGTCATTTATAAAATGCGTCCCATTGTCGCTCACAAGTTCAAAAGGACAACCGAAGCGTGTGGTTATATTTTCAAAGAGGAACTTGGCTGTTGTCCTTGCATCTGCCTTACGTGTCGCTTTCGCTTCAGCCCATTTGGTCATATAGTCAGTGGCCACAATAATATAGCGAGATTGTGTGTTTCGGGCCGCTGGGCTAATCGAACCTACAAAGTCTAAACACCACTTTTCAAATGGTTGGTTTACTTTGATTGGATGTAGGGGCATCTGATCTTTCCTCTGGGGTTTCTTGTATCGTTGGCATTCATCGCAACCCTTCACAAAGAGTGATGCATCTTGGAACATAGTGGGCCACCAATACCCTGATTGTAAGATCTTTCGCGCAGTTAAGTCTCCTGAGAAGTGACCACCGGCTACGCCCATATGTGCCTCTTGCAAAATGTATAGATACTCATCCTCTCGGGCACAATGCCTAAGAACGTCATCCTTTCCTCTTTTATAAAGAGTCCCGGCTATCAGGCAATAGGGTTCGCATTCTTTGATTAGCTTTCGAGCTAGATCTTTACGAAGCTCCTTGGGTGGAAAGCCATTAACCAAAAAGTTAACAATCTTCTCACTCCATTCAGGCATTGTCTCCACCATGAACAGGGAAGTGTCAGGTAAGTCATCATCAACCCCCGTAGGAGCCTCACCAGTAGGTATGCGAGACAAATGATCAGCCATAACATGTTTTTTGCCAGGTCTCACAACAACAGTGAAATTAAACTCAAGAAGAATCAATAGCCATCGTGTGATTCTTCCTGTGGAGCATGGTTTGTTTACCAGATACAACAATGCTTGATGATCCACATAGAAAACAAACTTGGTGGCAAGGAGGTAATAACAAAATTTCCTTACTGCATATATCATTGCCAACCCTTCTCGCTCCGTAGTAGTGTAGTTCATCTCAGCATCGTTCAATCGACTGGCAAAGCTAATGGGGTAGTCTAGCTTGTGTTCTCCAGGTTGAGTTAACACACACCCAATAGCAAAGTTTGATGCATCAATATGCACATGGAAGAGTAAATCCCAGTTAGGCATTCTCAAGATTGGAGCACTCGCCAAGGCCTTCTTTAATAGCTCATAGGCACGGTCACATTCTTCGGTCCAAATAAACTCGATGAGAAGCTTATACAATGGTCGAGCTATCTCTGCGAAGAAGAGAATAAACCTTCGATAATAACCAACGTGGCCCATAAAGCGTTGGACTCCCTTGTAGTTGGTGGGTGGGGGTAATTCCAGAATGACCTTGATTTTACTCTCGTCAGTGGAAATCCCATATTTGGACACTATATGCCCTAAGATAACTCCGTGTTTAACCCAGAATTGGCATTTGAAAGGATTCAAGGAGATGCGATATAATCTACACCTTTCAAATATTTTTCGTAAACACATCAAGTGCTCATCCCAAGAGGAATGAACACAAAGATCGTCTAAGAAAGCTTCACAGAAGTCCCTTAGATATTCCTTAAAGGCCGTGTTTATCAATCGTTGGAATGTTGCAGGTGCATTGGTCAAGCCAAAGGCCATGACGCGAAAGGCAAACACTCCAAACTCCATGATAAATGCTGTTTTAGCTTGGTCCTCGACTGCAATTGTGATCTGATTGTAACCCGAGTACCCATCTAAAAAGCTATATGCCTCCTTGCCTGCCACTCTTTCAAGCACATGTTCGGAATATGGCAAGGGGTAATGATCCCTTCTGGTGGCTGCATTAACCTTTTTGAGGTCAACACAGACTCTGAGTTTCCTATTCTTTTTTGGTACGATGACTATCAGAGAAACCCATTCTGAGTGCTCAATAGGGTATATGAATCCACATTTTACAAGCTTTTCAATTTCCTCTTGTACAATCTTTGCGTATTTAGGATTCATTGGGTAGGGACGTTGCTGGACTGGTTTAACAGTGCTAATCATTGGAATCGTGTGTTGCACCACCGAGGGTGGAACACCCTTCATATCATGATATGTCCAAGCAAATATGTCCTTGAATTCTTTAAGAAGCTTCATAAGTGCAGCTTCTTCCGCCTTTAGACTCCTCACCCGGATCTGCTAAGTCTATCTCCTTAACTACCGCAGGGCCATCGTAGACACCGCTACTCCCATTGGTAGGCGTTCGTTGGGCTTTTGTGTAGACTACTTTACGTTCCCCTGTGGTGAATGATTTGAAATGCTCGGGTGCGGGGTGTAAGTCTACTGGTTCTTGTTGTGCCAGGCTTTTTTCTTTCAATTCCGCTTCCTTTTGTTGTTGAGTCCACTCTTGGTTTTGCCGCCTTCTTGCAGTACGACTTAGTTTCGGCTTCTCTTCGATTTCTAATTGGGCGACGTCATGAGGTTGCGGAATACACCACATGACACTTTGGAGGTATTGTCCCCAATTATCCGCTATCTTCCGATGGCTCCTACATAACTAAGCCATTCTGCAGTGGATCTTTCCTTGTTTATTGCAGTGCGTACATTAGCTTGATAGCGTTGGCGCTTGTGTTTCGTTTTCTTCTTACCAAGTTTTTGATTTTTGTTTCTATCACATTCGAACTCACTTGGTCGATTTTCACTTGTGTCCCCCCTCACTTTCGGATGAACTGCAGGAGGTCACTGTCCTAGGCCTTGAGCACATTGCTTCCCCATTTGGGTGAATATTTGATTCATTTTTCCCCTCAGGCTCAGGGTCAGTTTGTTCTTGAGATTCATACTCAGAGTTGCATTGGTCAGAGTCTTCGCCACTTTCAGTGTCCGTGGAGGTTGCCCCGCTTTCTCGCCATCAGGAGTCAAGTGCATAACACCTATCATGTTTATTGGCACTAACGGTGGCATATCTTGCCCCTCAGGTGTTACCCAGCTTGTGCCTCTATTCCCCCATGTGTCTATGGTTGCCGCTAGGTGTACCCAATCCACGTTATCCGACTCAGTCATACCCGGTAGGACATCCATATAAGGAGAATCTTTCCCATCATCAGTCTCTTTTTTGCATGTATAGCAATACCTTAATGGGGCGGAGTGAATAGTGGTATCCGATCGATTATCGATGATAACCTTGCTTCCTAAAGGATGTGCACGACCATTCTCAAGATCAACTCGAATGACAGAGTCCTGGAATTGTAGGTAGACATGGTTTTTCGACCAGTCATGCACCATTTGTGCTTCCCTCATGAAAGGACGTCCTAAGATCATTTGATATGACATAGGATGCTTGGAGAAATCCATTACAATGAAGGTATGTTTTACCTTGTATCCCAGGACCTTGATCTTAAGGTCCCTTAACATTCCAATAGGTTTAGCTATGGTTCCGTTTGCCATCTTAACCACTATGTTTGTGACTTCAAGGTGAGGTCTTCCCATAGATTCCCAACAGTTTTTAGTCACAATGCTCACGCCAGCACCACCATCAAGGATTCCCTTTAGAGTTAATCCCTTGGTAGTAATGGGGAGGGTTGCATTAGATTCGTCACCTTCAAAGTACTGTCCCAACTTGTTCACAGGTATTTCAACGACCGAGTCTTCATCTAGGTTGGGTTGTAGATCCCAATGTTCCCCTTTATCTTGAAGCGTGTTGGGTCTATCCATATTTGCAAATTGTGGTAACCCCGCCTTTAGTTCTCCATTGAGAAATGCCCGAAGAGCTAAGAATAGCTCAGGATCTCCGTATAATTTGGATATGATCGTGGTTCTGATCTCGGAGGACATGAAATCCATTAGCTTAGACACATTCAACGGTACTTTTCGCGACATCGCCCCTTGACTAGGGACTGGTGAAGATGGAATCACTTCCTCTTCGATGGAGTTAGGCATTCCCTCACTAAACATTCTTTCAAGCAAGAAGGGTGTTTGCCCACTTCCTGATGTCCTATCCTCACTTTCTTCCCGAATGATGCTAGGTATAGCTAACGGTTTATGGTTCCTGTGAGGCTGAACTTGCGTAGGAAACACTGTGTCTGGAATTTTGATTTTTCTCGGGTTTGGCTCCAGTTCTCTTTGTGTTTCTTCCACCAAACCCCTTAAGTGTTGCACTTGTTCAATCTCCTCAACTGGGTTTGGGTAAGTTCCAATCTTTTTCTTGAGGGTTTTTGGCCCACGTGGCTTGTCTTGGGGAATCTCAGTCAGTTTGGGTTGTCGAGAGGGCATTAACTTACTTGGTTGTGGGGCCGAGGAAGTCTCCTTCTGTTTTCCCTTATTTTTGTACTCGTTTGATTCTCCTTCGTTGAGCTCCCGAGTGGGTTCCTCCCTTAAGGTAGTGGCTTTGGTCCCCATTGTTTCTATTGAATCAAAATCATCTTCAGGATCATTCATATACACGGGGTCGTCTCCTGTCCCTATGTTAGTCTTTGAACTGGGCTTGGAGCTCGTGGCATTAAGCGATCTCTTTCGCCGTGTTTTCTTTTTCTTTGCCTGAGCGATTGATGCAGTATCCCTCTCTTCAAGAATGTAGTTTTGATTTTGAAGCATTGACCGTGTAACTACATTCGCGGGTACAACGGGTGTGGATCCTCGTGCTTGGTTGGTGACCTCAACCAAATTCAATGGTTGTAATCTTGGGTGCATTAGGATTATGTGAACATTGAGCGATCAAATGATCTATGCCACAACGATTACATGTAAGTACCGGCATTCCCGATGTGCTCCCTTGATTTGGTTGCATTTGAGTAGCAATCTTCTGTAGCCTATTAGGGCACTCCGCTACACGATGCAGTCCACCACAATCATAGCATTGAAGAGGTGGTCTCCTCGCCAAGGTATTAAGGTTTTGGCCTCTTGTGGCAAGAGCAGCCGCCTGATATACAGGCTTGACTTGCCCGAAATGATCCTCCATGTAGTACTGGGGAGTCATTTCAAACGTATCAATCCCGTATGGAGCAGTGGGGTCTATCTCCTCTTCATAATCCCCACACGCACTATGTGACTCACAACCCATCTGGTTTATTGGGGTAATCCTTGGATGTGGAGGTTGTGGTCCTCTGGCGGTGGTAACGGCACAGACTGGACTACATTCGGATTCCTTGGAACTATGTGCTGTGACGGTTGCTCGACAGGTTGTGCAGGCATTAGCACGGGTACTTGAGGTGTGTTTGACCAGGCTAGTGGTGCCTGATTTGCCAACATTCCCTTAAGTACTAGGCAATCTTTAGATTGATGGCCATACTTACCACATGCATTGCAATTCCCATTGAATTTGACTCTAAATGTGGGACATTCACTCGTGCTATGTGGTCCTAAGCACACCGAACACCATTGTTGCTCTCTCCTTGGGTACATATGGCTATTCTGAGGAGCTCGATTACCCCTAAAGTATTCTTGGAGAGCCTTAGTAAGGTCGGTCAGATATCTTGGGCTCCTTGGCAATAGGTTTTACCGTCATTGGCTCGTGCCCAGATACTTGCGAACTAACGGATTTTGTTTCTGAAGACACCTTTTTACCTGCAATCATCAAGTTGTCTTCTAACTGGATTGCATTGGCAGTGAGACTGCTTCCCACGTTGTAAGACCTCTAATGACTAGGCCATTGTAAATGTCCTCGTGGCGCAATCCTCGGATGAATCTATCGAGGAGTTGGTTGTTATTGAAGCGTTCATCAGGAGTGCAGCGAGAATTTAGATGCTTCAATCGACTTATAAAGTCTCTCACTGACTCCCCTTCCTCGCGTTCAGCCTTTTGGAGTTGAGATGCTACCCCCAAAGCACACCCTCGCGTATGTATTCTTTCAAGAACAATCTCTTGAGAGTGGGGTAGTGAGTGCGCTCTTCAACCCTTAAGGTTCGATACCAATCTCCGGCCTTCCCACTCAAGGTTAAGCCTAAGGCTTTACACTTATGCAACTCATTGTGCTCTTCCAAGGAATCACACACGTGTTCAAAGACTTCAATGTGCTTCCTAACATCCTCATTACCACTGAAGTTTTGAGTGAGCTTAGCCACTTGTACTGCCTTGCTTCTAGGTTCTCTCTCAGGCATCAGGCATGCCCCGCATGTTTTCCGCAATGGATCGTCCGATCGTCTGAGCAAACGCTCCGAGATCACCTAAGTGAGCAGGCATAGTTGGTGGAGGCACTTCTGGGATAGCCTGGCTGATAGGAGTTGGCGTTGGTCTGAGTATGTTGGCAAATGACGTAGGATATGATATGTGGCTAGGCCTAGCTCCCCTTGGATAATGGTTATGATAAGGTGGTCGTGGAGCATACGCCATTGGCATACTAAGAGGCGTAAGAGCTACATGAGCATGAGTAGCGATAGGTACATATGGTTGATAGGCACTGGCACGCACTGTTGTAGGTACTGTTCCACTAGGTAGCGACGTCGTACTAACTACAGTGGTAACAGGTGCACTTTCCGTTATGCTCATCATTGGGGTCGGCATTGTGGATTCATTAATGGAAAGTTGAGCCAAGGTTGGAAAACTAAAGTTACTGCTCGTGGGCTCAACCTGCATTGAGACTCCAGGCGAAACAACATACGAAGGGTCTATGGGACTCACCGAGGGAGTCTCCAATTGTGATAAGGTTGGTTGTTTGGCCTTGCCTGTATCCAAAAACCTAATAGGACCAGTGGAAACTAGGTTCACTCCCCTATTTTGCCTCTCAAATTGGATAATTCTATGAATCACCTCACATATCATGTGTTGTTGCTCCTCTAGATTAGTGGCGCTAGATGTAGATCGTAGGACTTCTAACCTACATGGTATGTGTAACCTGTGTATAGGTCAGTTAGAGTCTTTGTGTGTAGATCATATTCCCAATTTTCATTGAGAAATATCCCATCTAGACTTGGTGTGCCAAACGGTTCTCTTGAAGTGGACGCAATGTCACTTCTTATGGATTGGCTTCTAGGGACCTCTACTTTAGGAAGAGCATCGGAATGTGGTAGCTCAGTAGGGCCCTCATTAAACGAAGTGGGTAGAATATCCACATGGACACTCTTTGGGAGGTAGGTTCTACAAAAGATGTGAATGGCGAATCTACTACCCCTCCTTCCTCATTTACTTCGCTTGTCGCATGTTCAGAGCGTGTAGCTCTACTAAAGGTCTCTATTAGACGACTAAACATGCTAGATCCGGGTTGTGGGGCCCACACTGGCATGTTTTGGCTTGTCTCCTTAGGGTTCTTGGTAGGGTGCCCTTCCATGGCTTCTGAGTCAGAGGATGAGTCACTATCCACTATTCGTGGATCTTGGGTTGCACTCCCTTGGGTTCCAGCCGCCGAAGGCCAAGATGCCAACGTGGAGGGATGGTGTGAGCCTGCGTATACTGAAACGCTTTCTAGTGGTTCAGGCTCTAGCACCCGACCAGAACGTAGATGCATGTGACATGGGTACCCTACGTGCATTGGTAACTACCCTTGAAACTCACACAAGTGGTTTCTTAGGTGTTTCGCACCCCCTTTTTACTTGTTTTTAACCCGTTTTTGACTCGTTTTTGGCCCCCTTACTTACGGTCGAACTTGGACTAGGGCGTGTGATAGCTCGAAACGAGCGTATCGTTTAAAGGGTCCTAGTGTGCTTTACAGCACCGTGTTCGCCTATCTAGAGCTCCTGTAGTCCTCAAAACAGTCCGTTTCCTTTGGGGGGAAGGGGCAAAAGCCTATTTGCTTGTGTGGAGGAAAGGGTGAGGGCTTTATCCCACATGCTCACTTTACTCCTTGGGGAGTCGCCTACATATAGGGCACGACTTCCCATAAGCTCTCACTTGAAAGAAAGCTATGGAGGCTCACTCTCCTATATATATATATCAAAAGACCGAGATCGAGACCGAGGCCAGGGTCGTGGTCGTGGGTCAATTGGGGTTCTTTCTTTTCAAAATTTTTTTCTCCAATTAGAAAATCTTTCCTCTCCACACGTTTGGTTCTTTCTTTAGAAATAAAATTTAATTTTTTATTTTTTATTTTTTTTATTTTTTTAAAATTTTTATTTTCTGTTTTTTTTTCTGAGATAAGTTTTCTAGGGTTTCTAGCCTTAGCCGCGGTGCAGTTCGCGCACACAGCACAGATCTGGGGATTCAGAAACCCCCCTCACACACGCAGAAAACCAGATAACCGATCGTGCGCCCACACGCGGAGCGGAAAAATAACAAAAGAAACAGAAATGCAGAAGACAAATTGCAGAAACAGAGATTGCAAACCACAGAAACACCTCAACAGCAAACACACAGTCGCTTTCCTACAGTGTAGATTAAACTTCACGCAGCAGCCGAGCTGCAAACTGGAGCTTGGTGTAGGGCAACTCCCCGGCAGCGGCGCCAAAAATGTGCGCTTTTGCCGCACAGGTCGTAGCTGGGGACTTGCCGATGGGGACTTGCCGGACACCGTATGCGAGCCACGAATGGCTGCAAGCATACAACCAGGGAAGGAAGCTCAAACAGAATGCCAAAGGGTGTGTCACTCACCGCTCAACTGCCGCCTTGAAGGATTCCCACGTCGCAGTAGTGAAGAAGGAGCCGCCGTCGCCGCTCTACCGCCTCTCCGCCGCCGTGCCGCTACATAGTGCTCGATCGCTCTCTCTCTCACTCTCTCTCTCTCTCTCACACACACACGCAGGAGAAGGAAACCAAAGAGATAAGGCAAGAGCACTCTTGTATTCACAACACATGAGAATGAGGATTTTAGGGTTACATTTGACTCTTATAGGTGACTTGGCCGTTCACACTTGGGCGCCCATACATGGCCGGCCGACCCTAACCCTTATCCTACTGATATTCAAGGTGCGCCTCTCATCGGCGATCACCCAATCCCTTCATCCTTAACATATGGTGCCGACAAGCCCGGTCCATGACTCAGAATATTTAAATTAATGACGTAAAACATAGTACATCTCAATGTCCGTCTCATAGGTTAACAAGGAGCCTCTCTTCTCCGTTTTCGAGAAGCACCATCCAACTCCACTCATGTACCCACACACACAGATGCACACACTCTCACATGTGTACACACATATTTACACGCACCCATACACACACAAGCATACATGCACATAGTCTTGCACTTGCATATGCATATGCACACACACATGAGGACACTTGTACACAAAGTCACACACACTCACATGCGTGCACAGAGAATAGACACACACCCAATCACCTACATGCACGTCCATGCACACACGTGCACATGACAAACATACACACACTCGCTAGTATGCACACACACACTTGCATACACACGCACAACACAAATACACGTACATGTACACACTTGAGTGTACACACACATATATACACATGCATGCATGCGTATGCACACACAAGCGCATCTGCACACGTAAATATACATGCATGCATCCATACACACAGGCACATAGATGTGTGCACACACTCTCTTGCCACACACGGTACACATGCACATGTGATTATCGGCACCACACAATCATATGCGTGAACACACACATCGATACACATAGTCTTAGCATGAGGGTAACGTGAGCCACCTTCATTAACGCTTTAATAGATGAGGATGCACTCACATAGACGAGCATGCACACCCTATTAACACATAAGGCACACACACTCGCACACATGTGTGCATACACTAGACATGGTTTGGGGCCAAAAATATATAAAAAAGGGCCGCATTTTAATCACTTGTGTTGGATTTGGATTAAGCTTTGGACTGATAGAAATGCGACATTCAATCATAAATATGACATTGGGTGTCATATCCACTTTTTACTAGCTTCACCAGTTTTGGCTGTTTTGGTGGGTTATCCCCACTTTAATGTAATACGGCATGGCTACTTCAACATCACTTTAGTGGGTTCCAACTTCAAGGGCATGCCCCCACATACAAAATGTCAATACTTCAAAAAAATAAAAAATAAAATTTAGGTTCCCTCCAAAATGAGTAAATGCATTTGAAATTCCCTAGTCTACCGTGGTTGCACCTCTTTTTGGTTTTCTTTTTGCATTATCCTCTCCTCTATTCATCATCTAACAATGTCGAGACAACAGTCTAACCCAAGATGCACTCCTAATGCCATTTCATCATGCATCCTTCATAATGTTAAAGATGATGAGGGTGTGTGAAAAGGTATAAACTTTAAATTAAATGATTGGGTGACTATGCAATCATCATGCAAAGGTCCTCATAGGATAAAAAGGCAAAGAAGAGGCTTAGTATAATACCATTGGAAGAGACGTATCGTGGAATTTAAGATAGCAAAAGATGGGTGGAAGGCAAAGGTGCAACATGTGTACACGACAAGAGACATACACATGCATCCTTCTACTCCAGCATTGCATTGCAAGCTCATTGTCCCTACAAGACCAGAAGCTTATGGAAGACTATAGAGTTTGGCTATACCAAGCCTAAATTTATTAGATTGGGTCTTTTTAGGCGAAGGTACTCTATTAGCATTTAAATCCAAGATTGTCTTCTTGGATTCTAAGAGGATTAGGCTATCATGGTTAATACCTCTCCATGTATTTGTGGTATGTTTTCGAGAAGCAAAGATAAAGAGGACAAAAGAAATGTGACTCTCTACACATATATTTGAGTCTAACTTGGATAATGCAGCTGGAGTAGAATGGAAAGTGAGTGAAGTCATCCATAGGGGTAATTTTATAAGATGTAATGATTGCATCGATTCTATGGTGATGGCATATAGCATCTCTCGACAAACCTTGTACATTGGCTTAAAGTACAGACAAAGGAAAAAGAGTAGAGGGACCTGGATGCCATTGGATTTAGAGGGAAAATTTATGCAGTATGACCTAACAATCAACTTAAGTGATGATGACAATAGAGTCGTCTCCCTATAAATGCAAAATGGACATTGAGGGATGTGCGCACGTCCTTGGAGTTTCTATTAGATGCCATACCATCACACTACAAATTTAAGGTAGATGGTATTACAGTGGGAAGAAGATCCGAAAATACTTTTAGTTGTATGAAATGTTTGTTTCCTATAATTTTTAAGTTTTCTTAATACAATATAATTTTGCACCCATCTATCTTGTCTTGTGGATTCATTTTGTAAAATATTTATTCAACATTATTTAAGACAAGATGACCAATATTAAATGAGAAACTAAACTCAATATTAATTTCATATATATATTTATTACAATGGTATCTATATCAATTGCTTGATTACAATGTATGAGAACAAAAAAACTATTTACTTTGGCTGGTCGATGTCCATAGAAACTTTGGCCTCTTTGTCTCCAATTTTTTGGATGTTTTCTTTGACTTGGTATCTTTTTCTTTAGACTGTTTCTGTTTTTGAGAAGCCTTTCCCTTCTCCATGTTTGTCGTTTTCTTCTTTGAAGACAACCTGAATTTCAATGGAGACACTGTGGGAAGTTCTTTCCTTTCAATGGCTTCTTTGCAATCATAGGTGGGATTGATGGTGATGGTGAATTTGGATCTGCAAGAAGATCCACATGATTATCAAGTATTAATTTGATTGCCTTTGATCTCAAGCACGAAATGTATGTGTCTGTATAACATGAAGTTGTGAACTGCAAAACATTATGACAAAAATATTATATCATAGTAGGATATAAAAGTTTAAGGAAAATGTATAAATTTTTCATCTCTTTTTTAAAACATTTTGGCAACAACTACTAGAAGGGAGCAACATACTCCGTGAGGACCCCTCATATCTTCTACAAAGTGAGGGCAAGATAACAAGGGTGTCTAGTTGGGGATCGAACCTAGTACCTCCAGGTTACAAGCCACCCCCTTTAACCACTAGAACAAGTGCCTGATGAAAGTTTCAAGAAAATGGAGAAATTTTTCACAACTCTTTTTGATGTGTCCGTCGTCGAAAATACTCATAGCTACTCTTTTTGATGTCTATTAGAAATTTTGATTGCATGTATCTCCATGTATTTGTGACCCCTCTCCATCCACATGAGCTTCCATCAATTTGTAATGGAACCTATAGCAATTCTTCTTCAAACTTTTAACTTAAGCTTTATCACAAGCTTTAAAGTTATCATTGATATTATGATAATATATAGGCAAAATGAAAAATTAATGTGGAGTTTTATTGTCGACGAGGAGTGGAGGATGGTGTGTTTCTAATGTGCATATTTTGCACTTAGATGCAAAATAGCAAACCACACAAATTATTCAATGTAATACAAATCGAATCTTTATTCAAATTAAAAACTTACAATTTGGCTTCTCCATGCATGCCAAGCATGGATTTCAAGAAACATGTCTTTCTTTTCTTATATCAATTATAAATAGACTTTAATGGCTCCTACACAATAGAAAAAAAGAAAAAGACCATTGATAGAGATGGGCGGTTGCAAGATGAGGGTACTCACTTTTGTTCACTCTCTCTAAAATTGGGACATCCACGCATCTCCGGCGGAGTACCTCGATCGTGATATCGCCATCAATTAAAACACGACACGTGTCTCCCAAGCCTAAAGCGACATATCTCAAACGAGATACCAACTAATGCCACACTAGCAGGTCTGGGTTTCCAATCATCATCCATGTCACCAATACATGTCACTGTCACCACACTATCTCGATCGAGATATTCATGCCACTCGGATCCACATCAATGCCACGGTGTATCCCCCTAGGCACCA
This sequence comes from Cibotium barometz, assembly GCF_041138505.1. Taxonomy (NCBI): domain Eukaryota; kingdom Viridiplantae; phylum Streptophyta; class Polypodiopsida; order Cyatheales; family Cibotiaceae; genus Cibotium; species Cibotium barometz. Next base: position 41,758,145 of record NC_141061.1, on the reverse strand, counting down.
GCCCATCTCCACCGTCCACATATCTCGAACGAGATATTGAAATAAAATCTCGACCATTCATTGAAATATCTCGTTCGAGGTATAGAGATGCAATCTCCACCATCCACATATCTCGAACGAGATACTGAAATTAAATCGCGACCATTGAAATACCTCGTTCGAGGTATAGAGATGCAATCTCGACCGTCCACATATCTCGTTTGAGGTATAGAGATGCAATCTCCACCGTCCATTCACGCACATTGGAAGATGCGATCCCAGCCGTGTAAATATCTCGATCGAGGTATTAAATGAATCTTGACCGTCAAACATACCTCGATCGTGGTAATTAAAATCTAAGCCACCCATGTACCTCGAACGAGATACTAATTTCAAATCTCAACCGTCTTCACCAACCCTAAAATTAAGTGTGTATCTTGGCCGTTTGTCTCACTAACCCTAAAATCCAGAGCGTACATCTTGCAAACCCTAAAGTGCATGATGTCAGCGAACCTCGTTTGAGGTTATAAAACCAAAAAACTTTTTTTTTGCCTCATTGTCAAAAGTCGTTTTCACTCTCCTTACTCTCTTGATTTGTATTAGCATTAGTGGGACCATTAGCATTGTTTTATAGCTTCATTCGTGCTACATAGCACTAAGCATTCTACCTTTCACATTGGACCTTTGTGTTAGGCTTAGGTTTTAGCATGGAGTCACGCGAGGAGGGCCACGAGGAGGGCCGCTCGTCTATTGTGGACCTCATCGGGGAGATAGACCGCGAGTTAGTGGCTATCCGTAGGAGTGCTAGTAGAGACACACCGTCTACATTACATATCGTTGGCAGACTTGGAGGTGATGCTTTCGTCCCTTCGTAGCCTTCACGATATTGTTTATGTAGATGAGTGGATAGCCCACCATCGTAGTGCTCATGTGTCACATGGCCTGACATATCGTCAAGTCTATGATCTTGGTCCGATTAGGGATGGAGCCTACTTAGATATTTTCCTCGATAGTCGTGGGATGAGGCCTAGGGCAGGCAAGCCCCTTACTATTTTTGGTGGTGTTTGCATCCTCGTATGGCGGCACATATCTATAGTCGATATGTTGTCGCATATGGGAGGATGTCAAACAAGCCAGACTCCCATATACTTCGCAAAGCAATTATATGCAGAGTTTGTCTTAGGGGAGGAGGTGGATTACACTATCGACCGGGTGGTGGTGCTGGCCGAGGCCGTCTCCAGGACCAGGGTAGGTGGCCTCCAGCAGCCCTTCATGTAGCTCTTACAGATCCTTCATTTGTGCCTATGTCGACAGTCGAGGCTCTTGGCACCCAGGTTGGTAGCATCGACGTATGGAGGAGTACCACATGGAGAGCATCCGCACGTGGTACACTTGTTTTCTCACGATCGATACCAACGACAGATGTCGAGGTATTTACATATTTATTACTTCTTAAGTTTTTAGTCATTTATTTACATGTTTATATGTACTTTTTGATATTTTTACATGAGCGGCATGGTTGATTGTGTCACGTAGGGTCCCACACCTACCACTGAGAGACTCACTTAGGAGTTGGTAAAGGCGAGAGCGGAGATTGGTATCTACCACGTCGTCAATGAACCGGTCGGATGCCCAACTTCATAAGATTGTAAGCTCTGATTGGTTGTTGTACAGCAAGGGGAGAGTAAAAAACAGCACTCCAGTATAGGCTTTCCATTCGAAGCGAGGAAGCTATAGAAGTAGGATGGGGAGACCATTTGATGCGAGAGAGCACTTTCTTCCAATCTTGAATCAAGGAAGTAGAAAATGGACAACCAGGGATTTTACCTTGAAATTTGCCAAGTACTACTTCCGATGGATCAACTAGCCAATGTCCATAAGCATTTGTGCGCATCTGACCACACAAAATTGACCACATGATAGACCAAGGCTGCTCTTGTTGAAAAAAGGTTTTGAGCATAGTGATCTTTCTTGGCAGCACATGAAATTTGATGTTTATAATATTCAAACCACCATGCATTCTTGGTGAGAAAAGCAGGTCCATTTTGAGTAACCTTAAAGCTTTTTTATGAAGCTTAGTTTTCCAAAAAATCTCCATGGCTTGAGACATAAAAGAAGAAAGATCTCGAGATGACCAATGTAATAGAGGAAGGTAGAACTGGACATAAGCTAGAACAATGGACTGAACAATTCGAAGCCGTACGTGCAATGGCCAAGTGGAGATCTTCCAATATTCTAATTTGTCCTGAATTTTGTTTAATACCCAAGATATTTGTTGCTTATTTCTGATTTTCCAGCCAATGGGATAACCCAAATGTCTTACTATGTTTTCCGGATAAATAATTTGGCCGGGCCACAGGATAGCATGCCAGTCACAATGCTTGAGAGGTAAGAGTTTTGATTTCTTAAAATTAATTTTTAGACCAGCTGCCAACCCGAAATCTGAAAGAGTATCCATCAATAGGCGAAGCTCCAGAGGACTGTTCTTTGGCATGAAGAATGAATCATCTGCATAAGCCTGTGCAATGAAAGGCCGTGAACCAGAAATCTGAAGCCCCTCTAATTGTCTAGTATCAACCAGATGATCCATATAAAGAAGCAAAGGATGTGAAGCAATAGCATAGAACAAAGCACTGAGAGGGCATCCCTGTCGAACTAATCGTTCCAGAGTCCAAGACTCAGACAAATGATTCCCTATAAAGCATTGAGCAGTGGAATCTAAGTAAAGCCAATATATGACATTAACTAGCTTTGGCCCAAAACCAAGTTTAGACATGATTTGAGAGACATAATCCCACTGTACCGTATCAAATGCCTTTGCCACATCCACCTGCATGACCAAGACATCTTGAGCAGAATATTTTGCATATTCCATTGCGATGAGAGTATTGGAGATATTATCATGTATATGCCTTCTTGGAACAAAACCATATTGCTTGGGATGAAGTCCATCATGAAGGATATCCTTTATCCGATGTACCAACATTTTAGCAATAAGTTTATATATAACAGGCATCAAAGTGATAGACCTCCAGTCATCCATTGTCTCACATAGAGGTTTTTTGGGCACAAGCTTAACCAGACCATGCTTCCAAGCTGAAGGAAGATGTTGATGCTGCGAGGCTACATTAATGAGCTTCAAGATTGGACCCTTCAATTCAGACCAAAAGGCTACAAAAAATTCAACCGTCAAACCATCCCAGCCAGGGGATTTATGTTTTGCCCAAATGCTTGAGGGATTCATCCAATTCAATATCTGAAAAGGACATTTCCAGCATTGAAGCTTTTTGCAAAGAAACAATAGGAGAAACAAGTTCAATAAATCTGCTCCGAGCCAATGCAACCTGAGGTGTAGAAGAAGATGGTTGAGAAAAAAGAAGCTGAAAATGATCCAGACATTGTTTTTCTAGCTGAGATAAAGTCTGGGTCCACAGACCATCGAGTTTCCTGACTCTCATGATAGATTGACTTTGTCTATACACATGTAAATTTCAAAAGAAAGATTTCGAGGAACAACCCTTATCTAGCATAGGTTTAACTCTAGCCCTTGTCTGCCATTTGGAAAGCTTGCGTTTATCATTAGCATCAATTACGGAAGAAGCACAAGACAATGAATTCTGCTCAGAAGCAGAAAGAGACCTTTGATGGTGGCTAATCTGTACCAAGGACTGCTTGTATGATTTTGCCCACTGGATATGCTGTCTGGTTTCTACCATGTACCATCTTCCATATTCCTTAATGACATTTTGAATACGATGTACAAAAGAGTTCCAAGCAAAATCCAGATCCTCCTGAGCATGGGATAACAATGGCCTGCAAGCCAATCTGATCATTTGCTAGAATTTTTCATGAGAAAGATATAATTGATTGACCTGCAAGTGTCTGACTAAAGAGAGCTGCATATCATCCAGAGGCATACCAAATGAAAGGTTGAGCCAAAGTGGAGTGTGATCAGATAGTTGTTGAGAATAATCAGTCCACATTTGACATGTATAATCATCATATTGCTGAGCATGAATAAGATACATCTATCAAGCCTGGCCCAATATTCTGTAAAAGCATTATGATAATATGTAAATCCCAAAATTGAAGGGTGAGTTGCTGTCCATAAATCTGCAGTATGAAGTGATGAAGTCATATGTTCCCATTGCTGGATTTCAGAGGGCAGCATATGGGATTTATGTGTAGTATTGTCCTTGCATTGAGGAGAATTATTGAAGTCACCACAAAGTAGAGCATTTGAGGACCAAGGATATTGCTTTATGGAGTCCCACATTTGAGCTCTGGAAGCTGAAATTTGAGAGGCATACAAGGAGCCTATCTCAAAAATCTCTCCATTGATCATACATTGGATAATCATCCATTGGCCACAAAGATCATTATATGCTACGCAGGGCTGCAGATCATGTCTGGCTAAAATGCACAGCCCAGAGAATTGTTCAGATCCTGCATAAAATATATCATATCCTAAAAAGAACCCATGCTGACCCCAGCAAAAGAATGCTGATTATGCTCTTGCAGACACACAACATCTGGATGAGTTTTATTTAGGAGCCTCCATTTATGCTGGTTGCAGAGGCCCTGTATGTTATAGGAAATACATTTAAGAGAAGCACGCATGAAAATATGTACAAGAGATGAGCAGTCCTCAAAGAGAAAGGGAGGCATCAAGCCTCTACCATTGCCACAGGGTCTTGCTGACCCTCAGAATCCAATTCCCTGACTAGATCATCTTCTTCACAAAGTGGAATACCCTTCTTGACTGCATTGACCCATGCCTTTGAGATGGGGCTGTCCGAAGAGGTAGAAGGTTGACCAGGAGATGGAGCAGAAGCATCCCAATTACGAGATTGGAGAGGTCTTTGTTTGAGAGGCACCGTCTTCTTTGCATTCTGCCAATCCTCGTGAGAAGATGAATTATTTTCCACTAGCTTGCTTTTTCCTTTATCCTTGTTTTGAGCTGAATTGGCTTGGCTCCCTGTATGAACTAAAGCCTTTGCTCCTTTAGCTTCAGTCTTTTCCACATATGTCTTCTGACCTCCTTTATTAGATGGCGGAGGAATGGCAGCTGGAGGAGGCGGATGAAGGATAGAGGGACACTCAAAAGCTAGGTGCCCAAACTTGTGACAAGAGAAACAAGCTCTAGCAAAATTGCCCCATTTCAAAGTGAAATATTTCTTTCCCAAATTAACACCCTCAATCTCAACTGCAATAGCAGAGGGGGTTGGTCTATCCCATAAGATGCAAAAACGATTTTTATTACCTGTGGGCCGAGGGGGACAAATCACTTGTCCCAATGTCATTGCTAAGCCTGGAAGCTCTATTCTCATGTAATCTAGAAAATCAACCACTTCAACCCATACAGGGCAGTGATGTTTGATGAGATTCTGATAGTCCTTATTAGGAGACCAAGGCATGATGTGCACCATTTGACGACCAAAAAATAAAGGGGACATTTCCAGCATCTTTTGTTTTGTCAATGCATCCAAGAGATGAACTTCATAAAATCCTCGGGAGGCAAAATAGACTCCTTCTACATACTTCTACATAGCATCCACCTAGGAGAGAATTCACCCATTGTCCCACATCATTAGCCGAGGGTATTTTCCCTGGAAAAAAGATGATGACTGCAGTTTGAGAGAGCTTCTTTAGAGGATGCACAAGAGAAGGCAACTTCATCTTGTAATAAGTGAGTTCCCGAGCAGGTAGTATCCATTCTCTTCTACTTTGTTGAAAATCCTCATTCAACATGTCAAACACATAGGAAGCATCTTCAGATGAAGGAGCTATGGGGGGCAGAGTTTCCCTTGATTGTCTTTTAGGTTCAGGAGAAAGTGCTCTCTTGACATAATACTTGCTTGTTTCTGCCATCGAGACTTACACAAAAGGGAACACAGAGACCTGTAGCGAGGCACTTGGAGGGTTGAGAGGGCAGACAGGATGGCAAAACAGCGAGAAGTTTTGAGCGAGGAGAAGTAAGGGCTGCGAATTGGCTGAAATCGTGGAGCAGATCGTCGTGCTCATAGACAAACGGAGTGCTGGATGGGACGCACACACTAAACGGAGAGCTGGATGGAACGCACACACACAAAACGGAGAGCTGCAGGGGGCTGGAATGAAACAGGAAAGAGACAAAACGGAGCTCTGAAAGGTGGCTGGCTGTTCATCACAGCGAGCTGGTGCAGGAGGGAGAACGAACCGTAGACTACAGTATGAACAGGTCGGGATCACCAGAAGGGCCGGCTGAGGGCTGGAATCGCCATGGCTAGAGCCTCGTAACACACACACACCCACAAGTACACACACACCATATGTACACACACACACACACACATATGTATATACATATACATACATACATATGTATGTATGTATAAATGTAAATAAAAACACACACACACACACACACATGTAAATAAATGTACATACACTAATGCAAACGCACACTCTCTCCTCCCACACAAACTATCTCCTACATAGAAATTCTCGACCTCTCTCTCTCTCTCTCACACACACACACACACACACACACGTGCGCGCGCGCGCTTAAATAGATTTACACACATATATATGATTTTAATTAATTAAATTTTAGATTAAATTTTAATGGTAGGGATGAGTGGTGAGGTGTGCTCACCACTCAAATAAATGCATCTTACATGTAATGTCTCTCTCTCTCTCTCTCTCTCTCACACACACACACACACACACACACACACACACAAACAAACATGCACACCCCCTTTCTCTCACATACACATGCACACACTCTCAAATGTCGAAACTCTCTCTCTCTCTCTCTCTCTCTCTCTCTCTCTCTTTCTCTCTCTCTCTTACACACACACACACACACACATGTACTAATGCAAACACACACTCTTTCCCCCCCACACTCTCACACATAGACTTCCATGTCTCTATCTCTCTCTGTATTTCTCTCGCTCTCTCTCTCTCTCTCTCTCTCTCTCTCTCTCTCTCTCTCTCTCTCTTACATTCATGCACACACACAAACACACTTCTTTCTCATGCACTCTCTCTCTCTCTCTCTCTCTCTCTCTCTCTCTCTCTCACACACACACACACACACACACATGTAAATATATATTATCTATAATATTATGTTTTATTATGTTTAGAGACGTATACCTATATATATGTGTGCATTTATAAAATAAATAAACATACATAAACATATATTTTAAATTAATATTAAATTTGTATATGTGGGGATGCATGATGGGTGTGTTCACTCTTAAATAAGTGTATCTTATATACAATGTCTTTTGTCTTCTCTTTTACATACATATGTGTGTGATTGTGTGTGCACATACACACGTATGTGTGATTGTGTAATGTCTTCACGCGTGCATGTGTCATGCAAGTGTCTTGATTGTGTGTATGTGTTAGTGTGTATTTGTTATGTGTGTGCACATGGTGTGTATGTTTTTATTTATGTGTATCCATAGCGAGTGTCTGCATGTACGTGTGTGTGAACATGTGAATATACTTGTGTGACATCTATGTATGTGCACGTGCAGGTGCATATGTGTGTGTGAGTGTGTGCATGTCCATGTGTGTGCACATGTACTTGTGTATGTGAGTGTATTTATGTGCTTGTGTGCATGTATACACGTGTGTATGTGCAAGCTTCAGTATGTGTGCAAGTGTGCATATCTCTATTTGTTGCGCGTGTGTCCATGCGTGCGGGTGTGTATGTGTTTATATGCATGTGTGCACGTATCATGTACTTGTGTGTGTGTGTGTGTGTGTGTGTCGACATACATATAAATCTATTTATATATGCATGCTTACATACCTATAGATACATACATAATATATATACGTATGTGTATGTATATTCTCTCTCTTACACATGCACATAATATATATACGTGTGTATGTGTATGCATATTCTCTCTCTTACACATGCACATAATATATATACGTGTGTATGTGTATGCATATTCTCTCTCTTACACATGCACATAATATAATATTAGAAGATATACATGTAGCCCCAATGCATCTAGGCGTGTGGAAAAGAAACCCCCAAACACTTGTCTTCTCTTCTCCTTTCTCCTTTTCAAAAATTCTCCCTCTCCTTTCTCCACGTGAAGGGATAGGCACTCTTCCTTTATCTTGTAATAGATTTCTCCTTTTCAAAAATTCTCCCTCTCCTTTATCCAAGTGAAGGGATAGGCATACATATAAATCTATTTATATATACATGCTTACATACCTATAGATACACATACATACATAATATACATACGTGTGTGTGTGTGTGTATATTCTCTTACACATGCACATATTATAATATTAGAAGATATGTATGTGTGTGTGTGGGAGGGGTGGGCAATTTGCTTTTTAATGTATTATGTATATATATATATATATGAGAAACTCATTCAATGAGTAAATGTTTTGATGGTGACAACTAATTGTGAGCCCCAATGCATCTAGGTGTGTGGGAAGGAAACCCCCAAACACTTGTCTTCTCTTCTCCTTTCTCCACGTGAAGGGGTAGGCACTCTTCTAGGTGTGTGGGAAGGAAACCCCCAAACACTTGTCTTCTCTTCTCCTTTCTCCTTTTAAAAAATTATCCCTCTCCTTTCTCCACGTGAAGGGGTAGGCACTCTTCCTTTATCTTGTAATAGATGTGGCTTCGTGTCCCTTCGTGTGTGTCCCTCAAGTGTGGGCATTCGGACAAGTGAACAAAGCATTAATTTGCTAGTAGTATTGCCCATAGTGGGCCATTGATAGTGGCGCCCAGAATCACATCATTGTTCTCTCAATAAGTTTTAATTAAAAAGGTATATTTACATGCTAGTATTTTATTAGTTAAAGCCTCCATTAAGGCTCTTTTGTTGAGCAATCTCTTGCTTTTTGCCACTAACTTGAGCAATGGCATGCAATAGGGGCCTACAATGAGCGTTAGTCTACTATTCTTAACCCAATCAAAATTTTTACTCCATCAAAGGGAACCTTGTGATGATCATGTCATAAAGAGCTTCTACATTCAAAATAGTCAAACAATAGTCATTGATTTTTCAAAATGGTAATGCCCGTGTATCCCATACCCACACATATCTTACCTTACAACATTAATTTATCTCATTATTGTGTCAAATAGGCATATTGTAACTGGAACTAGTTTGCTGTGGTGGGAATTAGGTAAGTGCCTATTTTGGGAGCTCAAGTTAAGAGCTATGATCACTTCCAACAAGGAGTCCTAGCACTGACTCTCTTGCTCTCTCTATATTTCATCCTCTCTTGTTTGTATATTATATGCTAAGGTGATGGTTGGATTGCTAACTGTGTTTTTATTTGTGTTTATGCTTCTTTCACAATCTTGCTTTGCTCTTTTGTTTTCTTTTTGTGGTGAGTGGTACTTTGCAATAGGTCCTCCTTCTGGTGAGAGCTTGGCTTTGATACCAACTTTTACGAGCTTGGCTTTGATACCAACTTTTACATCCTCACAATGTAGACCCACCATGGTCCTGTATTAACAACATCAAACGCATGCAAACACATTTGGGTGCATAAAGCCATGCATGGAGTTCAAGACATGAGAAAGAATATTCTAACTCATGTACTAGGCAATCCTGGTATCCAGAAGACTTCTCATACTCTTTCTACTAGCCTAGGATTCCTTCATTACTATCACCAATGCCAAGCTAATAAGAGGGATTGCTTCACATAGGATATAGCTTATTACGCCCCTGAAACATTCATGGAAAGAAAACTCTACACTTTTTGGTTGGATTACCACGAACTAGCATGAGGATGTAGGTGATTGCTTTACAAAATTGGCCAGGTGTGTTCTTACGAAGGCTACACTATCTACTTTATGATTAACTCAACTGTTTTTTTATCGTGATCCCAGATTTTACTCAGCATTTTTGGTGATGAAGTGTTCAAAAAGTTAAATACTCAACAGAACAGGACATGACTGAAATCAATGGATCATCCTACATTTGATGATCAAACGTGGAGAGAGTGCTTCCTATCTATGTTTTGTGGAAGACAATTTGACTTAAAATTTTCTGCTAGAAACATATGTAAGATTTGTGTAGAATAGTGCAAAGTACGGATTGCTAATCGTCAAATATCATGAGACTTGAATAGTGGGCTCCCAGTGGAAGTGTTCAGGTGACAAGCCCAGTTGGTGTTAGACCAACATCAACGGCACTCGGTCTCAAGCTCGATGATGCTCCAGACAACGCTAGGGGATGAGTTCTGCGCTACCAAGCAAACCCATGCATGATCTTTTGAAAGTAATTATCCTACAAGAGGGCTACATGCTTAAGCAGGGGCTCCATGAGCTCTGCAAACTTATGGGCGTCTTATGTTTTTGCTTGGTGGTTGGGTGGATGCCGCATGAGATGTCTATCACCCAGTTGGCATCACCTGTCAACTATCCTTACTTCAGTGGGTGGCTGCAGGAACATGCGTAAAAGGAAGACATCAAGGGAACCCTTGGTCCTCCATTGGCCCAAAGTGACATCACTTCGTGTTATCCTCTCCATTTTGAGGTGGTCAGTGTCAGCAAATGATATGAGGGATCCCTTAAAGCCGCTTCACCTTAAGGAGATAAGGGTCCCATGCACCTTGAATCAACTCTGATAATGGCTCAAAACCCTCTTAAACAATAAGATGCATCGAAAAAGACTTTGCTCTTCCGTCTCAATCTCTTTCATCTCGCATAAGCCTGTAAACACTTTTGAGAATTCCAATGCGGGGAGAAGGGGAGGGTAAGAGAACCTTGAGGAAAGTACAGGACAGGAGAGAGGTGGCATGACTGAAATATGAGGGTCGGCTTCTGTACAAAGTCCCCAATGTCATATCTATCTTTGACCCTCTTCCTGCGCTACATCGATTCAGTAGTACCATAGTAGTGGAACCCCAAAGCAAGGGTGGGGTGAGTGCTGCCCCTGCATCTCTGCACATTTGCCACAACTACAACTACCAACTTCTGCAGAAATGACACTTTTAACCAGTCCAATCTTCACAGACAAATAATTGTTACCCATAATTTTGTTCTTATTGCCACAAATGCAATCCGATACTATTATCATACAGCTGCAAGGATAAAATATTATAATTCAATCCACGGCCGAATCAGGATAAAATCTATTTCGTCAACCACTCCCTGATGACAACACAAAACCTCTGCTCAATGAGTGCTCAATTACATTTTTGCCCCAAATTACAACCTTCACGAGTCGTTACGTGTCATGAAGGACGTGCAGTGAAACTTTGAAGCATCCTCTTTCGTCAACATAACGCTTTCAACAACAGCATTCCATTATTTTCACTGGTAAAATTTCCCAATCCTAGACCAATCAAGGTGTGGTATGATTTACATATCCTAATTGCTAGCTGTGAAAAATATCATGCCATGATTGCACACTCAAGTGGATATGAGGTGGTCTACTTACCACCAGATAACCTACTTTCAATTGGCCAGACCCATGAATTGGGGTACTCAACACAGTTCTCTTTTTTTTATTGGGTACATCGAACCCACAGTCTACTTAAAGATCCCTTGCCTGGAGCTCTCTTTTGGCATTATGTACAGGTAACCTACTTCTGATTGGCCAGATCCAAGAAATGGAACACTCAACACAGTTCTCTACTTTACAGCTCCGTTCCCTCATCCTCTACAAATTATACAAAACATAAAAACCAACATAGCATACATATAATAATTCTCAATGCATCCACATAAGCATGGCCCTGATTCCACCCAACTGGCAAATGAGAGTTTTATGATTCCATGTTCTGTCATATAACACCCACCGGAAGTACACATAACAGATTTTTCATTCATCTTTGATAAACTAGCATGCACATTTGCATCAAAAGTGCACCACTGGAAAGCTCTAATGAGTTAGACGCACAAGATGCACCCATCAGAATTCGTAGCTCAAAACCAAGCTGTGAACAATATATAACAGCCCAATAGCTGCTGCTAGTGTACAGGCAAAAATAAGCACTGTTGCAATTTTTGACTGCTAAATAGCCATGAAACAAGGCTTGGCACTATTGACAATTCTCTGTGCTGGCATAACATCCCATACTATTACTTACAGTATTATGTTCACATTATAGACAAGTTCGACTGCCATGTTGGCCACTTTGTCTTTGCCCTTTTATAACACTAGCAGCATTCCTGTTATGCTGCAAGTTTCAGCCAGTAGAAAACTCCCTTGACAGGAAATACAAGATCAGGGAGTTGTACCAGTAGGTTCTTGTGATTAACTATCATGTTTGTCATGGCTTATACAACTTCACTCCTCCTCCTCAATCCAATCACCATAAATGGTAGAAATCTCGTCTGCTGGACCCTTCCAATTTGCTAATAGCTTCACTTGCTTTTGACTTTTTGAAGATGATGAGTATGTGCTTCTGTGTCTCAAGGTAGTGCTTAAGTTATGTCCATCTGTTCCATAAACAGTAGTTACATATGGAGAGCCAATGTCAGGGAAATTCTTGGAAGCTGCTCGGGCAGTTTGCTTGCTGTCACCCGGTAAACCACTGCCCAAAATTGCTTTGGCATCAGAATCAACGGGAGCTCCAGCATACATTTGCAACTCTGCAATGTGGGTGCAAGCTCCATGAATTAAATAACAAGGGAGTTAAAATTACCTTTGCCAATCACAGTCACTTTGCTGGGCTGTAGCTTCCCAAAAAACGCAGCAAATGAAAGTCACAAAAAAACTTGTAAACACCAGTGCAATGTTCAACTTGTTCACTCTGCGTTTGCTAAAGGCCACATATAAAAGTTTGTGAGATGGCAAAAGGATAGATCATAGCCTACAGAAGCATTCCTCTATTATATCCACCCTCAGCAGCGAGCAGGGACCGAGAGCCCGCGTCCTCGCACTGGGATTCCAACCCCTTAAAATTTCCAGTAGAAGAAGCAACTACATAGGGTAATTGAGGAATACCTGCAAGACCGTGAGCGAAGTTGCACTTCTGCCCAAATGGGCAGTGACCAGTCATCTCCCATTTGTTGCACATGCGGGTCTTCCAGTTCGATGGGCGTTCTCCGCCGCCTCCATTGCCACCTCCGCCACTGCCGCCTGCTCCTCCTCCGCTCATCGGACTGCTGGCGGCTGGGCCCAGGCTGATGGCGTTGCTTTCCCGGGCCTTGGCCTGATCGTCATGCAAAAAATTGCACCTCTCCCCGTATGGACACCCCTCCTCGCTGTAGTACTTCTTGCAGCGCCGGGTCCGACGGAAGCGCTGAGAGTCAGAGCTCGACAACACAAGCTGGCCAGAGGCATTCTCCTTGTTGTACCGACCGCCATCCTGAACTGTCACCATCTCTTCCCAGCCAGGCGGGGGCTTCCTCAATTCTTCCATGCCGTGCGCAAAATTGCAATTCGAGTTGTAAGGGCATGTGCCTGCCCTGAACTTGATGCAGAGCTTGGTCTTGAAGAACAAGCTGCCTGTGCCCGTGCCCCTCTCTCTCGAAGATGATGTCTGCAAGGGAGATCCAAGCGCCCCTGAAGAGGAGCTAGGAGTTTGAGGCCTGTCGAAGCCATCGCCCGAGAGGCTGTCTGATCTCCTCTTCTCTCCACGGCGAGGGAGCATTGCACCTGTACTCTCGGAATCGGGGATGCCGGACCCCCACTCATAGCCGTAGCTGGGATAGCCATATCCATCGCCCCCGAACGCAACGTCGATGCCAGCATCCTCTTCTGCAGCAGGCCCCAAATCCTGCATGCTCAGAGATCCGCGTTCCCATGCGTATGCCAAATCCTCCTCCCCCTCATCCTCTTGCCCACCATCACCCCAACCGCTCACTCGGTCAAGAGTTCCACCGCCCCAGAAGCCCCTCCCGTCCAGCTCTGAGGCTGCTATGGCGTCCATGAATTATGCAAACGAATGAATCGCTAAGCATATATATATATAGAGAGAGAGAGAGAGAGAGAACGCACGCGCGCGAACTCTTTGACACGAGAGTGTGGATCAGTCCCTGAGCTGCCACAGCGCCAAGTGATATGCTTGTGTTTATGTATGTGTGTTCCGGAAACGACAAGGCTTCAAGCTAACCAATGGATGGACATTACCACTTGGGGTTCGTGCCTATTGTTGTGAAGTGAATGTCCCTTGGTCTAAAAGCACGGTGCCTTTAAGAGGGGCTCAAGTGGGATCGACGGTGGAGGTGGGCAGGAAGGGCACAACCATCAGATCAAAAACTAAAAAAAGTAAACTAAGGTGCCGTTGCGCATGTGGGATCGATGGTGGAGGTGGGCGGGAAGGGCACAGTCGTCAGATCAAAAATTAAAAAAAGTAAACTAGGGTGCCGTTGCGCATGTGGGATCGACGGTGGAGGTGAGCAAGAAGATCTCAGCCGTCGGTTCAAAAGTGGGAAGCAACTAAACTAGGGCGTAAAGAAGCACTGCGTTCGACAGCCATGCACCAGCATGAGGTTTGAGGGGGTTGCCACCGTTCTCAGCCCACCTTCAGCACCGTATGCGCCTCTCCTCTGCTTGCTTGAGAAGGATTCCACAAGTACCCTCTTACAATAGACCAGGAGCTACGTCCCTGCTTGAGGGAGATTCCACAAGTAGCCCTTCTTCTTCTTCTTCTTTGCAGCCCCTTCTTGACACAGGTAATTGCTTCTTGTCCTTGGTGATTTTACAAATAAATCTCTTTTTTTTAGAGTTAAGATTCACTTAATGTTGTGTGTAAAACGTTTTGAATGTGTAAAAGGTTTTGAATGTGTGTAAAAGGTTTTGAATGTGTGTGTGTGTGTGTGTGTGTGAGAGAGAGAGAGAGAGAGAAAGAAAGAGAGAGATGTTGCATCTTTGTTTTTCTTCCTTGGAAACCCTTTACTTATTGCATGCATGCCTTATTACCATGTAATATACATGCCTTATTACCATGCTTAATGCCTTATTACCATGTAAGTATTTTAGTAATATGTGATTGTGCATGCATGACACACTTAATGTAATGAAAGGGACTTGAGTTTGTACATAATGAGAGGCTCATGGGCATGGTTATGGCCAGTCAAGTATGAGGCCCAGCATTAATGAGTGTGAAATGGGGGCAAGTATATAAGTGAATATTGTAACTAAGGTCATAACACACTTGTACTAATGAAATAATACTTCTTGGAGCTCCATGCCTCTATGGCTATGGTGGTACTCCCTTGAGTGCTTGTGGTACTCCGTTATAAGTGTAATCTTTCTTTCTTTCTTTTCCCCATCTTTACAGTGGTATGAAAGCCTTGTCTTTGATCCAAGATTTCTGAAAATTTTCAATGAAAATTTTCAAAAAATTTGTATTTTTTTGCTTTTCTTGGAGTTTCTTGGAAATTTTCTTGATTTTGATTGAATCAAGAAATGGGACATGGAGAGTGTGGAATGCTGGAATTCTCTTGGATTTGTGAATTGATTAAAGTTTTGGGGTCATGGGTTGGTCGAGGACCAAATTCTGAGGCGATCGCTCCAAAATTTGAAAGAAGGGACCAAATTTGGGGGAAAATTTTTGTTAATCTTGATTAACTTCTCCTAATAAAAAAGTTTATGTTTCTTCTTCTCCACATGATGGATTCTAGGGTTCATCTTGTTGCCATTGATCAACATTGTGCTAGGGTTTTGATATTGCCTTCCAAGATCTCCCTAAGGAACCTTTCAATGGTGCTTCACGACTTCTATACATTGAGAAAAATCAATTGATTTCTATGCCATTTTGAGGAGGTAGCACTGCCATTTCGTTTGATTAAGGGTGTACTTAAGAAAGCCGTGTTGTTTAGTTGTTGATTTCATTTGGATTAAATGCTAAATCGCGCATGAATGGTTGTAGTAGAGTTGTGTTTTGCTACATTTTCCAATGCTGCGTTTTATTGCGCTTTACTACGTTTCACATGCCATGGTTGCAAGCTTAAACTTCCTTAAGTCTATCTAAAGCATTGCAAAGCTTAAGCCTAGCTACAAAGCATTTCAATGGCTGCGTTTACTGCATTTTTTTTGCTACATTTGCATAGTGTTTTGTTCCCGGTGTGATTGCTACGTTTTACTTGGGAGTGATTGCTACATTTTCATGGCCTTGGAGTAGCAAACAAGAGCTTTGGCTAAGCATTAGGGAAAATGTGGACTCATTTTTGGGCCCTCTAAGAAATGCCAAGTCATCATTCTATTGCGAAAAGGGGGATCGTGGATAACTCTATCCATAGTACCTCAAAACTATATCATGTAACATATCATTGGAAAGATCTTGATGAGAGGACTCTAACGCACCAACCTTCGACAAATTTGGAGTTTTTATGCTTAAGTTATAGCCTCCTCCCCAGAAAGTAACCTCAAAAGTTTCGTAATGGAAGCCTCACCCTCATTGGTCCTTATGGAATATTCCCTAGAATCTCAAAGAGCTTAAAAGGCCCAAAAGTGAGTCCAAATTTTTCCTAATGCTTGGCTAAGAAGAGCCAAGCTTAAGTTTCGCAACAAGTGACTAAAAGGGGCTGCAAATCTACTACATTGAAAGAAGAAAGCTTCCAGGAGGAATTGTCCATTCAAGAGGTGTGGAAGGAGATGCTTACCAAGTTTTGATCATCTTCTTCATGTTTCAACCATCTCAAGTCTCAAGGCTTCAACGTTCAAGCAATAATCATAGAGTAAGTTTCATTTTAAATGTTTGAATGCCATTGCTAAGAAGCTTCATTACAAGTGATATATGGGATACTTATGGCTGCATTTTAAGTGCTTGGAAGTTTCATTTTAAATGTTTGAATGCCATTGCTAAGAAGCTTCATTACAAGTGATATATGGGATACTTATGGCTGCATTTTAAGTGCTTGGAATGCCATTACTTTGCCTACTTGCATGCTAATTGGCAATGGTGGGAATGCTCATGAGATCTAGAAGCTTTTGCATGGCCATTACATCCACCATTGAAAAGTTTTTGGATGCATCATATGAGCCCTTAATTTTCTTAAGCATTAAGTAAACATCACTCCTTTGGTATTCATCATTGAACCAATTGGAGTCATTGAAAAGTTTTTGGATGCATCATATGAGCCCTTAATTTTCTTAAGCATTAAGTAAACATCACTCCTTTGGTATTCATCATTGAACCAATTGGAGTCTACTTGCCATATGATTGATTGATTGGTGCATTGATGAGGGCCATGGAGTAAAGGCAAAAGGGGTTGAAGTGATGTAAATCAGTGAGTTGTGCTTGTGAATCGCATGATTTTGGATGCTATGTGAATGTTGTTTTTGTGGTGATTGATGTGATGGAGCTACTTTGGATGCATGGGGAAAGCATGAGTACATGCTCTTTGTAATGATGAAATGAAATAGCATGATTCATGCAAAAAACATTATAAGTACTCCTATCTTATCCTTTTGAAGCTACATGATTGCATCCACATACACTTCACTTGTATTTAACTTCAATTCATAGTATACAGTATGCTTGTGAGGGTACCTCACAAGCATACTGTATTTAACTTCAATTCATAGTATACAGTATGCTTGTGAGGGTACCTCAAGCATTGGAGGAGAGGCCCAGGGGGAGCATGGCATGAACTCTCCTTGTCTTCATCGTGAGTGCTTTTGGTAAAGCCACAAGGAGGGGGATTAGGTACTTGGATGTGAAGACTTCGCCCCAACTTATGCCTAGAATTGGACTAGGTATGAGGGTGGGAAGGCTTGGCCGGGAGATAAGCAAACATAAAGCTCTTCTTCGACACACAATCGACTATATTGCAAGCATGCCGAGGCTATGGAAGCCATTGGTCACTTGATTGGATATGCCATGGATGTTTGCTCTAGTGGTCGAAGCATAAGGGTTACATAAGCAAGCATATGCTTTTGATGATGATCATTTGGGGTATTATATCATGAGTGGATATTGGGCAATTGCTTTTGCATTTTGATTGAGATTTGGGCCAAATTGCGGGGAAACTATGGCAAAAATTTTGTGATTTTCCTGCATTCTATCGTGGTAAAGAAATGTAATTCAATCCCAACTTGCTCAAGATCTCTCAAGGGTCTTTGGAAGTCTTAAAAGGGTGTCTTAAAGCGGTCCTAATAACTAGCCATCAAGTGGTTGATTCGGACACCATCTCAGGGTACAAAGTGGACAATTCTACCAGGCTAAAAACCCTAATTTAGTCAAGAATGGGGAGGACTGAATTGAAGGTAAGAACACTACTAAGGAGCTTCTCGATGAGCCAATAAGTTCTCAATTCCGTGACCGTATGGATGGTCAACTCTCATAGTTGACTTTTAGCAAAAAGTCAAAATAGAGAGGTATTTGGGGTTCTCAAAGTGGTGATCCAAGGTGATAGAAGTGTTCATCTTGTCAAAGCCAACACGGCAAACTAAAGAAATCCAAATTTAGTTGCCGTTTGCTATATTAACCACTTTGTAGCATGGGGAACCGAGGAAGGCCAACGAGATCTCAAGCACAAGTGCCCAAAGACAACCAAGCTCATGATGATGCCAATGAAGTTGTTCGTGATGATTTGGTATAGGTGGGTGATGCTCTATTGAGTGAGAATCCACATTTCAATGTTGAACATGGGAAAAGTTCAAGGGCTATGTAAGAAGATAGAGTACCTCTTCATGACATTAGTGGGTGAATAGTCAATGAAGGAATGCCGACGCACACTAATGGACAGGATTAAATCTCATTGGGTAACATTACTTTGGATATGTTAAGGATTGCTCTTACCGATGCAATCAAAGATGCTCAAAGGGATGCTAAAAAAGAGGTGCTCTACATTAGTAGTGAGATTATGTGGCAAGGCAATGAGAATGTAATGTTGATGCATCAAAAGGTGGACAAGTTGGATGAAAGGTTTTCAACTCTTGAAGACCGATTTTAGGTGTACAAAGGGGTGTGGACAGGTTTGATCATGCTCCGAATCCACATGGGAATCTTGGTGGTATGCAAGGCAAGTCCAATATGCCTTCAAGAGACCATCAAAGTGGACATGTCATGGGTTCTAGGTTGGGGAAGCAGCCCATAGTTTTGGATCCTATGGAAGGTTCTTCAAGAGGTGTTTACAATTGGAGAGATGGAAAACTCTCGCACTTGTAGCAAGAGTAGCATGATCCACGTGTAGCTCAATCCAATGGGATTTGCATCCCTTTCGGAGCTAGGGATTCACCCCGTACCGGTGCACAAAAGCTTATCCACAAATGGAGAGATGCTAAGAACACTACTACCTTGACATAGACTTAACACACACACAAGCTCAATCTTGCTATAACTCACTCACTCACAAATGGAGAGATGCTAAGAACACTACTACCTTGACATAGACTTAACACACACACAAGCTCAATCTTGCTATAACTCACTCACTCACAAATGGAGAGATGCTAAGAACACTACTACCTTGACATAGACTTAACACACACAAGCTCAATCTTGCTATAACTCACTCACTCATCATCCCACTCATTCATGCATCCAATACAAGAAGAAAGCTAAGCTAATGCATACACAAGCTCAAAGCATCCTTCATTCTCAAGCTCTTACTTCCCTAGCGTGCACACAAACCTTGAAACTATCAACAAAGAAACATGCACACTAGAGAATAGACATGAGAAGAGAGACAAACAAACATCATCTCATTGCATTGCATTAAAAAAAAAGAACTTACAATAATGTAGATGGGGAGAGAGAAGAGCTTGCACCTCTATGGAAAAAGAGGGAGAGCTAGTCTCAAGAGAGCTCAAACATGAGTTTAGCCCAATGTGTCCATAAGCTCTCAAATGAGCCACTTTTTATACAAAAACTCTAAAACTCCCAAAACTTCCCATGTGGGATTATTGTCAAGCCCACTCCCACACTCATGTTGGAACTCTTTACAAGAGCCCTAAATAAGCCCGTCACGCAACACCCCCCCCTTCCTATTTTGCGCACGTCCTCGAGCACGGTAGAAGCAAAAGCTGCAAAAAAACAATGGATACAAGTAAAGCCTTTTATTGAAAAAAACCAGCAATAACAATCTCACACGTGAGCATATAAGTGAAAGGTTGATTAGAGTTTTAAAAAGAGTGCTAAAAGAGGTGAGTAAAGACTAGTCAAAGTGAGACTAAGTGGTAGATAGTGCTATGCAAAGGCAAGTGTGCTTGCACACCACAGGTTATGACCGCAGTCTCAATGTCCTACAAGTATTTAAGTTATTCCTAAGTGGCAAACCTACTCCTAAATATGAGCAATGGTGATTGGACCTCTTCTTCTTTTTTGTTTTTTTTTTGGTGTGTGTGTAAAAGATGATAAAGAGGAAGGTTCCATCCCAATGAGACCCAAGCAATGGCCAAGAGACCTCCGCCAAGAGAATCTAAAGGCCGCTAAGTATCTAGGGCGGCAGACCCTTTTCTTTCTTTTTGACATAAGGAGTATCCCATGAAGATGAGGGCATCGGTCCCGAGGGTCCATAATGTACCCCAGAGTCCTACCAACATCTATCAAGGCAATAGAGTCCTTGAAGGTTTTTTCTTAATCTTCTAGACTTCAGTGTTCACTCCATGGAAACCAAGGCATCGGCCGCCGCAAGGTGCTACGACAACCCCAAGTCCTACCAAGCATTCCACATGGCTGTAGACACGTCTTGTCTCGATTCACTTGTATATATTTTTTAGGGCATGATTTTCGTAAATTTTTTATTAATCCTAGCACCTAGCCCATACCTAAGAGGTAGCTACCACTAAGGATAACTAATATACTTTGAGAGCATAAGAACTTGGCATACTCCGTTGGTATATATCTTACACTGTCTTCAAATAGAAATACCTTCTACTAAGTCCTCTAAGAATCTAGAAATTACTCACCCACATTTTAACAACTAATCTAAAACTTAAACCAGCCAACTGTGTGTGAACATGCAAACAATATATCCAAAAGTTAAAAGCACATAAAGAACAAAAGATTATGATTTGAATACACCTGTTGTAGAGCTCGTTGATGTTGTGCGTTTGCATATGCATTGCTGATGTTGTGCAGATTGCTTCTCTTTGCTCTTTGTAGGCGTTGCATGTCTCCCCCCTTCCTAATTTGTATGCATGGTAGGTGGACTATTGGGGCATGTTTGTATGCTCTTGTTTAGTTGAGATCTCTGCAAAATGTTTATTAACAAACAAGAAAAGAAAGGAATAAAATTTGTTATTGGTGCCAATCACACCGAATATAGCCGAGGGAAAAAACCCAGTGGGAGAAAAGTGCCCTGGCTTGTTGATCTTATTGTGGAGTCGATGAGCTTACCCTTGCACTGGTGGTGGATCCGTGTCCACTTCTGCTGGGAAGATGGTATCAATCACTTCAGGATGCAAGGACAACCCTGTATAAAAACCGGCCTCTGGAGAAGGTGGTAGAGGAAGGAGTGCTTCCTCGCTAAAATATGGCATTGGTTCTATGGGAAGGTTAAGCAGACAATTTTGATTTTGGAACTGCTCAATGTAGGTACTCATAGTGATCCAAAATTGACATGTTGAGGCTTGGGGAAGGAGGGCTTGCAAGATAGGTGGTTGCAAGTCATTTAGGCATGTATCACTCCATTGTTGTGCTTGAACCTCCTCAGGTAATCTACGTTGATTTGGTCCTCTCTCTGGTATTCTCACATTAATTTTCACCTAAGGGAGCATAAAAGTACCTAGAATGAGTTTGAAAAGGAGGAGCACTATAACCCCAGTGATATTCAGGTTGAGTACTATCAGGGTCAATGCATGGTGGACATGTATCTTGCCAAGTATCCATCAGGAGGTATCTGGTCGTAGAACAATGAAATTTAGAAACACTCATATCCATCATTACAATCCCAATCAAAAACATTGTAGACAAGATCATCTCAAAAAGAACACATTTCTCTAAAGGCATAAGGAACCACATTAGTAAATGTGAGACTATTCAAACACTGATCTACCAAAGAGCTTCAATTGTAGTGTTAATGCCTTATCTTTGGTTTTGGGTATGTCCTTCTTAAGAGGTGGAAAGGTTAGCAATTGTCGAGGAATTTGAGCAAGATAAGAGGATTTAGGCATTGAAGTGCTAGAATCTATGCTCAAAGGAGACTCATGTAAAGTTGGACTTGTCTTAGGTACACAAGTTGATGGTGGAATTGTGTAACAAGGAGAAATTGGGACAACTGGTGATTCAATACATGTCTTGGGAAGCTCAACACAAGAAGATTTGTAGGTGATATCACAACCACCTATCCTATCTTGAAGAGGTTGTGTTGATTTCCTTTGCACCCCCAGTGATATGGAAAACCAAGGATGGCTTTTGGAATCTTACTGATACACTCTTTTACCTCTAGTAAACCATGGCATTTGGGAAGCCAAAGTGCTGTTGCACCCTCATAATAGCCTTGTGCTTTAAGAACATGCTTAGGGACCCAACGAGTAACAATCTGAGGTTTAGGCTTGAAAAAGATGTGCTTTTTAGGAGGCTTAGCAACTAGGCTAGATGGTACAAGTTTGTATGCATCTTTGGGTAGCCAAATTGATAATTCCTTCTTGCCTGGCCTTCTTTGAGCAGCGACTAGAGTACTTGGAACATGCCAGCCATGGCCCTCACTTGAGAACTCATCGATTATCCACATCATTTGTGTTGGAGCTTCAAGAGCAGATTTTGAAAGTGGGTTGTGTAGGGTAGAAACACCACCCTTTTGACATGATAAAGCTCGTGGAGTAGCAGATCCCAATATGCAATCAGAATCAATTTGCAATTTGTATTGTCTATTCTTCCAATCTAATGAACAATTGGTAGCACTTAACCATGATCGACCGAGAACAGCCTCTACCACTGCCTTGGATTTTGCCACATAAAAGGGAACTGACATCTGGTGATCCTGAATGGACATCATAATGACACATTTTCCCTCTATAGGGTTATCTTCACCTGAGAAGCTTCGTAAGTCAATAGGAATGTGCACAAGTGTTGGTTGTCCCAAGGCTATCCATGTGTCAAACGAGAGAACATTATAATCTGCACCAGAGTCAATTAAGGCAGAGACAAAGTAGGTAGTCTCATGAAGATGAAGACACACTTGAATATTGAAAGGGTCGACATATTGTTCATCAGTAGCCAACTGTAAGGCCAACATAGAAGCCTTGCGACGCTCCTTGGCTTTTGCAACTCTAGCTTTAGCCTCTTCTTGAGCCTGACGTTTAAGTAGGTCATGTGCTTCTTTTCGTGTGTGTGCAGAATGCATTTGTTGAAGCATGGCTTCAGTTAATGGTTCATTGTATTTCTTGAGACGACTTCTATTAATGAAGTTAGGCATTTGCTTACCTTCTAATGTCTCTAAACGCACTGCACCACTTGGAGTAAGCTCATTAATCACAAACGGTCCTAGGCCATGTTTCTTGAGCTTTCTCTTATGCTTCTTAAGTGTGTACAAGAGCACAAGGTCCCCTTTTTTGAATCGGCCAGTTGTTACATTTCTATCATACCATTGCTTTTGTCTCCTCTTCTCGGCATACATCCCCATTACCGCTAATAAGCGGGTCTCATCAAGCTTTTCCAACTCATCAATGCATTGTGAAAGCTCATGACCAGTCCAGTCCAATTGTTTAGCAACCCATAGGGTAGGTACAAGAAATTCAATGGGAAGAATTGCATCTAGCCCAAAAGCAAGCTCAAATGGGGTTGTGCCCATAGATGTTTTATAGGCTGTCCTATATGCCCAAAGAACTGAGTGCAACTTTTGCTCCCAATCAGTCCTATGTCCCTCAACAATCTTTGTGAGTGCTGTGCAGAGAATCTTGTTAGTACTCTCAGCTTGTCCATGGTCTGGGGATGATAGGGTGCAGAACGCTTGTGAATTACCATAAATTCTTGAAGCAAAAACTCTATGACCTCATTCACAAAGTGCACACCTTGATCACTAACGATCTCGATAGGTAAGCCATAGCGTGTAAACACGTACTCATACAAGAACTTGGCTGTGATTCTGGTATCATTTTTGACTGTAGCCTTTGCCTCTACCTATTTGGTCAGATAGTCAGTTGCGACTATAATATATTCGGCATGCGTGTGACGAGCTGGAGGTTTAATGGGACCGACAAAATCAATGCCCCATTTTGCAAAAGCACGTGTGCTTAACATAGGCCGCAATGGCATATTGTCCTTTGTGATGGGAGGTTTGGTCCTTTGACAATCGTCACAACGTTTTACATATTCTTTGGCATCCATTTGTAAGGTTGGCCACCAAAGCCCAGACCACCTAATCAACTTAGTTGTGGTATTGCCCGAAAAGTGTCCACCCCCAACACCTGCATGTGCATGAGTCAAGATTTTCAAGTAGTCAGCTTCACATACACACATGCGTAAGTTGCCATCCTTGCCCCTCTTGTAGAGTTGGCCCTCTATCAGCATATAGTTTACCGCTTCAACTTCAATAGCATGCTTTCGATATTTAGCAAATTTTTGATCAGTATGACCATGCTGAAGATAGTCCACAATATACTTACTCCAACTTGGTGTAGTTGAAATTTGGAATAATGTGACATTATGAATTGGCTGTTGAATTTGACATGAAGCACAGTTGCGAACAAATTTTTCAGTATCCGCATGCATGGTAGGCCACCATTGCCTATCCTGAGATATACGTCGCACACAAGTAGTAGCTGATGCATGGATTCCACCGATACCCGCATGTGCCCATTCCAAGATCTCCTCATATTGATCAGGGTTAGGTATAAGCCGCAACACTCCATCATTACCCTGACGATATAATCTCCCTAAGATTAACTTGAATGGTCGCCATAGGTCCACATTAGGACCCGCTACTTGTATCTGCCCACTTGTCAAAATTTCTAAGATGGGTTCAGACCATTTAGTAGCTGTCTCTACAAGGAAAAATATTGAATCTAACATATCATCATCCACACCCACAGGAGCTTCGCCAGAGGTGATTCGAGACAAATGATCCGCCCTAAGATGAGTAACATGCTTTGTCTCAGGATGTATAGTACAATGATGGTGACCCTTTTGTAGCAATACCTGCTTTGACAAACATGTGGCAATATCATTCCACAACTCAGGCCGAAGCTTTATCAAATCAAGCAAAGATAAGGTACAAGCCACTGGTGCTGACAAAATAGCTTGCACGATACCCATATCCATCTCCTTTGTCAACCTTCTATGCATGGAGGGTATCCTCAAGGTTTGAGAACAGTTCTCATATTCTCCCAAATATGATGGTAAGGTTTTCATTGTATGCTTACTTCTAGGAGAAACAATTGTTTGAACTTCCTCCTGGTGGATGCTTGGGCGTCTAAAGTTGTTTTCTATGCTCCTGGTAAAATCCACCTCAGAGAATGGAGGTGAACTAATAGAGGACATATTCTCATTAACTTTCTCATGAACTGCTGCCCACATCTCATTTGCCATGTCCTCGTTAGCATCAATAACTTCATCATTGCATGGGAAGGCAAGGCTAGGTGGTTGCAGAATGCCTTCTTTCAATGGGATGGCAATTGGTACAGACTTCTCGCTATGAGCTTGTGAGATGAGCTCACTTTTCATTTCCCGACTTGATGACACTTCTGGTATGGTTTCTAATGTTGGCTTAAGAGAGGTTGGGCCTCGAGGAATAGGTGGAGGTGGTCCCTCAAGTATTGATTGAGCTTCCCTAATGAGTTGCTGATGTACAGCTAAATTGATCTTCTCCTCACAAGGGTTTGGGTATTCTTGAAGCTTCTTGGGTAGCTCAGATAAAGCTGCAATGCGACTTCTATGAGCATCAATGATGGCATCTAGAGTCTCGTTCATCTTATCCACAAAAACAGAACCCCCAGAACTATCCTCGGTCGTACTAGCCTCATCTTGTTTAGCACTAGGCCCAAGTTGAGGTTGATGCTCCTCATGCACTTCTTGGGATGTAAAAGTTTGATTCCTCATGTTTTGTTTAGAGACTTCTTGAGAACTAGTGGATGCACTTTTTGTTCACTTGTTGCAGTTCTTTTTCCTCCTAGTGGTCCTTTTTCTATTGGAATGTAGGGTCTTGTCCACTAGACTTGCCTTTGCATCCCTAGTTCGAGGTGTCTCATCAGTTTGCATTTCGGCATTTCGTGTCTGTGATCTAGTCATGACTCTAAGTGGCACGACATCCTCATTCTCTGATGAAGGTGGCGATGGAATTGCCCCTACAAGGTTGAGTGAGACCTTTGGTTCGAGCTGCTTGCCTTGAGCGATGTGGACAATCACGAGCCCAATGGGGTTCTCCACACTCATAATAGGGGCCCATTAGTTTGGCTTCTACTTTCCTTTGCTGCCATTGACCTGAGGGGCCTGGAGTCCTAGGTTGGTAGCCGCCTAGCAACATCAAAGAGTTTTGTTCCCCTGGTTGAGTCTCCAGTGCTTGGCTTGGATATGCGGGACTTTCAAAGAGATTTTCCTTGGATGCATATGATGCATATTCCTCCTCCACATAGCCTGGGTTTACCAAGTCTCTACACATATTTGAATTGTCGTAGTCAACAACCCTCACAAGAGCAGTCCCAGGAGCAGGAGGTTGAGCTCCAAGAACAGGTCGTGCTTGCTCTTGTGCGATCGGTGGATTACGTTCAAAATTAGTATACTGTTGATGTATTTATGGAGCCACTCCACCCCTTTGCTGCTCATGCTCCTGTCTCATTCTTGCAATGCGAGTACATTCCTGTGTGGTGTGGGTAAAGTTCCAAGCACAGGCCTAGCACCACTTCTTTGTGGGTTGGTTTGTGACTAGAGGAGAAAAGGTATTCCATTCTTCGGTTTTATGGTTACCGCCACATGCTCCACAAAGATGAGGACCTGTAGGTAGTACACTCCTCATTTGCTGCTGCTGTTGTTGTGGTTGCATGGGTGGGCGATAGGTTTGTCCCAATCTCCTTAGTACTAGGTTAGCTATGTGGTCTGGATTTACTAGCGCGCTAGACCCTGAACTTTGGTCATCACCCCACTGATCTCTAGGTTTCACCTCAGGGCCAAAACCATCTTGGAATTTGACGTTATCTGTGAAATCCATAGCATCATGGCAACACTCATTGAAATTTGTATGCTTCTTTGCATAGAGATGTGTATACAGTGTTGAATTTTTTAGTCCTTTTAAGAAGAGAGAAATTAACCGACTCTGGTGGGCTTCTCATCTTCTGGGCAACGATTAATATACTGCTTCATCCTATTTACACAATCTCTAACACTCTTAGTCTCGCCTTGCTTGAAAGAGTAGATGTTTGCTACCATGTCATGTTGAATCCTCATCAAGGAAAAAGCAGCTATGAATCTCTCTTCCAGAACTCGTAAAGAAGATTTGTCTGAAGCCTCTAGTGCCTGAAACCAAGCAAGGGCCTTTCCCTCAAGAGTGAGCCCAAATCCTTCAATTTGTGTATGCTTGTTAGGCCACTTGCTCAGCTCGAACTGCTTGCCTAAATGCTGCTACATGGTCATATGGATCTCCCGACCCTTCGTACTTCTTTACCAGTTTCTGAAGAGTTGATGGCCTTACTTGTCTTGAATACTCATCATAGGGCCTACGGCCTCTCACTCTTAGTGGGAATTGTTCCTCTCTTTGGTAAGATGGTCCACATGCATCCCAAATTGGTGTGGGTCCCCTATTACCTGCCTCACCAACCCCCTCCAAAGATCTTGTTACCCGCATTTCAGGAGGTGCATTTATGGGAGGCCGAGTTGGCTCCCCTACCCTCCGATTGTCATAGTGAGAGAAACGTTATTGTGGTGTGATCTGTGGTCGCACTTTTGGTGTAGGATAATATCTTGGTGCTAGAGTTGGGCTACTTGCAGTGGTCCACTTTGATGTTAAGGGTCCCTCTCTAATGAACTCTCGTAGGGGAGGAGCAACAGTTTCTCCAAGAAAGGATGTCTCTCCTGGTTTAGCTGTATTTATTGAGAACACTTCCATGAATAATGGTTGTCCTTTCCACGTGAGCTCCCGAATCTCCTTCCAATCTAAGGTTCGTCGGTATTCATTGGCCCATTTATCAACGATTCGGTTCATGTGTCCTGCAAGCTTCTCGACTACCACCACAAGTGATAGAGGAAGATCTAGCTCTGGTTGTGGCATAATATCTCTCTAAAGAGTCCTTATAGACCTCTTGAAGTGGGTCATCCTGTAAGACCTTTGTCACTGGAATTTGTCGTACAAACTCCCATTGGTTCTCAACCCCCTGATCTATTTTGCTCTTGCCTTTCCTATCCCTTTCCAAATTTAGATCTACAAGAAGTAAATCATCTATGGATGGCTTTGAGGACTGGGCATTGGAGGGTC
Source organism: Cibotium barometz (assembly GCF_041138505.1). Taxonomy (NCBI): domain Eukaryota; kingdom Viridiplantae; phylum Streptophyta; class Polypodiopsida; order Cyatheales; family Cibotiaceae; genus Cibotium; species Cibotium barometz. The sequence goes on along the minus strand of NC_141061.1, from coordinate 41,729,920 downwards.
CAGGCATGTCCGGCTCAATGAGCCAATCATCTCTAGACTCCCTTGCTCTGGAAAGCTTTGATAAGTCTAAGAACTCGCTTTTAGAGAGCTCCCCTAATTTGTCTACATTCTCTGGATGATAGGTGACTTCGTAGCGAACACCATCTCCACCCATGTACATGTTACCCTGGTCATTGACTAGAGGTGCTCTATCAAGTTCTCAGAAAAAGTCTGCGATCTTAACAAGATACCGTTGTTATGGATCCCTAAAGATCTCAGCTCCTTGAGCATTCGTGTAGACATATTGAAGTCTCACATTGAGTGTTAACCCCATGGTGTTGGCTTCAAATGGATTAAAAGATCTTGTGGGTGTCCTATTTGGGGCTAAGGGGTGACTATTTGACGGCCCTAGATTGTCCATGGACAATGGGCTAGTTGTTCTGGAGGAAAGGTTTTAGCAATATCTGCCAAATTTCCTACCGATTGGGTCCCACTTTCCTGCGTAGGTACTCTAGAAGGTGCCCTAGGCCCTATGGCAGAGTCTATAAAACGTCCCGACCGCAAGTGCATAAGATCAAATTTTTTTGGTTTTTTTTTTGTTTTTTCTTTTTTGTTTTTTTGTTTTTGTTTTTGTTATATATATATATATATATGTATATATATATATATATGTATGTATATATATATATTTTTTTTAAAATCCTACCTAACTGCTAAATTCAACTAAAATAAATATGTGTGTAACTATCTATCTTATTTTTTTATTTTTTTATTTTTTATTTTTTTCTAATTACACAAAAATATAAATTACGCTAAAAAATACTAATTATGCACAAAATTACAAAAATTAAAAAAAAATGTAAGTTGCACTATTATGCAAAAAATTACAGAAATTTTAAAAAATATAAATTATGCAAAAAATATGGACTCTAAATAAAACATAAATTTTTTTATTTTTTATTTATTTTTATTTTTTTTCTTTCTTTCTTTTCTTTTCTCTCGTTTTTTTAATCTTTTTTAATTTTTGTTGTTTTATTATTTTTTTAAATTTAATTTTATTTTTATTTTCAAAAAATGTAAAAAAATAGAAATTAAAAAAAGGAAAAAAAATTACTAACCTTATCTTCGGTCGGTGCACCTTCTTTGTCGCCGCCGCACGTTCTCTGCAGCACAGCTTGCAGCCAGCTGCACCTCCGTCTTCAATGCTTTCGTCTGCCTACAGCCACCTTCCACACCCCTTCTTCGCAACCGCCTCTGCTCTTTCTTCTGCGCAGCTAGCCGCCTTCACTTTCTTATGCTTTTGTTGATGCCTGCTGCGCCCCGCCGACCACCTTAGCCTTAGATGCAGTCGCCTACTCTTCTTGCCGGCCTTTAACGCTTTCTTTTGCTACACCAGGCCTCTCACCACCGCACTCTTCTTCGCTGACCTTTGCCGAGCTCTTGCCGCCTTCGTGTGCATCTACCACCGCCTTCTCGTTGCCTTCACATGCCTGGCTCTTCTTCAGACGTTGCCCTCCTTTACACCTTAGCTGCAGCAGCAGAGCAGGCCTCCTTGGCTTCGACTCCTTCCACGCAGCCTCCCTGCAGCCGCCTTCTCGCAACCACAGCCACAGCCACCGCTTCCTTCGCAGCCACCTTAGCTACAGCCACTGTTTCCTTCTGCATCCGCCGGCCAACTTCAACCCTTCGTTTTCAGCTGTGGCCCGGCCAGTCGGCTCCACGCCACCTCACCTACCAACCTTCGCTTCCTTCACGTTTTGCTGCCCTCCTCTGGTTCTTCGCCCGTTCCACGCTCGGCCTTCAATGCTTCGCCTTCGGCGCTCCCTTCTTTTTTGTAGCTCTTTCTCTGCTTGCTCTCAGCTGCATGCTGGCTTCGGCCACAACCTCCTTTCTCTCCCTGCTGCGCTCGCCTCCTGAGCTATAGTTGTGGCCTTAGCCTCCTTGCGGTGCAGCCTTCGTTTTCTCTTCCACACAGCCTTCGTCACCTTCAACGGCCTACCGTTTCTGCTTTCAACTGGCCACTTCACAACCGCCTTGCGCCACCGCCTGCGCTCGCCTCCTGCCCGCTTACAGTCACACAGCCTCTCTTCTTCGTCTCCTTCCGCCACTGCCTATAGCCAGCCGCTACACCTTTCTTGCGTTCACCTCAGCTGCCGGTCGCCTCCACTTGCTTCAGCCAGCCGACATCTTGTTGCTTGCGGCGGCTACCTTCGTTTGCTTCAGCCACGTTCACAGCCTTAGTTGCAGGTGATGATGCCTTCAAACCAGCTTATCCTTCGCCGCCCACACGTCCTTAGATGCAGCCACCTGGTACTGCCTTCGCTAGCCAGCAGAGCAGCTGACGCCTTGCTTTCCACACAGTCGCCCCGCCGCCTCTCTACTCGACCTTCAACGGCTTTCATAGCCAGCTAGCCAACAGCCGCCTCTCGCCGGCCAGTCAACTCACCGGTCTTCGCCTCACGCTCGCCAACAGCAGCCGACTCCTGTTGTGTGTGTTTTTTTTAAATATAACAAAAATAAAAAATAAAATTTGCAACCTCTCTCCTCCACTTTTTTTTCCTTTCTCCCTTCTCTTTCCCTCTCTCCTCTCTTCCTTAAGCGGGCTTCACACTTGGGAGCCTATGGAGCTTGCATAAGCTATGGAAGAGCTTAGCAACGCACCCAATAACTTTTCGCAATGCTCCATGAGAGCTACAACCCGTCATAATGCATGGTTTCTTTGTGTGTTTAAAAAAAATATAACAAAAATAAAAAAATAAAATTTGCTACCTTATCCGGCCCCTCCTTTCCTTTGTAATCTACTTTTTTTCTCTTCTAATCACTAGCTCCGAGATTCCACACTCGTGCTAACCCTAAACCTAAAAACAAAAAGGAAATAGTGGTAGTAATACAAGCTTCTCAACCGGTTTTGAGTTTTCTCCCCGACAGAGCGGCGCCAATGTTGGAGAGACGGAAAACTCTCTCACTTGTAGCAAGAGTAGCATGATCCATGTGTAGCTCAATCCAATGGGATTTGCATCCCTTTCGGAGCTAGGGATTCACAACCCGTACCGGTGCACAAAAGCTTATCCACAAATGGAGAGAATGCTAAGAACACTACTACCTTGACATAGACTTAACACACACACAAGCTCAATCTTGCTATAACTCACTCACTCATCATCCCACTCATTCATGCATCCAATACAAGAAGAAAGCTAAGCTAATGCATACACAAGCTCAAAGCATCCTTCATTCTCAAGCTCTTACTTCCCTAGCATGCACACAAACCTTGAGACTATCAACAAAGAAACATGCACACTAGAGAGAATAGACATGAGAAGAGAGACAAACAAACATCATCTCATTGCATTGCATTAAAAAAAAAGAACTTACAATAATGTAGATGGGGAGAGAGAAGAGCTTGCACCTCTATGGAAAAAGAGGGAGAGCTAGTCTCAAGAGAGCTCAAACATGAGTTTAGCCCAATGTGTCCATAAGCTCTCAAATGAGCCACTTTTTATACAAAAACTCTAAAACTCCCAAAACTTCCCATGTGGTATTATTGTCAAGCCCACTCCCACACTCATCTACAACTTGGAACTCTTTACAAGAGCCCTAAATAAGCCCGTCACGCAACAACAATGTTAGTGGAAGATGGGATATTCTAGACAATACCCTTGGTCGTTCTACATTGGAATCACCAAGAGCCAAAGATGTGAAAGACAAGATTACACTTCCCAAGTTCAAAGGGGTGAATACAACCACCGAGGAATTGGAAGAATGGACTAGCACGATGGAGATATACTTTGCATTGTATCCCCGTGTGAGGAAGAAGGCTAAGTACAATTTTCTATGTTGCATTTGGAAGATATGCCCATTCATGGCGGTTTAGCATTTGGAAGGTTATGCAAGTTTACTCACCATGAAGGCTTGCATTTTGCCACTTGGGAAGCATTCAAAGATGCCATGTTTCAAAACTTCACATCTCCATTGGAACGGGCTCAATTGGTGGGACAATGGTATGACTTGGAGCAAAATGGAAGTTCCGTCAAGGAATATAGCAACCAATTTAGGAAGCTTTCCATGTTTGTTGGAGGAATGAATGAATACAACAAAATGGTGAAGTACGTACATGGATTGCAATCCTCACTTGGAGCTAATGTGAAGGCACAAAGATCTCAAACTTTGCAAGATGCCATGTAGTATGCAGAGATCTTTGAATCTAAGTATAAGGGGAATGTTGTAAATTGATGAAATATGGGAGCAACTAAGCCATCTACTTTCAGCCCAAATGTAGTAAAATGGCCAACTTCTACCTCTTCAACACCATATGTACCTCGTGCAAGTTTCACTCCAACTTTTACTCCCATACAACGATACCCTTGTGTGTATGGATAGCCAAGGAATGTGAAATGGAGTGGTTCTATTGATAAACCGCCTCTCAAGAATGATGCCAAATCTTCTTCCCTTCAAGACAAGGTGATTAAGCAATTGTCACAATCAGAGATGGAGGAGAAGAGGAAGAAAGGGGTTTGCTTCCTTTGCAATGAGAAATGGAACCCCGAGCATAAAAAGGTTTGCAAGGCAAAGGAGGTGAGAGCCAACCCGATTCTTGAGGTGGTGGAAGATGAAGAGGTACCATTGGATTATGTGGATGAGGTTGAATTTCAAGATTATGCAAATGAGGTGATAGAAGAGCCTACTTTTGATCCTTCTTAAGAGTTTCCTTTTGATCCGAGTGGAGAGGATTGGGTAGAAGTTGAAACAAAAAAAAAGATAGCCATGCTTTGTGCCATTTCACAAGAAGCTAAAGTGGGATGCAAAGGTTTCAACACTTTGAGGCTTATGGGAAAGATTGGAGGTAGATCCATTCATATACTTGTTGATTCGGGAAGCACACATAGTTTTGTGAACTCCAAATCAATAAATTCTTTGAAGCTATGTCCAAAAGAGATGATAAAGGCTCTTAAAGTGGAGGTTGCAAATGGACAGCATGAGCTGAGCAAGAGTTGGGTTGTAACAAGGATTTCTTTGTCTTTCGAATATGCCTACGATGCCTGTTTGATTGTGCTTGATATGGGCCCCATTGATGTGGTGCTTGGATGTGATTGGTTGCACACTTTGGGTAGATTCTTAATGGATTTGAAGCACATGAAAATGTGGTTTATGCATGAGGGCAAAGAGCTATGCTTGGATGGAATTTGCAGTCATGCTTTAACCTTGGTGTCCATGAAGCAAATGAAGAGGGAGTTGAAGAGTTTATGCCTTGTTTACATGCTACAACTCACTTGTCAAAGAAGAGGACAATGGGCTGCAAATACATGATAAAGGGATGGATGCCTTGTTGCAAGAGTACAAAGATGTGTTTGAAGCACTAAATGCTTGCCACCTACTAGGGAGCTTGATCATGCCATAGAGCTTGAGAAGGATGCAAAACCAGTCAATAAGCCTCCTATATGCTTTTGAAGATTGAGCGGGAAGAGGTGGCAAAGCAAGTGGAAGAGCTTTTGGAAATGGGGTTCATACAACCAAGCTAATCATCTTTTGCCTCACCGGTTTTGTTGGTGAAGAAGAAGGATAGATCTTATAGAATGTGCATTGATTATAGGTATCTCAACAAGATTACTATAAAGAATCGATATCCCATTCCAAGGATTGATGATTTACTTGATGAGTTAAAAGGAGAAAAATACTTCTCCAAGATAGATCTCAAGTCCAGGTATTATCAAATAAGGATGAAAGCATTAGGAAGTGAATGGGGTCTTCTTGGGCCCTTTAATTTGCCCAAGCCTAATCAAGGTGATTAAGGAATAGCCAAATGGGGGGTTGCCATGTGGACTGAAATGTTGGGTTTGTAAGAGAGGTGTAAGAGTGGTCAAAGGGTGCACTTTTTCTCCCAAAAAGGGGGGGAGGCAATTTTACAATTTTCGGACCTCCATAACTTCTACATACAAGCTCCGATTTGAGCAGAGATTATAGATCCGTGATCTACGCATCAAGAGCTTTCCATAGATATGTTACATGATATGGTTTTGTTCGCTAGATTTTAAATTCCATTTTCCCCCCAAAATTCAAATTCGAATAAAGTAGCCGTTTTGAAGCTTCTAATTAGAAAACGTTTCTTTTTAAGAGAAAAGGTTTGACTCCTTAAGCTGCCAAATAAAAGGGCCCAAGAAGCCTTCCATTGAGGTCCTAATGGATGGTGATGAGTTTAAGATGGCATTCCGGACTGAACGGGGTCTATTTCAATTCATGGTTATGCCTTTTGGATTATCAAATGCCCCAGCCACATTTCAAGGTCTCATGAATAAATTCTTGAAGCCATTGCTCTACAAATCAGTTTTGGTCTTCTTTGATGACATACTTGTGTATAGCAAGTCAAGGGGGGAAGAGCACTTGATGCATGTGGAGCAAGTGTTGAAGGTATTGAGGGCACACAAGTTGTTTGCCAAGCAAAGCAAGTGCACTTTTATGTCACAAGAAGTGGAATATTTGGGTCACATTTGTGAGCAATGATGGTATTAAGATGAATCCCAAGAAGGTGCAACGTGTGAAAGATTGGCCTACACCATCCAAAACTACTCAATTGAGGGGATTTTTGGGATTATCATCTTTCTATCGGAGGTTTATATGCCATTATGCTCACATGATAGCCCCACTTACCGATAAGCTTAAGAAGGAAGAATTTTTTTGGGATGTTGTGGCCGATAAGAGCTTTCAAAAGCTCAAGAAAGCACTCATTTCATCTCCAATATTGGTTTGCCCTGATTTTTCTAAGCCTTTCACTATACGGGCTGATGTAAGTGGAAAGGAATTGGTTCCGTGCTATATCAAGAACATGGAGTAATTGCTTATGAGAGTAGAAAGCTTACCAAGAAGAGAGGGAGCTTCATGTGTATGATCAAGAAATGTTGGCCATTTTGCATGCCATATAGAAGTGGCATCACTATTTGTATGGTGGGCATTTCAAAGTAGTAAGAACCGATCATCGAGTACTCCAATTTTTCCTCACCCCAAAAAACCTCTCCCAAGTAAAAGAGATGGCTTGCTACCTTGTAAAATTATGATTTCGAGATCTCTTACACTGCAGGAAAGGATAATGTTGTGGTGGATGCACTTTCTAGGATGTGGGCTTGGAATCTACATGCTATTTTGAAGGTGCATTATGATTGGATTCATGAGATACAAGAGGAGTATTTGGTGGATGACATGGTTGGTCCAATGTTTTAGAAATTAGAGCAAGGGTTATGTGATGAATATCCACATTTTGAAGTGTGTAATGGATTGCTTTGGTACAAAGGAAAGGTTTATTTGGTTCCTCACTCATCCTTCAAGCTGAAATTCCTACAAGAGATGCACTCTTCACCAATGGCGGGTCATTTGGGAGTGTTCAAGACTTATGTGATAAGATAAGGAAGAGTTTCTTTTGGAAAGGACTTTGGAAGGATGTGCATGACTATGTGCAAAAGTGTTTTCCTTGCCAACAAAACAAGGATTCAAATCAATTGCCGAGTGGATTGTTTCAACCATTGCCTATTCCGAAAGGAAAGTGGACCCACATAGCTATCGATTTCATCACCGGGCTGCCCACTACTAAGAAAGGGTGGAATAGCATCTATGTGGTGGTGGATAGGCTAACAAAAGCGCCTTATTTCATACCCACAAAGGTGCAATATACAACTTCTATGGTGGCTCAACAATTTATGGAGCATGTGTTTAGACGATGATGGGGTCCTCAATGAAGTCCAGCATCTCTACCTGTCTATCATGTGTCCTCGCATTGAAGTCTCCAACTAGGAGGACTTCCCCACCACAGTTGGAAAACTCTAGCACATTTGCCGATAGATCCTCGAATGGGGAGACTCCGGGTCGCGTGGTAGCTCTAACATATGCTGAATCACTAGGTGGGAAGTAGCACACTGCAAGACAAATAGATCTTTGAGAGGGGGTCTCCTAATGCGAACCCATAAGTATCTAGCATGTGCATCGCATCTCTCAACCGAGATATGTCGTCTGAGATGCTCTTTCTCTGAATAGAACCGCTACCCCACCCGCCGATCCCCTGGCACCGCCTGTCAAGCGTGTCTGGTCCCTGAAAGGCAGACTCCCAAATGTAGCCTGTGACAATAAGCAGTAGTCCTCGCTCTGGACTTTGGTGTGTCTCTGTCCACGAACACTATATCTCTACATGAGATGACCTCCTGGAAGTTTCCCGGAGAGGAAGTCAAGGAACCATTGCAGTTCCAGACTACAACCCGGAGTGTGTCCTGTCGTCTGTGTGTCTCATGGGCCCCATCCTGTCATGTACTCAAAGCGGGGGTGGGGGCCGTGAGTGGCCTCCTGAGGGGTCATGATATAAGACATCCATCTCATACCACCACCCACTTGCCCTCCTTGCGAAGGGCATCTCTCTATGTCAGGAGGGCCTTGCGCTCGTGCGGTGACCTGTAAATGACATCAAGTCCTCGTCCATAAAGACCTGTGGGGGTGATCCCTGAGTCTGGCCTTCATTCGTAGAGCCCTCGTAGAGCCCTCAGTCATGCCTGCGCATCCCTGAATCGGATGACTAGGGGCTGGTGCTTGGTGGGATCCATGCCGGCTCTTTATGCATCAAGCACTCCGTGGTCCTGTACCCCTAGAGTTTGGGATACAAATGTCACTGCTGCTTGGGCCACTGGAGTCACAGAGAGTGGCTGAATGCCATGGATCCTCATGTCAAGGACCCTCTGACACTATGGTTGAGATAGTGGGGGTGTTGGGTGGGGGTGAACGTCTAACCACATCCACCCACTATGTGGTCTGCTGGACCTCTGACTGGAGGGTGGTGATTTGCTCCTGTAACCGCGGCAACTGCTGCTACCGGGATAGAATCCAGGTGCTAGATCTTGGTTTGTACGCCATGCATCTGATCTGTCTGGCCATGAAGCTCGGCTGACAGAGTCCTGTGTGATGCCTGTAGGACCTGCATGTCAGTGCGGAGGGTCCCAAGCACATCTATAGTAAGGGCTCTAATCTGGAGGTCCCTGTGCGTTGCCTCCTCCTGTCAGTACCCTAATCTGCATGTCTCTCTCTGTGTGAGGACTCTAGCCTGGAAGAGGCTAACTGAGCCCCAAGAGAGGCTATAATCGTCTCCTAAACCTGGGATCAGTCCAAGAGGGCTCAGAGGAGCTGCAAGTTGAATCTCATGAAGTCCATCGTCGTCGTCTGTAGATAGGTGGGGGAGGGAGTAGAACTGTGAGGTGGGGTCGATGAGATGAGGATGAGCTTGCTGGTGAGGACGTGAGGATCTGGGTGGGTTGTGAGGGGTAGAGGGTCGGGGTCGATTGAGAGAGGAAGAAAGGGGGGGAGACGGTTTTTGAGGGAGTGAAGGAATGGGTGGGGAGGAGAGAGGCATGTGTAGAGTAAGGAGTCGGGTATGGAAAGGGGGAGGGAATGGGTGAAAAATATGAGGTAGGGGTGGGTATTGTTGAGGTAAGAAGAGGAGTAGGAGAGGTTGTGGAGGAAGAGAGGGGTGACGAGGCACGAAGAGGAGTGGGGGAAGAGATAACTGTGTAGGGGGAGGGGGAAGATGAGATCAATGGTAATCCTATGGAGGGCATCAAGATCGGTATCGATGGAGAAAGTGGACGACTGGAGAGCGATCGAGAGGGTACATGTTCTACTGTTTTCCAGGCTCATCAGAGAGCCAAGCCTTCGGTACCCCATCAATGGAGAAAGTGGACGACTAGAGAGCGATCGAGAGGGTACATGTTCTACTGTTTTCCAGGCTCATCAGAGAGACAAGCCTTCGGTACCCCACCACATTTTATTGGCAGAGTTGGGAGCCTCACCATTGGTCCTCGATGCAGCCTTCCAAACTATCATATACCTCCAGCAGATCGGTACTCAAAGATGCTGGTTCCATAGACTCCATACATGGTTTCACTCGCTTGGCCTAGACCTAGACAGGCTTCCGCCATTTAGGTACAGTCTCCATGCTCCTCACTTATACTTATCACACGACACCATATCAGTCAGGTCATTCGTGCGGACCTGCTCCAGCTCTGCACATTCCGTACATGGATCCTCCCCACACGTTTACTGCATACCGCAGTCATTTTCTCAGGATCTCGGACGAGGGTTTCATTGAGCCTCCAGGAGGGTACACGAGGATACATCTCTCGCACTAAGACTCATAGGGAGGATCCACAGATTCCAGACTCGACGTGGCTGCAGACCAGTGTTGTACCCACGAGGATACTGTTGAGATATCGAGCTCATCTAGTGAGGCGATGGACACTGATGACCCGCCTGGGAGATAGGCCCCACACTTACACCACTGGCATGGTTGGTGAGATCATGGGTGATATGCGGCCAGTGGGATGACAGGCTGTGTGACAGCCATTCTAAAGACTGGCATAGTATAGCGCTAGCTCATTTAGTTGGGTTCACACTATAGAGAACCCTAGTATGTATTTGGTTGAGTACCTTTTCATATTGTGTGTACTCTTATCTTTGTATATGGTGTGTTGTGTGAAGAAGAAGAAGATTTTCAGCCTCTCACCTTGTGTGTTCTCTTTTAGGGTTTTGTGAGTGTGTGTGCTTACAAGAGCTCAAGCTCTCTTCTCCCCTACATCTTTTCATGGTATCAGAGTCTTTCATGCTAAGGGCTGAGCTACAAGCAAGAGAAGCATAGGAAGCAGCACGAGGGTAAGAGCTTCATCTACTCTTCCCTATTTGTGTTGGCGACGACTACACCCTTGTCGAGAGCTCTACGGGAGGCACCGGGGCAAACGATCTCTGATTATTGAGGAGCTTTCTTTGTGGGAGTAAAGCTATAGGGCAACTATACCGTCCTACTGGATAATATTTTTCGGGCTGAAAAAATGCATTTCGGGCATGTTAGAACCTCCGTTTTTCGGAAAGCAAGCGATTTCAAGCACTACGGGTAAGTCATCGATTCTCTGTAGAACTCTATTTTAAGAACTCCAGGAAGACAGATTGGTTGTGCAGAACATTGTGTGTGCTGCAAGGAGGTCAATAGTTGCCATTGGGTGTATGTATGCACATTAAGGTCACTGGTTGTTGTGACATTTGAGTGTAGTACAATACCGCTGCAAAAAATACAGTAGTTTGTGCAAGACAAATCAGAGTGTTGTTTCTGGTAAATTTATGTGTCTAGCAAGATTAGTTGCTGAGAAGCTTGATAAGAACAACTTCCATGCTTGGAGGTTCAGGTTGACAAATTTCTTGATGGGAAAGGGTTACTGGGACTACATAGAAGGTGAGCATAAAGAGGCACCGGAGATACTGGATCAATCCGACTGTTACAGATGTGAAAGAGTTCAAGGATTGGAACCAAGGAGCCAGAAAAGTTATGTATTGGCTCTCTACTATCAGTATACAGGACACCATGATTGGGCACATACAGGATGCCAAGTCTCCCAAGGAGGCGTGGGGGACACCTTGGTAAAACTCTATGAAACAAATACTAAGGCACGAAAGATACAGTTGAAGAATGAACTTCATACTGTGGAGAAAAAGAGTATGTCTGTGAATGACTATGCATTGAAGATCAAGGGTATTGTGGAATCCTTTGCATCTATTGGTGTTTCAATAGATGATGATGAGATAAGATGGAAGTCTGTCTACGTGGTCTCGAGCCACAATATAAGGCTTCAAGACATCTATTCAGACTCAAGAAAACATTCCCAATTTCACAGATTTGGTGTCTATGTTGATTATAGAAGAGAAGAGCTTGGGTGAAGATCAACAGTCTTCACAAAACAAAAATAGTTCTCCAGAGCAACAGGCCTTCTACACAAGTTTAGGAAGAGGACGAGGTAGAGGAGGCCGTGGATGCGGCCAAGGAAGTGGCCCAACAGGTAATCAGAATTATGGCAAACAGCAACAACAACAGTCCCAGAATTCACAACAACAACAACACGCAGGTGGAAGAGGCCAATTCGGCAAGGGGAGTCAAAGAGGTAATGGAAATTGGCAAAGGCAGTATAATGATACACGTGGATGCTTTTATTGTGGTAAGCCTGGACATGTGCAGGCAGATTGTTATAAGAAGTAGGCTGACATGCAAAATGGGAAATTGCAGCAAAACAACTATGCATCCTCGAGCAAAAACAATGAGGATAATGAAAGGTTGTTTATTATGCAGCATATCGTTAATGCCATGTCTGAAAATGTTGAAGCAGTACATAAAGATGATGTATGGTACGTTGATTCATGTGCTTCAAACCACATGACAAGTCATGGTGGGGAATGGTTCAAGGAGATGAAAAACCTTGAAAGACCATGTTTTGTGAAAACAGGGGATGACACTGCTCATCCAATTGCCCATGTTGGAGATGTGCCATTGTCTATGCAGGATGACAAAGTGAAGTACCTTGCAGATGTACTTCATGTTTCAAGAACATAACAACAAAGAATCTGGTTTCAGTTGGCCAAATGATTGAGCAGGGTTTGTAGGCTCGGTTTAACCCTGATGGTTGTTATGTTGAAGACTTTAAAGACAAGTGCAGGTTGGTTGCAAAAGGCAACAGAGTGGGCAGAATGTTTACATTGTATGTAAACATGCCTAAAGTGAGTGCTGCGATGTTTGCAAATGGTTCAGGAATTGTTGCAGACACAAACATTTGGCATAAAAGAATTCGACATGTGAATGTGCAGAGAATGAAGTCTATGCAGACTAAAGGAATTGTGACAGGGCTGCCAAAGTTTAAAGTTGAAGGTATGCAGAAAATATGTGAAGCATGCCAATGGAAAGCAAACAAAGCATGTATTTCCACGTTACAAAAATGTGAGCAGAAATACACTAGATGTTGTGCATTCAGATGTATGGGGTCCTACAAAGACCATGTCTATGGGAGGCTATAGGTATTATGTGACATTTATTGATGACCACACAAGGAAAGTGTGGGTATACTTCATGAAGGAGAAGGGTGAGGTGTTCACTCATTTTCAGAATTTCAGAGTTATGGTCGAAAAGCAAACAGGGAAATATGTAAAGTGCCTAAGGTCAGATGGAGGGGGAGAGTACTTCTCCAATGAGTTCTCTGAATTTTTGAAGAAGCATGGTATTCGGAGACAGTTTACATGCAAATACACTCTGCAGCAAAATGGAGTTGTTGAGCGAAAAAATAGGCACATTGCTGAGATTGCGCGAGCATTGATGGGAGAGAAGAATATGCCACATAGCTATTGGGCTGAGGCTGTTTCTACAACAATTTACATCATGAACAGGACTCCAACTGCAGCCATACATGACGTTACTCCAGAGGAGAGGTTAACTGGTGGTAGAAAACCTGATTTGTCTCATCTTAAAGTCTTTGGATGCATTGCATATGTGCATGTGCCAGATGAGCTGAGAACTAAGCTGGATCCAAAAGCTGAAAAATGTGTGTTTATTGGGTATTCCCTTGAGCAAAAGGGATACAGTGTTATAACTGTGCTACATGTGAGTTGAGAGTAAGTAGGGATGTTGTTTTTGATGAGATGAGCAGCTGGTATGTTGCTGAAAAAGAAGCTATTGGAGCTGATGTGAGTGGAAATGTGGTTGCACAAAATGCAAGTTAGCAATCACAGCCTTTGAGTGGACCAGAAGAGTCCTCATCTAGTGGTTCAGTGATAGACCATGGAGTGGTAGGTTGCATCATAATACCAGTCCTGCAAATGTGATTAGTACATCACATAAAGGCAAAGACAAAGTGGTTGAGCCCCTTAGTATGCCTGACATTTTTGCAGGGCATTCTCATGTTGAGTCAAGTGGCTCAGAGATGAGCCTTGATGACGATCTTGGGATACCAGCTACTATGAGAACACTTGGTGTCAAGAAGGCTATAGAAGCCATGAATGCAAAGCTGCAAAGATCTGGGAGAGTGAAGAATCCTGTGCAGAGGTCTACCTATGATGGTTATGTGGCACATCACTATGCATACATGGCAAAAGTTGTGCAGGTTTTGTAGAGCCCACATGCATTGATGAGGTTGTTGGAAATGCGTGTTTTGGGAGAAAGCTATGGATGAGCAAATGGATGCACTATATGGAAATGAGACTTGGGATTTAGTGCAATCGCCTGAAGGCAAGAAAGCCATTGGGTGCAAGTGGGTGTACAAAGTAAAACATAACAGTGATGGAAGCATAAGCAAGTAAAAGGCTAGATTGGTAGCCAAAGGATATACGCAGACATATGGCATTGATTATGAGGAAACTTTCAGCCCAGTTACCAAGATGGCAGCATGGAAATTTACAGGAAGAGGTGTACATGTTGCAGCCACTTGGTTAGATGTGAGTCACCTCGAGCATGTTTGCAGGTTGAAGAAAGCCTTGTATGGCTTAAAACAAGCACCAAGAGCATGGTCTGACAAGATTTCTAAATATCTTGTCACTATTGGCTTTCATGTAGCCAATGCAGATTTCTCGCTGTATGTGAGACAGTGATAGAGGGGTTATGCTTGTTATCATCTATGTAGATGACTGATCATTACGAGAGACCATGATGCAGAGATCTTTGATGTAAAGGTCTTGCTTAGACAGAAGTTTGAGATGAAGGATCTGGGGGAGCTCAGATATTTCTTGGGCACATTGAGGTGATTAGGTCACCACATGGTATTGGATTACTGCAGAGACAGTATGGCTTGGACATGTTGTCCACGTATGGTATGACAGGCTGTAAGCCTATCTCAGTGCCATTGGATCAGAATGGCAACTTGAGTGCAGATTCAGGAGAGATTTTGAAGGATCCTACTATGTATAGGCGCATAGTAGGAAGCTTAATCTACATGACAATCACTAGGCCAGATTTGAGCTATGCTGTTGGGTTGGTGAGTCAGTTTATGCAGGTTCCTCGGAAGCCGCATTTGGATGCATTGAGATGCATACTGAGGTATGTGAGGTCTACTTTGCATTGTGGACTATTCTATGAAACTGGAACAAAGATATGTGTACACATATGCTGATTATTGGGCTGGTAATATCTCAGATAGAAGATCTACTAGTGGCTTCATGTTTTCTTTGGGGAGTGCTGCTGTGACTTGGAGCAGCAAGAAGCAGCCTACGGTCGCTCTATCGAGTACAGAGGCCGAGTACAGAGGTGCTACTGCTATGGCAAATTTGGGTCTATCAGTGGATAGACAAGTCGTCATTTTCTGTGATAACATTAGCAGTATACAGTTGGCCAGGAACCCAGTTTTTCATGCTCACATAAAGCATATAGAGGTCCACTACCATTTTGTTAGAGAGAAGGTTTTGGCAAGAGACGTTGACCTTGTTTATGTCTGCACACAGGATCACGTCACTGACATCTTCACCAAAGCATTGGGTACATAGAAGCTCCGCAGATTCAGGGCTTCGCTTGGTGTACATGAGATGGAGTTGAGGTTGAGGGGGAGTGTTGAGATATCGAGCTCATCTAGTGAGGTGGTGGACACTGATGACCCGCCTGGGGGATAGGCCCCGCACTTACACCACTGGCATGGTTGGCGAGATCATGGGTGATATGCGGCCAGTGGGATAACAGGCTATGTGACAGCCATTCTAGAGACTGGCATAGTTGTAGCACCAGCTCATTTAGTTGGGTTCACACTATAGAGAACCCTAGTATGTATTTGGTTGAGTACCTTTTCATATTGTGTGTAACCCTAGTATGTATTTGGTTGAGTACCTTTTCATATTGTATATACTCTTATCTTTGTATATGGTGTGTTGAGTGTTGTGTGAAGAAGAAGAAGATTTTCATCCTCTCACCTTGTGTGTTCTCTTTTAGGGTTTTGTGAGTGTGTGTGTGCTTGCAATAGCTCAAGCTCTCTTCTCCCCTACATCTTTTCAGATGCACATAAATATGAGATGATTGAGGAGAGACGCATAGAGCACCTATATAGAGGCCACTATAGGAGACTGGTCTCACGATGTGAGAGGACATTATGGGCATTGAGAGACAGAGACACCTTAGGGGGGACTTTCCATTGTCACCTACGGATCGCGGGCTCTCGAGGGACCAGATTATCCACTTAATCCAGGGAGGAGAGGTGGAGGGGCACGACTTCTTCTACTATTATGGTGCACCTAACGAGGGGGCCCATCCCCCTTGTTCTTCTACTATTATGGTGCACCTAACGAGGGGGCCCATCCCCCTCATGAGTACCTATATGGCATGACATGCTTCTCATGATTATAACATGCTGCATAGCTTTTTGATTTTCATTTCAGCTTCAGTTCTAGTTTCACACATTTGAGTTTCACTATGCTTTCCGATAAGCCTCCCAAGTGCATCGACTTATGTATTCATGTATGTTCGACATGTGTCTCATGGACTCGTTATGGTCCTTCTTCGAAGACAATAATAAAATTTCATTTTATCTCTCTCTCTCTCTCTCTCTCTCTCTCTCTCTCTCTCTCTCTCTCTCTCTCTCTCTGTGTGTGTGTGTGTGTTTAACTCTCTATTTACCTATCTTTCTTCCTCTTACTCTTTAACTCCATTTATGTTGTTCTCTCTCTCTGACTGTGCTATCGAGTAGTGAAATTTTGCTGCTATAATGAGCATCATTTATAACAATGAATTTATGCTGCTTAGTAACACTTTTTCGCTACTATTGGGTAGTGTCTATAGCAGGCGAAATTTTGTTTGGTATGCTATAATTTTGCATGCTGTGCAGCGAAAATAGCAATAAGATTGCGTTGCTATTTTTGCTGCATAAAATTCCATAGAGTTGTTGGATGTTGAATTTAAGCTACACATATCACATACACACAGAAAATGATATAAAGTTTTTTAAAAATATCCATTAGAACCCTTGGAACCATGTTTCGAGAAAACAATGTCAAGATCATGAATCTATCCC
Source organism: Cibotium barometz (assembly GCF_041138505.1). NCBI lineage: Eukaryota > Viridiplantae > Streptophyta > Polypodiopsida > Cyatheales > Cibotiaceae > Cibotium > Cibotium barometz. The sequence goes on along the minus strand of NC_141061.1, from coordinate 41,713,127 downwards.
ATCTTGTAATAATAAATCCATATGTGTTGCTTCATCAATGTCTATATCTAATGGAAGCTCAATGAAAAGATGAGATTCAATATCCATATCAATATCACTATCATGATCCAATAAAGCCTTGTCATGATTGATAGGTGACTTATCATCTTCTTCGGATTGATGTTCCTCATGCCCTTGATCACCCCCCTCCGAAATGTTTTCTCTTGGTGGGCTTGACAGTGTCGAGGTAAGCTCTCTTATTCATTCAACCTCATGTTTCTTACACCCTTAGGTGTCAACTTTAGGGTTTATGCTTATGCATAGAGATATGGGGCATTGTTATATGCCATTTAAAATGCTGTTTGTGTCAAGTTAGGAGTGGTTATCCGTGAGTAAGGGGGGAGCCCTCAATCTTCTCACTATCCTTCTCTTGTAAAAGGGAGTTTCCTTTGGTTTTAATAGTGGGGAGTGTGTGGAAAGTCCTCAGAAGCTATCATCCAAAGGAAAAACCTCTTGTAAAAGAGGAGTTTCCTTTGGCTTTAATAGTGGGGAGCATGTGGAAAGTCCTTAGAAGCTATCATCCGAAAGGGGCACTGTCCACCCTGCTTGTCTAAGCAGTATTGTAGGAGGTCTCAACAATGTTCTAATATCACATGTTGTCTTTTTTGTCTAAGATTTTAGCATAGCTTTTATTAGAGCAATCGTGTTTTGTTTCCTCATGCATGTATGTATAGGCAATGCCGATCGACCCCTCAGAAGACCCCGATGTGGCAAATCTGCTATCTATTATAAACAAACGATATGGGTAGCAAGCTTGGTCTCAGTTTACTCAGACACAGGTATAGTTGCATCAAACCTTTTCACATACACAAATTTAATCTTTTATGAATTATATATGTCTTATTTTTTAATCTTATATGTAGGCAGACTTACAATCGGGCCAGTCGATGCCATGGGGGGAAATCTACCCCATTTGGCCAATTAGGGCAAACCACGCCATTGGTAGGTGTGGGATAGAGTGGCGCGGGGCCGAGTGGTGCACGCCCATCACGATATGGTTGTGATGAGCCCACACCACCTTCCTCGACTAGACCCACCTCTGCTTCCTCATGTTCGTCTTCACCATGACAACGACGTAGTAGGGAGTTTGGGGGGGCTAGTGGACATGGGGGGTAGGCTGCTTTTGCTTTAGCAAAAGCAACACTAGGTCTCCTGATGCGTCTCCCCGATAGGGGGGCTCTTCATCTACACATTATGAGAGCCAGCCCCAAGAGACCCATTCCACCATTCGATCCATGCACCATACCATACAACATGGATGTCGATGGTGCCCTTGTGATGATGGATGCACGAGGAAAGCAAGTCATGAACCACATGCATGTACTTGCAAACCTAGAGTTCTTGAACTCCTTCAAAAAGTGGAAAGCACAAGATGAACTTTCAAGAAATATGTCATTGATGTGCTTAAGTCGGAGTTCCATGTTCCATATGCCGGTCTTTGCTTCTTCAAGGAGTGGATGAAGAGTGAAATCAAGCTTTTTCTCTCTAATAGGAGAGCAACAAAGAATAATTTGGAGAAGCCTAGGGTTTGTACGGTCGAGGAGTGGAGGCACCCACGCAGCTTTGTGAGAAAGCACCCACATGCTTTTCAACAACAAGCGGTGATGAGTGCTTCCTGAACTACAAAAGCGAGGGGCTTCACACTTTGGCTCAAGAGGAAAGTCCTCCTTTATTGCTCGTTTTGTAAGTACCGTTTTTAGTAAACATTTCTTCTCCTCTTTCATTTTGTTTGGTACTATATTGTTTTCTTTAACTAATTGTATATTTTCTTAATTGTTTTTTATAGAGGGAGGTTGTTAGGCATGACCCAACAAAGGAGGAGTAGGACTATGTGGATACAAAGCCCCCCGTCTCCGTAATTGTGGTGCGCATAGATGCGTATGCAAGAGGCGTACACTTGGATGAGTCTGTTTTGGGGACTCAAGATCTAATAGTGGGAATTAAACTTTTCATATTGTTTCTCTTTTAAAAGTGAAATTGATTAGTTTAGAGTGCTTAAAACCAATTAGAGATCATTTTTAAGTAATTTTAAGTTAGGAAAATTTGAAAAATGATCAGCCATACAAAGGAGGTTATGGCAAAATTTTCTAAAAATTGGTGAAATAAGTTTTATCTTTATTATCCAAAAAGAGTAATCCCCACCAATTGTGTATTTTAAAAGTGCAATTTTGATTTTATGCATAAATAGGTGCATAAAGAAAATTATTTTTATTTCAAAAGAGTTATTTATCAATTTTGATTTTATGCATAGAAAGGTGCATAAAGAAATTATTTTTATTCCAAAAGAGTTATTCTCATCAATTTTGATTTTATGCATAGAAAGATGCATAAAGAAATTTATTTTTATTTCAAAAGATTTATTTTCATCAATTTTCATTTTATGCATAGAAAGATGCATAAAGAAATTATTTTTATTTCAAAAGAGTTATTTTCATCAATTTTTATTTTATGCATAGAAAGATGCACAAAGAAATTTATTTTATTTCAAAAGAGTTATTCTCATCAATTTTGATTTTATGCATAGAAAGATGCATAAAGAATTTTTTTTAATTTCAAAAGAGTTATTTTCATCAATTTTCATTTTATGCATAGAAATATGCATAAAGAAATTACTTTTATTTTAAAAGAGTTATTTTCATCAATTTTTATTTTACGCATAGAAAGATGCATAAAGAAATTTATTTTATTTCAAAAGAGTTATTCTCATCAATTTTGATTTTATGCATAAATAGGTGCATAAAGAAATTTATTTTTATTTCAAAAGAGTTATACTCATCAATTTTGATTTTGTGCATAGAAAGGTGCATAAAGAAATTATTTTTATTCCAAAAGAGTTATTCTCATCAATTTTGATTTTATGCATAGAAAGGTGCATAAAGAAATTTATTTTTATTTCAAAAGAGTTATTCTCATCAATTTTGATTTTATGCATAAATAGGTGCATAAAGAATTTATTTTTATTTCAAAAGAGTTATTCTCATCAATTTTGATTTTATGCATAGAATGATGCATAAAGAAACTTTTTTTTAATTTCAAAAGAGTTATTCTCATTAAAATTGAGTTTATGCATAGAAAGATGTATAAAAGATTTATTTTTATTTCGAAAGTGTTATTCTCCTTAAAATAAAATTATGCATAAATAGATGTGTAAAGAGTCTTTATATATATAAAAAAGGATTCTCTTGCATTCTAAGAATGGATGTGATGAAATGGGATGTGAATCAAATAGATGAGAATGAATACAGAATAGATGTGAAAAATTGAAAGAATGAGAATGAGAGGTAGATAGATGTGATGATATGTGACATGAATCAAATAGATGAGAATGAATGGATGGATAGATGTGATGAGAATGAGAGGTAAATAGATGTGATAAGATGGGATGCAAATCAGATAGATGGGAATGAATGGATGGATGGATGTGGATGTATGTGAAGAATAGAAGTGGATGTATGTTAAAGAATGGATGTGGATGAGTGTATGTGAAAGGATAGATGTGGATGTGGATGTGGATGTGGATGTGGATGTGTATGTGATAAGTATGGATGTGGATGTATGTGATAAGTATGGATGTGGATGTATGTGGGAGAATATATGTGGATGTAAATGTGATGGATATGAAAGAGAATCGAAGCGATGAGATGTGAAGTAATATGAATGATAAGGGATGTGAATGAATGATATAGGATGTGAATCAATGTGATAGCATATGAATCGGGATGTGAATGAATGATATAGGATGTGAATGAATGATAAGGGATGTGAATGGATGTGATGTGATGTGAATCGAGATGTGAATGAATGATATAGGATGTGAATGAATGATAAGGGATGTGAATGGATGTGATGTGATGTGAATCGGGATATGAATGAATGATAAAGGATGTGAATGAATGATAAGGGATGTGAATGAATGTGATAGCATATGAATCGGGATGTGAATGAATAATATAGGATGTGAATGAATGATAAGGGATGTGAATGGATGTGATGTGATGTGAATCGGGATATAAATGAATGATATAGGATATGCATCAATGATATAGGATGTGAATCAATGATATAGGATGTGAATCAATGATAAGGGATGTGAATGGATGTGATGTGATGTGAATCGGGATATGAATGAATGATATAGGATGTGAATGAATGATAAGGGATGTGTGAATGTGATAGCATATGAATTGGGATGTGAATGAATGATATAGGATGTGAATGAATGTGATAGCATATGAATCGGGATGTGAATGAATGATATAGGATGTGAATAAATGATAAGGGATGTGAAGGATGTGATGAGATGTGAATCAGGATATGAATGAATGATATAGGATGTGAATAAATGATAAGGGATGTGAATGAATGTGATAGCATATGAATCGGGATGTGAATAAATGATATAGGATGTGAATGAATGTGATAGCATATGAATCGGGATGTGAATGAATGATATAGGATGTGGATGAATGATAAGGGATGTGAATGGATGTGATGTGATGTGAATCGAGATATGAATGAATGATATAGGATGTGAATGAATGAATGATAAGGGATGTGAATAAATGTAATAGCATATGAATCGGGATGTGAATGAATGATATAGCATGTGAATGAATGATAAGGGATGTGAATGGATGTGATGTGATGTGAATCAAGATGTGAATGAATGAAAATGGATGTGATTGGATGTGATGTGATGTGAATCGGAATGTGAATGAACGATAAGGGACATGAATGAATGTGTTAGCATGTGAATTAGGATGTGAATGAATGAGATGTGATGTGAAATGAATGTGATAAGATGCGATGTAAACTGGATAGATGTTAATGTATGTGAAGTGATGAGATATATGGGTAGATGCAAGTGGGTGAGATCTGATGATGAGGAAATAAGTGATGAGATAGAAAAAAAAAGTGATTAGATGAGAATGGGAATGCTTATGAAATAATGTGGATTGATGTGCATGGATGTTTGAATGACGTGGATTGACGTGTGGATTGATGTGGATGGATGTATGGAAGATATGGATGGATGTGGATGGATGTATGGAAGATATGGATGGATGTGTGGATTGATGTGGATTGGTGTGTGTATAATGAGTGAATGATGTGGATTGATGTGGATTGGTGTGTGTATAATGAGTGAATGATGTGGATTGATGTGCATGTATGTGTGAATGATGTGGATTGACGTGTGGATTGATGTGGATGGATGTATGGATGATGTGGACTGATGTGTGGATGATGCGATTGGATGTGATTTGATGTAGGATTGATGTGATGAGATAGGGATCGATGATGAAAATAAAATTGTGGTAAGATGAAAAAAAAATGGGGTCTAATGTGAAAGGATGCGGAGTAATGAGAAAAGATATAAATATTATTAGAACTATATTTGTTTGTGAAATCTATTTTTAAATGACTGTTTTATGTCAAGAATGCTGGGGAAACATTTTGACCGTCTTGTGAATGAGGTCGTGGGGAGACCTATCTGTTAAAGTTGCAACTGCTGACGGAGAGTCATCGGAGGACGTCTCGAGTAGCAAAGTCGGTCGAGGTCTTGACCAGCCTTGGTTTGATTAAGTGGTGAGCTTCCGGTACAGTGGATGAGGGACCAAGGAAGCGGCCTATGAGTGAAGCACTAGGTGACCTGCGAAGGATCCTAGAGGGTGCTGACCATACGGTGCTCGAGCTCTGGGTCACCGAAGATACCCACAAGTACGTCGGAGAAGATATTGGAACAAGGAGTAAGAGTTGTTTTCTGAATTCGGGCATGGATCTGGTTGATTGACCTTGCTAGTCCTCAACGGATGAGTCCATGGCTCTTTTATATGGATCTGTTGGTTGATCTTGCTGATCTTCAATGGAGATTCCATCTGGATATTTTTATGTGATTATATTGTTAGGTACTATGAGCTAGGAACTATTGAAAAGGCCCCTGAGTGAACAGGTGGTGAGTGTTCTGGTTGCCAATGATGCCATAGGTACACCGATGAAGGAAGGAATTGGAAATTAGGATTCAACTGGATAATTAGAGGATTATGATCAGTAACACTATGGTTTCATTAAATGATTGTTTTAAAGATTGTTGAATCTGTGAAAAAGGCAAGTTCATATTGGGTGTGTAAGTGGTGTGACTAGTTTTATGTTTGCATGAATATCTGGCTAGGGAGCCTGGGAACTCTTTTCCCGAGACAAAACCTAACCAAATTCCTAATTGGATCCCATCACTACAGTGGTTGGGCGGTTGGCTAACCCATGGGACTGGATGGGGTTAGGCTGGACTGATGGATCCGTAAATCAAGACTCAAATTCTGTATAGTACGATAGATGAGGTAAATCCTGGATAAAAATTGTTCTATGGAAAAGAATTAACGGCTGTGCCTCTTAATGAGGAAAAAATCATTGGTCTCTATGATCTAAGTACAATCTTTTCCCTGATCTGATTATGGGACTTACAGGTTCGATCAGATCTGTTCAGTTAGTTCAGGCTTTGGACTACGTTAGAGAAAAGTTATCTTGGAGGAATCGCCCGTGCTTTCCGGGTAAGGGAAGTTTTTCCGAGTTTGGTTTTGGAAGTGCCTATGGATTAGTCTCTTGTCTGGATATCCGTGGGCGAGGCCCCGAGTGTAGGACCCTGCCCCATGCAAGAAGTGCTACTTCCACTGCTAGTATCCCCAAATTCGTTGCGCAACGGGGTCAGGGATCTTACAGCAGCAGCTGGTATCAGAGTAAATTGGCTAATGAGGATCACCTGAGAAGCCAAAAATGTCAAAAATTTATGAAGAAGGAGTAAAAGTTTGTAATTGTGTGATAAAATTCATACAAATAATTATTCAAAATGAAATTCGTAAACTGGTAATTGGGTCTTCAGATGGAAGTACCGCAATTGTATGTAATCCCTAACTTGCTTGAGACCTAGACATGATGATATTTACCTTATAGTTCCAAGGACCGTGACTACCCGTATATACCAAGGGTATAACAGCAGCTCTTTATTGGTAGTATATACGAGTAAATCTAAGACTTGAAATTGTAAGAATTAATACTATCTAGATGATGAATTCGAATGTGGTTGATATGATTTTAAATTCTGATTGAGAACTGATGAGTTGATTTGGATTCTGATTGAAAAATGAAGATTTCTGAATTTTGGCTGAATTGTAATAATTAAGCAAAACCACAATAAGGATGAATGGGACGAGTCCCTGTGATAATGTTCGTAGCTGGAATGACGTTTCAACAAATCACTATGAGATTAGTAGATCATACTGGCAGATTTTACTGCTGTTAACACTTGACCCAGTGGATCAAGTTAAGGGGTGTCAAATTAAAACTGTAAAATTGAAAATTTCCATGGCGGACTGCTCAGATAGAAATCTATGTCTAATGGACCATTATTGTGATAAGGATTGAATGTTACGATCCGAGTGAATTATTATCTAATGATGATTAGTTTTATATAAGGGATCTTTATCCCAAGATTTTGTTGGGTTCTCAAGACTATAAGGAGCCCAGAATCAGTTGGATCTTAAGAATTATTGGTCAAATGGAAGTTCTATCCTTTTGAAGATGCCACCTGGGAGAAAGAAGCCGAACTGTTGCGGGATTACCCCCAGTTTGCGAGATGAGGACATCTCGCATTTTTCAAGTGTAGGAGAGAATGTAAGATTCCTCCCTAGCCTCTCAAGATGTCTAGCATCTTCCCTTGTAATCAAATCCCCTCTTCAGAAATATAAAAGATCTTGTTTCTGCCTGTGTTGGCCTAGAGAGAGAAAATATTCTAGAGAGAGATTATTCAGATTTTGAATATTTTTGGATGGAAAAATAACTCTTCTTACTAAAATTAGTTCCCCTAAAACAGAAGTCAAAAAGATTTTCAGAAGGTGCATTAGAAATCAAGTATAATGTGTTCAAGAGGCCTTATCATAGGGGTCTAGATTTTCAAAAAAATTTAAATTAAGGTTTTGAGGGGCCAATCAGATTCATCCAAATGTGTGGAGAAGATAAATAGAAGAAATAAAGAAAATCCCCCTCCCCCCCCCAAAATGAGTAAATACTCACATAAGATGAAGAGTGGACTAAGGACCAAAGGAATTCTTAAAAAATGGATTTTTGACACCTCAAATGGGAATTCCTCCACTCATGAATGAGGCGCCTACTTCACATGTGTAATGGAGTTTTAAATCATCAAAAATTGAGATATTTCACCTCTCCTCTCTCCTAATTCAAGTCTAATTCCAAAAAGTAAGCTAAACTGACCTAAAAATAGTCAAAAATTGACCAAACTAATCTTGAAAATTCTAGAATCAGTTTGCTTGGTTAGGAGCTCACTTTTTCCTACAAATAGAAGCCTCCCCCTTTTGTTGAAGCTTAATAGTGTTTTATGCACTGTTACTCTACTCCACCCCCAAGGTCAAGAACTATAAATTTCTTAATAATTCATTAAGTTTTGACCATCCCCTCTTCTAAAGAATTGGTGACCACTCTTGTTGTAAACTTGTTGTAAACAAGAGTAGATCCCTCAAACCATCAAGCCAAAGGAAAGCTCCTAGAATTCTTGTAAGTTAGTAATTTTGCCTTTTCTTTATTCTTCTAATGGTTTTTCTAATCTTATTTTGTTTAAATTGAAAACTCTGATGCTATGCCTTGCTGGAAAGGCTTTTCCCCTCTCTCATTCTTAAAATTAGCACTTCTTTATCCTAGTTAAGTGATCTAATAGTGGGAATTACACTTTTCATATTGTTTCTCTTTTAAAAGTGAAATTGATTAGTTTAGAGTGCTTAAAACCAATTGGAGATAATTTTTAAGTAATTTTAAGTTAGGAAAAATTGAAAAATGATCAGCCATACAAAGGAGGTTATGGCAAAATTTTCTAAAAATTGGTGAAATAAGTTTTATCTTTTATTATCCAAAAAGAGTAATCCCCACCAATTGTGTCTTTTAAAAGTGTAATTTTGATTTTATGCATAAATAAGTGCATAAAGAAATTTATTTTTATTTCAAAAGAGTTATTCTCATCAATTTTGATTTTATGCATATAGAAAGGTGCATAAAGAAATTATTTTTATTCCAAAAGAGTTATTCTCATCAATTTTGATTTTATGCATAGAAAGATGCATAAAGAAATTTATTTTTATTTCAAAAGATTTATTTTCATCAATTTTCATTTTATGCATAGAAAGATGCATAAAGAAATTATTTTTATTTCAAGAGTTATTTTCATCAATTTTTATTTTATGCATAGAAAGATGCATAAAAAATTTATTTAATTTCAAAAGAGTTATTCTCATCAATTTTGATTTTATGCATAGAAAGAATTTTTTTTAATTTCAAAAGAGTTATTTTCATCAATTTTTATTTTATGCATAGAAAGATGCATAAAGAAATTATTTTTATTTCAAAAGAGTTATTTTCATCAATTTTCATTTTATGCATAGAAAGATGCATAAAGAAATTTATTTTATTTCAAAAGAGTTATTCTCATCAATTTTGATTTTATGCATAAATATGTGCATAAAGAAATTTATTTTTATTTCAAAAGAGTTATTCTCATCAATTTTGATTTTATGCATAGAAAGGTGCATAAAGAAATTATTTTTATTCCGAAAGAGTTATTCTCATCAATTTTGATTTTATGCATAGAAAGGTGCATAAAGAAATTTATTTTTATTTCAAAAGAGTTACTCTAAAAAATTTTGATTTTATGCATAAATAGGTGCATAATTATATTATTTTTATTTTAAAAGAAGTATTCTCATCAATTTTGATTTTATGCATAGAATGATGCATAAAGAAACTTTTTTTTATTTTAAAAAAGTTATTCTAATTCAAATTGAATTTATGCATAAAAGATTTATTTTTATTTTGAAAGTGTTATTCTCCTTAAAATTAAAATTATGCATAATTAGATGTGTAAAGAATCTTTATATATAAAAAATAAGGATTCTCTTGCATTCTAAGAATGGATGTGATGAGATGGGATGTGAATCAGATAGATGAGAATGAATTGAAAATAGATGTGATGAAAATTGAAGTAATGAGAATGAGAGGTAGATAGATGTGATAATATGTGACATGAATCAAATAGATGAGAATGAATGGATGGATAGATGTGATGAGAATGAGAGGTAAATAGATGTGATAAGATGGGATGCAAATCAGATAGATGGGAATGAATGGATGGATGGATGTGGATATATGTGAAGATAGAAGTGGATGTATGTTAAAGAATGGATGTGGATGAGTGTATGTAGATGTGGATGTGGACATGTGTATGTGATAAATATGGATGTGGATGATAAGTATGGATGTGGATGTATGTGAAAGGATAGATGTGGATGTGTATGTGATAAGTATGGATGTGGATGTGTATGGGATAAGTATGGATGTGGATGTATGTGGGGGAATATATGTGGATGTAAATGTGATGGATATGAACGAGAATTGAAGCGATGAGATGTGAAGTAAATTGGATAAATATGAATGATAAGGGATGTGAATGAATGATATAGGATGTGAATGAATGTGATAGCATATGAATCGGGATGTGAATGAATGATGTAGGATGTTTCCTAGCCCTTGATACAACTTACATTGTATGTTTTCTTATGCAGCATATTCTCTACAACCACATGCCTTACTTTATCAAACAAGTATGGAGATCATAGCATTTGGAACGCATAAGGGCTTGAGAAATCACACTAAATGACTCGAAATGTATATTTTAGGCGGCACACACAACATGGTGGTGGAAAAAGTAAGGTAAACAGCCTACAAGAAGTGTTCCATTCTATAGAAGGATACTACAACAACTACACCAAAAAGAAACCTTGAGGTCATTCCAAACTGATGCAGACACTCAAAGATATGGAAAGGAAGAGATTGAAGCGTTCTAAAACTCAGATGCCATACAAGCATAAAACAAATGGAGAGAACAAAAGATTTTTGTTAATCATCATTGGACAAATAGATGTAACACATAAGTCTTTTATAATGTATCTTTCCATTCTAATGACTTTTGTAATTCATGTACTTCTGACTATCGTTTATACCTTAGCAAACGGTGTTTGCCATACTCTTCTACTAGTTCCTATGTGGGTTCTCTATGCCTAGAGACAATGCTACTATAGCATAGGTATGAAAGTAACCCCTTTGGGTGCTAGCATAACCAGGATAGCATCCAAAAATTTCTAAGGCAGTGGACTTCTCTATCAAAATAATCTTCTCATAACTTTTAGGAATAATTGTTCCACCTAGAAATAGGGGCAATGTCTTGAATAAAAAAATTGAACTCTCCCTTCCTGACTCATGGAATTGTGGTAGATTATCATCTTTGCCTTAGACAATTTGGGTAGGTAGTGAGAGAGAGATGCATCTCGGCCACAATACTCCCTTTTACGCTGCAAGAATTCGTCATTGACTTCAAACATACTCTGCAAAACAAAATAATTAAGGAAACATAAATCTACATATCACTTCTTCACACACACACACACACACACACACACACACACAGAGAACCTCAGTCTCATCTATCACACACACAAACAATTGATCTTGCCAAAGGTCAATAGAACTTTTGCTATCTTCTCCTACTCTATTCATCCACTCCTTTGTGGAGTTATTCAACTTGTCATAGCCATATTTGGCCTGAAGGTCCTATCGTTTGGTACAAAGCCATCATCTTTGAACTTCTGTGCTTTGCCCAAACATATGCTAAGACACTCTTTAGTTTGTAATTTTCCTCCAATGCTAAGTCATCACACTGTCATGTTCTGCGACAAAACCACTACTCTCTTCCTGAAATTTGGCAATAGCACATAGAGCAAAATCTTCCCTAAGACTGAAAATATTCTGAATGTCAGATAAGATTACATAACGTTTGTTATCCACAATGAATTCTGGTAGTACTAGCAATATTAGACCACACTGGTCCACTTTGTAGAGATCTACATCTAGAGGTCTCTGTATTGTGCACGTGTGAAGAGCAACAATATCCATAGACTGTGGCCTCCTCTTCCTCCTGTACTAACTGTATCTCTTCCTCAACTTTTGCCTCTTGAGAAGGTAACTCATCTTCTTGGGAATCTCATCTTCAATAGTACCTTTATAGAGAAATTCTTCATCCCTTTCAGGAAGCTCTTTATAGAGGCAATGCAAGCTTGTAGCAACTCATGTGCGTGGTACACCAAGTAGACTTGTAGGAAGAAGGGAGTTGTTGGTACTTCTTGTACAAAAAATTGTTTGCTTTCTTTCTTGGTGCACAATCCAACAAGTGCACATAAGCCTGATCCCTTAGCAATAGCCTTCCTTTAGATACTGCTTTTTCAAAACCATGCCTCTGTTTTGACTACTGGTACTCTACATATGTTGGTCCAAAATTGACCGCTCTACTGGCAAAGGCTGGTTAAACATCTTTACTTTGTTAAGCAACATAATGATAAGGAACCCTATTCAAAAGACCAGGATATGGGGATGGATGAAGATGAATAGGAGAAAGTGGGTGTTCTCAGTCTAGTGTCCCTTTCCAAATGACCTACTCGCCAAGAGGCTCTCTATTAAGAGGGATTTCAATTTCTCAACGGAGTCTAAGGAGGAGAAAGGGCCAACTAGTGACATAGAGATGTAGAAGAAGAAGAAGAAGAAGTAGCAAGTTCTTAGCACACTGACATGAAGGACAAGAAGGAGGAAATTGTTGAGAGCAATGATCTTGCCTTAATTGATGGAGACTTTTTGATTTTGGCCTTCACGCTGTCTTGCAATAAGAAGGCGGTCACCCTTAATCGGGTGCTCGAAATTCTGAAGGATGGCAACCCGAACTACTGTTGCCTACATGACCGGTGCTGCTGGGACTATGCTCGAGAAACGGCTGTGAAGCTCCTGGAGGCTTGCACCACCCTCCCCAACCTCAGCGAGTGGGAGAATGCGAGACTCTAGGAGGAGATTGAGAGTGTGGAGGCTCGAGTCGTGAAGCAGAGCTTGAAGAATGTGCCCTTCATCATGGACAGATACTTCAAATGAGTGAAAGACAACGTCCAAAACCTTGCATGCGCTAAAATTCCATGGCTGTGCGAGTAGCTTGCTCTGCTGCTTTTAATGGAGGTTAGCCGAACTAAACGAGCTGGTAGTATTTCCCATAAATAGTAATCAACTCCCATTTGATTTCGTGGTGTTGCCATATGTATCATCAAATAGTTTCAAGCTTTGAAGTTTTAACCTTTGTTATTATATTTTCTTTTTAATTTAAAAAAGTATATTTACATGATGATGCTAGTATTTTAGTTAATACCTCTGTAGTAGAAGCTCGTTTGTGGAGAAATCTCTCGCTTGTGACTAGTTAACTTGAGCAATGGCATGCATTAGTCTACTAATATTGTTAACCTAATCAATAATATTACTACATGAAAGGAAACCTAACCTTGTTATGATCATGTCAGAGGGGGTTAGAAAGGGTGAAAGAGAGTTCGAGAGAGAGAGAGAGTGTGTGTGTGTGTGTGTGTTGGAGAGAGAGAGAGTGTTGTGGGAGGTTGATATGAACCCAATGAATTGATTAAATACTATGCATAAAATAGAATAAACAATTTTTCAAGACACAAGATTGGATCCAATTTGTCCCCCACGTTTCCTTTTGGTGGATTTAAATAATATATTGCTTGAAATAACTTGTGGGACTTAAAAATGCATGGAGTCACTTGTGTATGCATAACGTAAGCTACAATCGCTCAGATTTAGAAAGGCATCCCAATCTGAATCCATCAAAGAGAATCAATAATGGGAACTTAACAACATAAATATTCCATGAATTAACTCATAACATGCTCGGAGGGGTCACTAACCACTATCCTCAGCTGTCATCACAAAACTATAAATAAAACTCATGAGCTAGTATGAACATAAGATGCAATCAAGGATGGATGGGCGGTGAGGGCATGATTAGGTAGCCATTGAGAATCTTTGATGGGGTGGCCTTTATACTTGACTAAATATCAGTGATAAATATTACCTTTTCTTATTGTTGTTTGCTCATGGTCTAGAATAATTTCTAGTTCAATAATCACAGAATCTTTGTCTAATAACAAAGGCTCGTCATAGACCAAATAGGCTAGAAGAGGGCCTAATGATTTCAGTAGACTAATGTGAAAGGATTTATAAATATGCCAATGTGATGGAATATCTAGACGATAAGCATTGTTATTAATTTTGTTAGGATCTGAATGGGACAACAAGCCTCGCCGTCA